>NW_012101832.1:1023529-1024992 GCF_000951045.1 Mandrillus leucophaeus | reverse complement strand
GCTGTGAGAAACAAAACGAACAGGACCAAACTCTGATCTCATTCACTTGTTCCTCATGAAAATAAAGTGCAGAGAACGAATAACATCACCAGCTTCCTCCTGGTGCTGCTTACACTCCTTCCCGCCTAAGGATCTTTGTACCTGCTCATCCCTGGAGGATGTGCTGCATCACATGGCTGGACTCATTTTCAGCTCTTAGGTCTTGGTCCTAGGCAAGTCATATCTGACCAGCTTACCTCAAATAGTATCCATCCTCATTTCCTTCCCCTCCCCCAGTTATACTTCATCCTTAGCATCCTCATCAATAACACTGTTTTGAGTACCACGAATAGTTCTGAGCAAAATGTTGGCAATAATTAATGTAATCCTCACAACCAACCTGTGGAGTAGATATCATTATTTTCCCCATATCACAGATAGAAAACTGTAAAACTGAGAGGTTAAATACCTTGTCCAAGGTTAGACAATAAGGGATAAGGATCAGACACAGGCAGTTTGGCCCCAGAGCCCACTCCTTTAAGCGCTACAACCATTAGTGTGTCCTTCACAGAGTATCATGTTGTTCTTGTTTTTTTCCAAGAGATTGGGTCTTGCTATGTTGCCCAGACTAAAGTGCAATGGCTATTCACAGGCACAATTATAGCATGCCACAGTGCCTCGAACTCCTGGCTTCAAATGATCCTCCAGCCTCAACCTCCCAAGTAGCAGGGACTACAGGTATACACCACCTCGTGCCCGGCTATCCTCTATTTTATCGTGTACATATATATGTGTGTATATATGTGTGTGTATATCCTCTATTTTATCGTGTACATATATATGTGTGTATATATGTGTGTGTATATAAGTGCATGTATGTGCATATATACGTCTATGTATGTGTGTATATATGTGCATAGGTCTATGTATGTATGCGTATATATGTGCACATGCGTGTGTGTATATATTTCATGAACGTAAGGACCTTGTCTGTCTTGTTCCTGGCATATAGTAGGTTTTCAATAAATATTTGTTGAATGAATAATAAAGCTTGTTTTACCAACTTGTGTTTGTATAGTCCTTATACTTTTAAAAAGTGTTTTCCTACCTATTATTTCACTTTATCCTCTGAAAAATTCCTATAAGACAGGCAGGACCATATTTTGGTTTCCTCTGTGAGTGGAACCTAAGATACCAAATTACTTGCCTATGACTAATAGTTAATTGGGTGAGTCCAGGTTTCCTGATTATATGGAGAATCATTCTGCTCCCACATTATACCAGCTACTAGCTATACCCATCGCAACAGAGATGAAATTCCATCCTAAAGACACATCCTTCCCCAAAAGTATGGAATTCTGTCTAAACAGAAAACCTGCTATTTCTCAAAGGGTTTAAATTTAAAGACAAAAGAGCTTACACACTATTCTTTGCCTAAGCCTAAATTCAAGAGGATATCACCAAGTCAGAGAACAGGAAAGGTC
>NW_012101832.1:1022060-1023479 GCF_000951045.1 Mandrillus leucophaeus | reverse complement strand
TTTTGAGACAGTCTCCCTCTGTCACCCAGGCTAGAGTGCGATGCGCAATCTCGGCTCACTGCAAGCTCCGCCTCCTGGGTTTTTTAAGCGATTCTCCTGCCTCAGCCTCCTGAGTAGCTGAGATTACAGGCACCACCGTGCTCAGCTAATTTTTGTATTTTTAGTAGAGACAGGGTTTCACCATGTTGGTCAGGCTGGTCTCAAACTCCTGACCTCATGATCCACCCGCCTCTGCCTCCCAAAGTGCTGGGATTGCAGGCGTGAGCCACCGTGCCCGGCCTACAACTTCTAAGGATAGAGCCCAGGAATCCATTTTTAATGAATTTCCCTGTGGTTCTGATATACAATTAAGTTTGGAAACAAATGAACAAGCACACACTACAAAAGCAATTCTGCATCTTTTTTTTTTTTTTAAATAGATTTTAATAGAGACAGGGGTCTCACTATGTTGCTCAGACTGGTCTTGAACTTCTGGCTTCAAGCAATCCTCCTGCCTTGGCCTCTCAAAGAGTTGGGGTTACAAGTGTGAGCCATCGTGCCAGGCTGGCCATGCTAAATACCCAAACACATTTGAGGAGTCAGGGACAGTGATGTAGGGAGTAGCTACCAACATAAAGAATCTGTCCTCTAAATACCAACAATAATTCCTTCAGCTTAGTACTTTCTAAAGGCTTTCTGTTTGTTTTTTAAAGATGGAAATTTATTCTGTTATAATTACATTCTTCTTACATAGAAAAATGCCCTTGTTTGTCTTTCTTTGTTTTTTAATTAATAGACTTTTTGGAGCAAGTTTAGGTTTACAATGAAATTGAGCAGATGGTACAAAAAGATCTCATTTGAAGTCCAGGCGCGGTGGCTCACGCCTGTAATCCCAGCACTTTGGGAGGCCAAGGCGGGTGGATCACCTTAGGTCAGGAGTTGGAGACCAGCCTGACCAACATGGAGAAACCCTGTCTCTTCTGAAAATACAAAATTAGCCGGGCGTGGTGGCACATGCCTGTAACCCCAGCTACTTGGAGGCTGAGGCAGGAGACTTGCTTGAACCTGGGAGGTGAAGGCTTCAGTGAGCCAAGATCACGCCACTGCACTCCAGCCTGGGCAAAAAGAGCGAAACTCTGTTTCAATAAGAAAAAAGATCTCATTTGAATGTCATAAGGAACTACTGCTGGAATCACTGTGAGCATGAAAGTCAGCATGGTATTTTCACACGGTGACAGGTGTGTAATCTTTTCAGCTAACCATACATACCGTTCCTGAACAACTTTGGAGTACGCGCCAGCATTCAGTGTTTTTCTGATAAAGTCACAGATGTGAGAGCTCTCTCCTGGGCATCGAGGGAGTCCAAAAACACCTACAGAGGTAGATGACAAATATTCATTCCTTCAGTAATCATGTATCCAATACCCACTATGCACAAGG
>NW_012101832.1:1002344-1017755 GCF_000951045.1 Mandrillus leucophaeus | reverse complement strand
AAAAAAAAAAAAAAAAAAAAAGAACAGGAAAGGTCACTCGATTTTCCTAACTCCTCAACCACCACCTGCCAGTGGCTATAACCATCTCACTTCCATGCAATCATGTCAACAAAATTGGAGAGAAGTAGATGTCAACCTAGTGATGCAGGCCTCTGGAATCCTACGTCTCTTCCTATGTCTCCAGCAATGCTGGCTAGTTTGTTAAAAGCTAGAGAAACAGGATTTTGCAAGGATGGCTGATGTCTTGTGCAAATACAGTTCCTAGATTTTTTAAAAATCACATGGTCATGTGGGTTAGAACAGAGAAAAAAGAAAGCAAAGAGGCAAAGTTACCTTGATGTTGTCCCCCAACTGAGATCAGATTGATCATGGGAGGTGAAGGGCATCTCTGAGCCACTGCCCTCCTATGGAATAAAAGGGAGTTTCAGCTCCGACTGTCAGATGGAAATGTATCATCCACAATCGGCATCACAGATTAAGCTGGTCATCCTCTGTGGTTCCCCAAACCCACAGAGTTTCAGGATTTTCCTCTGTTATAGGCGAATGCAAATCTTTCTTTCAACTTTCATAGAAAATAAATTAAGCTCTGGCCGGGCACGGTGGCTCACACCTGTAATTCCAGCACTTTGGGAGGCCAAGGTGGGTGGATCACATGAGGTCAGGAGTTTGAGACCAGCCTAGACAACATGGTGAAACCCCATCTCAACTAAAAATACAAAAAATTAGTTAGGTATGGTGGTGAGCACCTGTAGTCCCGGCTACTCGGGAGGCTGAGGCAGGAGAATCGCTTGAACCTAGGACGTGGAGGTTGCAGTGAACCAAGATCACACCACTGCACTCCGGCCTGGGCAACAAGAGCAAAACTCCGTCTCAAAAAAAAAGAAAAGAAATTAAGTTCCATAAAGCTTCATACACGGGAACGTTTTAGGAAATTTCCCTTCCAAGATAGGTGACAATCTTGAATTGTGAAGGAGTGGATTTATCTGAATAAAAGAAAAAAAAAAAAAATCCATTCCATATAAGTGGTACAATGTAACAAAAAGGAACTTACAGAAATTGGCCTCCCTGGGAGAATCCCATAGCATTGTAGCCTTGCTGCAATTTAGGATCCTTAGCAAGTGTCTGACACACTGTTGTTACTTGGGAATTGACATTCAAGAAGAAGCTGTTTTCCACGTCCTAAAAAAGAAGCCAGAGACAAGAGACAGGATGGGACTGAAAACAACCACTGACATCTTCTCTAAGAGGTAAACTCGTTTAGGTTCGTATCCTCACACGAGCCACTCAAGGGTGAAAGTATCATTGTATGATTTGCTGCTAAAAACACAAGGCAAAGCATTTCAACAGTATATGCTATGAAAGCAGTCAGCAACTCCTCAAAGGAACAGCTGTGAAGCGCCTTACCTCCATCAAGGTCTTCCCAATCTCTAAAGATAAGACGTAAATTCCAGGTATTTTCTTCTCAACCATTTTTTTAATAGCACCCATGCTTAAGGGATTGCAACAGCTGTCTCCTAGCCAACAAAAAACAATGATGGAAACTCATAAGTCAAAATATTATTTACTCTTTAAAAACTTTGAGGCCTCAAAGAGCATTATCAAGAATGTGAAAACAATGTACAGAATGGAAGAAAATATTTGCAAAACATTTATCCAATAAGGGCTTAATATCCAGAATATACTAGGAATTTATAACTCACTTACAACTCAAGGATAACCTAATTTAAAAACGGGAAAAGGAATTAAACAGATATTTTTCCAAAGAAGATATACAAATATCTAACAATTAGCATGTGAAAAGCATGTGAAATGCAAACCAAAACCACAATGAGATACCGTTTCGCACAGACTAGGATGTCTTTAATAATACTTTTTAATAGAAACCAACAAGTATTGTCAAGGATGTAGAAAAACGGGATCCCTTGGACGTTGCTGGTGGGAATGTAATAAGCAGCCACTGTGAAAAACAGTTTGGTGGTTTCTCAAAAAGTTACACATACAATTACTAAATGACTCAGCAATTCAACTCCTAGTTATACACCCAAAAGAAATAAAAACACACATCTACACAGAAGCTTGCATATAGATGTTAACAGCAGCAATATTTGTAATAGTCAAAAGGGAGAAACCATCCAGAAGGCCATGAATGAATGACTGAACAAAATGTGGTATATTCACACAATGGAATATTACTCAGTTATAAAAAGGAAGAAAGTGCTGACACATGCTACAACTTGAATGAACCTCAAAAACATTACACTAAGTGAAACAAAAGGTCACAGAATGCATGATTCCTTTTGTATGATCAAAAAGAATAGGCAGATCCACTCATATACAGAAAACTAAGTTGGAGATTATCAAGAAGTAGTAGGAGGGGAGAACAGGGAGTGATTGCTTAATGGCTATGTGTGTTTTCCTGGGGCGTTGAAAAAGAGAGAAGTGTTAGTTGCACAACATAGCAAATACACTAAATGCCACTGAATTGCACAATTTAAAATGGTTAAATTTATATGAATTTTTACCTCAATTTTAAAAAATAGAAGAAAGAACATTTTTTGCTTAGCTCCTGTTCATCAAGTAATAACAAGCTTCAAAAGTCCATACAGGAGCTGGGTGTCGTGGCTCACGTCTGTAATCCCAGAACTTTGGGAGGCCGAGGTGGGTGGATCACGAGGTCAGGAGCTCGAGACCAGCCTGGGCAACATGGTGAAACCCCATCTCTACTAAAAATAGAAAAATTAGCCGGGTGTGGAGGCGCGTGTCTGTAGTCCCAGGAACTTGGGGGGCTGAGGCAGAAGAATCACTTGAACCTCAAGGGTGGAGGTTTCAGTGAGCCAAGATCATGCCACTGCACTCCAGCCTGGGCAACAGAGCAAGGCTCCATCTCAAAAAAAAAAAAAAAAAAAAAAATTCCATATAGGCCAAGCATGGTGGCTCATACCTATCATCCCAGCGCTTTGGTAAGACGAGGCAGGAGGGTTGCTTGAGGCCAAGAGTTTGAGACCAGTTTGGGCAACAAAATGAGACCCTGTCTCAAAAAACCCAAAAAGCCCATATAGGATAATTAAGACACCATATTTATAAATGAAAAATAAGCACAGGTACACATTCCCTTCCCCTATCACACAGGATATTTGGGGTGAAGAGATGCAAAGTTTTGTCTTCAGGGCCAGGACTAGGGTGAGGCAAATGAAGCATCTAGGACAGCGGTCCTCAACTTTTGGCACCAGGGACCAGTTTCGTGGAAGACAATTTTTCAAAACTGTTCCACCTCAGATCATCAGGCATTCGTTATTTTCTGATAAGCAGCACGCAACCCAGATCCCTCACATGCGCAGTTCACAACAGGATTTGAGCGCCTATGAGAATCTAATGCCACTGCTGACCTGAGAGGAGGTAGAGCTCATGGCCGTAAGGCTCCAGGCTCACTCACCTTCTGCTGTGTGGCCTAGTTCCTAACAGGTCACAGACCCGACCCAGGGACTTGGGGACCCCTGCTCTAGGGCACAAAATTTAAGGAGGCACGCATTCTCAGGTTTATGTAAGTGCTGACCCTGAATTTGAGAGTGACTGCCTCCTTAAAATTTGCATTTCAGGAGCCTCTTCATCTTGTCCTAATCCCAGACTTGTTTCTTCTATTTCAAGGAACTAGAACTAGGAACAGGAAGCAAACTGGCTACTGAGTAGGAGAAGTGGAGTGAGATCATTTCCCATTTCGAACTTACTCATTCCATTTTCAACCTGCAAGAAAGCTTAAGCACCAATTTTAGAAGAAGAAAAGGCTATTGCCTAGAGAATCGTCTATTCCTTTTATTTCTCTGAAAACAACGTTCTCCACACTGAGCTGTAATTGTAGGTTACTTAACTGCCTCTGCCTCCTCTGCAACTGACTGTGAGCTCTGGGAAAACACAAAGCTCCTAACTTGTGTCCTCTTTTGACCCCACAGTAGTAGCCCCAGGGCCTGGTGCAGAACCTTGAAAGTGTTTGTATTTGCTCACTCTAATTACTCTGAATATTTTTCTGTAATCCATCCCAATGAAGCTCTCACTGTCACCACTCTCCCAAAACTGCTTTTGTCAAGATTAGTCATCTTTATATTGCTAAATCCAATAATCAGTTGTCAGCCTTTATCTTCCTTGACCCATTAACATTTGATACAGTTACTCAGGACCTATCAACATTTGATGCAGTTGATCATGCCCTTCCTCCTGAAACACTTTCTTCACTTGGCGTCAAGGACACTGAGCTTTCCTGACCCCTCCACTTCACTGGTTGTTCGGATATAGTCTCCTTTGCTAGTTTCTCCTCATTTCCTTCACCTCCAAAGGGAATGGAGTACCTCAGGGCTCAGTCCTCTGTGTACACTCATTTCCTAGGTGATCTCACCAGGCCTTTAACTACTAGCTGTATGCCGAAGACTCCCTACTTAAATCTCCAGCCGGTATCTCTGTCCTAGACTCCACGCTCCATGCCTCTACAACACTTCCTGGATGTCTCATGAGGATTTCGAGTTTAGTAAGCCCAAAAGCAGACTCTTGATCTTTCCCCCACCCTAAGTCAGCTTGTCCTACAGGCTTCCCCATCTTGGTAAAATGAAAACTTCACCCTTCCAATTGTCCAGGCCAAAACCTGTGGAGTCATCCTTGGCTCCTTTCTTTCTCTCTTATTCCAAGTCTGATCTGTTAGCAATCCACCTTCAAAATCTATCCAAACTTTGACCACTTCTCAACACCTCTATTGTTACTCTACAGTTTCAAGCCATCATCATCTCTTGTTTAAATTATTGCAATAGTTTCCTAACCTGTCTCCCTGTGACTATCCATGAACCCCTACAATCTATTCTCAATACAGCAACTAAAGTGATTCTTTAAAAATGTGTCAGATCATGTCACTCATGTGGTCACAAAGTTCCCCATGACACTCTAGCCAAAGTCCCTGCATTAGTCTTACTAGGCCCAATAACTTCTGTAACTGCCCCTCCCTTCCAAACTAAACTCCTAACTTCTTCCCCTTGCTCACTCATTTCCAGCCACACTGACCTGAATGCTGTCTGTTGAATATACCAGACATACTTCTGCATCAGGGCTTTCCCATTTACTGTTCCTTCTACCAGATAGCCAAATGGCAACTGTCCTCATCCACTTGTTTTGCATTCAGATGTCACTTTTTTAATGAATTCTTTCCCAACTTTGCTTCATTAAAAGTGCAAGCCCCCACCTCATCTTTATACTACACCCTACTATACTTTTCTCCATTGCACTTATCACCATTTGATATGTTATGTTTTACTTATTAATTTCTTTATAATCTGCTCCTCCTACCGGAGAGTAGGTTCCAAAAGAACAAAGACTTTAGCCTGTTTAGTTCCCTACTGTATCCTCAGCACCTAGTAGGTGCTCAATAACTGTGTTAAATTAATATAGGTTGAGCATCCTAATCTGAAAATGCGAAATCCAAAATCTGAAAGTTTTTCAGAGCAGACATAATGCCACAATTGGAAATTTCCACGCCTGACCTCATGTGACAGGTTGCACAAAATTATTTAAAATATTGCATAAAATTCACTTCCAGCAGGCCGGGCGCGGTGGCTCAAGCCTGTAATCCCAGCACTTTGGGAGGCCGAGACGGGCGGATCACAAGGTCAGGTGATCGAGACCATCCTGCCTAACACAGTGAAACCCCGTCTCTACTAAAAAAAAAAAAATACAAAAAACTAGCCGGGCGAGGTGGCGGGCGCCTGTAGTCCCAGCTACTCGGGAGGCTGAGGTAGGAGAATGGCATAAACCCGGGAGGCGGAGCTTGCAGTGAGCTGAGATCCGGCCACTACTCCAGCCTGGGCGACAGAGCGAGACTCTGTCTTAGGAAAAACAAAAAACAAACAAAAAAAAAAAACAAAAAACATTAACTTCCAGGTATGTGTATAAGGTGTATAAGAAAAAGAAATGAATTTCCTTGGGTCCAACCCCCAAGATATCTTGTTGTATATATGCAAACATTTTTTTAAAATCCGAAATACTTCTCAGTCCCAAGCATTTCAGATAAGGGTTACTCAACTTGTAAATGAACTGTAGGTGCCTAACAAAGCTCTGTTCAATGTGTGAAGGAATAAATAAAAGGGTAGATGCGCCAGTCATGTAGCCAGCCGCAGCTCACCTAGCCTGATCAAGTGCGAGATGCCGCATCCTGACGCCACTACTGTAAGGATTAATCAAGGACAGCATGTAAAACCTCAACGCCGTGCGCGGCTCTCTTTGAGCTCATCAAAGGACGGCTCCTTCCCCTTCTCTCTTTCCAATGCAGATCCTTCAAATTCTAAAATGTCGAGGCAGCCGCGAGCTGTGGGACCAGGTCCTCGCCCTCTACACCCGCATTTTGCAGATGCGAACCGAGGCTAGGAGGAGAGAGAATCGCCAAACCCTTTTCAGCTTCTCACTCACTCACCCATCCCATGCCAGATCACCAACGGCAGCGGCGCCGGCGGGTCCAGATGATGCAACGCCCGGGCAGCGCAAGTCCATGGCAGAAGAGCGACAGCCAAGAGCCACAGGCAGCTGGGCGACGCCATCTTCACTGTGTCACATGACCGCGGGCTCGCGCCTCCCGGAGCCGCGCTCCGCCCGCCTGGGCGTGGCGCCGCAGGCTGCAGACTGCAACCTGCGCATCCCGAACGGATGCCAGCCTGATGGGCGTTGGCCCTACCCTGGAGCTTTCAGCGCGACAGGTCCCCCGCCAGGCCCCGCTGGCCGAGTGGGGCTCCGCGCTCTCGTAGACCGCCCTCTGCGGTGAATCAAACAATTGCTAACATTTATTCAGCGCTGATCAGATACTATCAGGCACTATTCTTACAAACTTTAACTGATTTGCTCCTCATAACAACGCTGTATGCACTCCTCCCCCTCTGACAGGTGAGGACACTGAGGCACTGAGAACTGGCATTGAGTAAGGTGCCCAAGGGCACAGAGATAGCAAATTGGTGGGTCCAAAGTCGTTGCTCTTCACCACTGCCCTGTACTGCCTTTGGAAGAAACATGCACAAAGGAAGGAAGAAAGGGAGGAGGGACAATTTCCAGCCAGGACCAATCATGGCAGGGTGTGGGGTTTGTTCTGGATATTGAAGGAGAGGTAGGATTTCAACAAGCAAAGATGAAATTCAGAAGGACTGAGATGAGCTAAGGTAGAGAGGAGAAAGACAACTGTGTTTTCTAGAAATGTCGGGACTTCAAGACGGACGAAAGCATATGTTGGATGCATAAGAGTGAGGGGAAAACCCATGGCCACTAACTGGCCTAATCTCAGCTGGATTATTTCAAGGGTCTCTCATCAATAATTTCCTTTTCCATTCTTTCCTCTTTAATCCATTTTATGCTCTATTGCCAGATTCATCCCTCAGTCCACCTTCATAATCTCAGTTCTCTGCTCAAGTTTTTTCAACAAAACATCAAAAAAATAGTGTAAAGAATTTGTAAAGAAATTAGAGTGTATCCACTATACAATGGAGTAATATGAGGCCAGTTTTATAAAAAGTGAGTATAGGGCCAGGAGCGGTGGCTCACACCTATAATCCCAGCACTTTGGGAGGCCGAGGTGGGCAGATCACCTGAGGTCGGGAGTTCAAGACCAGTCTGACCAATATGGAGAAATCCTGTCTCTACTAAAAATACCAAATTAGCCAGGCGTGGTGATGCATGCCTGTAATCCCAGCTACTCAGGAGGCTGAGGCAGGAGAATTGCTTGAACCTGGGAGGCAGATGTTGCGGTGAGCTGAGATCATGCCATTGTACTCCAGCCTGGGCAACAAGAGCGAAACTCTGTCTCAAAATAAATAAATAAATAAATAAATAAATAAATAAAAAGTGAATACAGCCCAGGCAACATAGCAAGACCCCATCTCCACCCAAAAAAAAAAAAAATTTTTTTTTTTAAATTAGCCAGGGGTAGTGGTATGTGCCTGTAATCCTAGCTACTAGGGAGGCCGAGGTGGGAGGATCACTTGAGCCCAGGAGTTCAAGGCTGCATTGAGCTATGATCTTGCCATTGCACTACCCTCTGGGCAACAGGGGGTTGTTTCTTTTTTGTCTCTCTCAAAAAAGAAAAATGAGGTACATTTGCATAAAATGATATGAAAAATGTCTTTAGTATGTTGTAAAAGAAAAGTTGATTACAAACCCACGGGATTTGTAATCAACTTTGCATTCAGATTGCTTCACAAATGTCTTTCAGTTATTGCTCCAGTTTAAAGAAACCTTTAAAGAAATTATAAATAGTTCATTAAAGGCAGGAAACTTCATTCAGACGGCTATATTCATGGAAAAATCCTGAAGCTACTTCAATTTGTAAGTCTTAAGTTAAAAGGAAATGCTTATACAATAAGCTTATTTTTCTTAAGACAAAACTGTATACTGTATTGTATAATGCTTTATGATTCTGCATTTTTTTTTCTTTGAGACAGAGTTTCGCTCTTGTCGCCCAAGCTAGAGTACAGTGGCGTGATCTCGGCTCACTGTAACCTCCACCTCCCGGGTTCAAGTGATTCTCATGCCTCTGCCTCCCGAGTAGCTGGGATTACAGGCATGCCACCACCATGCCCGGCTAATTTTTTGTATTTTTAGTAGAGATGGGGTTTTGCCATGTTGCCCAGGCTGGTCTCGAACTCCTGAGCTCAGGCAATCTACCCCACTCAGCCTCCAAAATTCTAGGATTACAGGTGTGAGCCACCATGCCAGGCCAAAACTCTTTTTGTTTTTTACTTTTATTTTCGATTCAGGATTACATATGTAGTTTGCTATATAGGTAAATTGTGTGTCAAGGAGGTTGGGTGTACGTTTTATTTTGTCACCACCATAATGAACATAGTACCCAATAAGTAACTTTTCGATCCTCTCTCTCTTCCCCCTTCCACCCTCACGTAGGCCCCAGTGTCTGTTGTTCCCTTCTTTGTGTCCATGTGTACTTAATGTTTAGCTCCCACTTATAAGTGAGAACATGTGGTATTTGGTTTTCTGTTCCTGCATTAGTTTGCTTAGGATCATGACCTCCAGCTCCATCTATGTTGCTGCAGACGGCATTATCTCATTCCTTTTTTGGCTGTGTAGTATTCCATGGTGTATACCTACCACATTTTCTTTATCCAGTCTACTGTTGATGGGCACTTAGGTTAATTCCATGTCTTTGCTATTATGAATAGTGCTATGATGACATTTTTTTTTTTTTTTCCAACAGGGTCTTGCTCTATTCCCCAAGTTGGAGTACAGTGACACAATCATAGCTTACTGCAGCCTGGAGCTCCTGGGCTCAAGGGATCCTCCTGTCTCAGCCTCTCAAAGTGCTGGGATTACAGGTGTGAGCTACAGTGTTTGGATGTGAAATTATTCTAGGTGGAAGAATTTCCACTCTCAGATTTCTGACCCAGAGTTACTTTAACAATCTTTTTTAACAACTTGCCTTTAATAAGCCTTTCCAATGCGTTCAACTTGGTTTTCACAGCAACATCTCTTTTCTCTTTATGCTCATATTTCATGTTTTCAAAAATTTAACTAAATTATGATAGCAAATATCACTGATATATTAATAAATAAGTAAGCCCAAAGTCATTTAGTAGGCAAGTAGCTCAATTGACAGGAACAGAACTATCCAAGAGTTCTGAAAAGCTGCCTCTAGTCATGTTGGCAAGCAGTAGGCATAGGTAAGTAGGTAAATACATTTTAGAACTGGGAGAGTAAGTTAAATAGGGCCTAAGAAAATAACTATGTATTTATGTACATGTATATATGATGGCTGTATAACTCTATAAATTTGCTAAAAATCATTGGTTTGTACACATAAAATGAATGTACTCCAGCCTGGGCAACAGAGCAAGACCCTGTCTCAAAAAAAAAAAGAGAAGAAAATGAGCTTAATAGAATAAGAACTCAAAACCAAGATAATAAAACAACTGAAGAAGATGAATAGGGAAATTGCACATTTGAGAATCCAAAGACTAATAAATACCTCAAAACAAGGAACCAATAAACATGGCTAGAAGTGGAATTAGTTTTTTCTTTTCTTTTTTTAAGACGTTTACACCCCATAAGTGAAATTATTGATATGTAAAAAGATTTTACATAATCAAAATAATGGTAGATGAAAATACAAAGATATTAAAACAATCAGGTAGAAGTCAGTAGATATGGAAGACAGCAGTTATTGGTGTCCCTGAAATTGAGAACTCATTAAATGGAACAGAAGTATTCAAAAATATAAAAACAAAAGTTTGCGCCAAAATGAAGTACTAATCTACAGCTTGAAAGGTCAAGACAGAAAGCACTTGATACAGAATATTCTGTCTTGAAAAATATTGTAATTAACTTATTGAACTTCAGATATCCAGGCAGAAAAAGTAGAATGCCTGCAAGGAGAAAAACTCAGACTATCCTTACATTTCTCAACAACAACATTCCAGAGACAGAAGCCAATGGAGCACAGGCTACAGAATTCTGAAAGAACAAAAGTATGATCCAAGAATATTATACCCAGCCAAGATGTCATTTGGAAATAAAGATACTAGGCAGATTCCCACAAATACAAAAGAGCAGAGAAAAGAGCTCTCTCTGGCCGGGCACGGTGGCTCACGCCTGTAATCACAGCACTTTGGGAGGACAAGGTGGGCAGCTCGCCTGAGGTTGGGAATTTGAGACCAGCCTGACCAACATGGAGAAATCCTGTCTCTATTAAAAATACAAAATTAGCTAGGCATGGTGGAACATGCCTATGATCCCAGATACTCGGGAGGCTGAGGCAGGAGAATCACTTGAACCTGGGAGGCGGAGGTTGCGGTGAGCCAAGATCATGCTATTGCACTCCAGCCTGGGCAACAAGAGTGAAAATCTGTCTCAAAAAAAAAAAAAAAAGAGCTCTCTCAAATTCTTTTTGAGGAAATGCTTGAAAGTGAAATTCAGCCAATTAAGAAATAGGGCAAAATTAAGACTTCAAGAATTAAGAAGTCTTGGTACAAGGATTTGTGATGATCATTGAATCTGTTTAAATACGGAATTAATACTGAATACCTGTGTGCATCATTGCTTTATACCATGTACATATTATATGAATTAACAGTGTAAAATAGTATGACTAAGAAACACTGGGCCCTGTCGGGGGGGTAATGGAAGATAGTATAGTACGAGTGTGCTCTCTTTGGGCTCACAGTAGATTCTAATTTAAAATGTGTTCTTAACTAGAGCTGGGCAGTTGCCTGTAATCCCAGCAACTAGGGAAGCTGTAGCAGAAGGATTTACTTGAGCTCAGGAGTTCAAGACCGGTATGGGCATATTGCAAGACCCCATTCCTAAAAAACAAAAATAAAAAAATTAGCTGGGTGTAGTGGCGCATGCCTGTGGTCCCAGCTACTTGGGAGGTTGGGATGGGAGGAGTTCAAGGCTGCAATGCCACTGCATTGCTGTCTGGGTGACAGAGCACGACCCTGTCTCATAAAATAAAATTAAAATTAAATTAAATTAAATTCAAATAAACAAAACAACATAATGTCAAAATCACTTTTCCTAACCCTTATTTGAAGTCCAAATTTTTCAAGTGTCTTCTTATACTTATTTCTTTTTTCCTTTTTATTCCTTTTAGTTTCTTTAATTCAAGTAAACTTGAATGTTTGAATTCTTTAATTCAATTAACTTAAATTAGAATTCAGGATTAACAGAATTCAATTAACTGTAACTCAATTCTGTTAAATTCAAGTAAACTTGAATAAAATACTTTTTATTTTTTAATAACACACCTTATGATACCATTTTTAAGTACCTTTGTCTATATACCTATTTATCTATCATTCTATTCATATAAAGGCATAAAAAGACATTTAGAATGATGTTAATCAAATGTTAATAATGACTATTTTTAGATGGTGGGACTTGGGAGTTTTTTTTTTTAAATATTTTCCCCCAGCGTTACTGATGTATAATTGTCAAATAATGAGATTTCAGGGAGGTTTTCCTTTTTCTTTTGCATTGCTTAATGATTTGCAATGAAAATATATTATTTTCACAAGAACAATAAGTTGATTTTTCTTAAAACAAAGCATAAAACAAACCTTCAACACTTCTCCCTAGTCTTCAGGATGTAGTTCAAGCTTTTGTATTCAAAATAAGAACCCAAACTATCTTCCCAAACCTACTTCCCACATTTAATAATAACACAATTAATCTGTTAATATAAAGAGTATTCCCTGAAAATTCCTGCTGCTGTTCCTTTGCCCAAATCATTTTACCATCTGGAAATGCCCAAATCATTTTACCATCTGGAACAGGCTTGCCATCTTTATCTGTATTAAACAAATGCAACCCATCCCACAAAGCTCAAGTCTTGGTCCATCTCTTCCATTGACCTCCTCAGAGCCCCACAACATTTTCCAATCAAACAGTTAAAAGTATCCATGTAGAAAAATACCTACAGAGTTCCTACTTCCTCTGGATTTGGTTTAAAGAGGAACCATTCAGTGAGAGACAAATAAGTTCTCCCAGTGTAAGTCAATTCTTGACTGTTATTTTAGTAAACAGCCACTGAAGCTTATTAATATAGTAACAAGAAGTGAGAAATTGCAAAGCCTGAATTTCAACCTAACTAGTACTGAAAGTTAATAAGGTGCATATTCTTCCCTGAATAGACTATAATTCAAGGAACAATGGGAACATAGAGAAGTATCTGAATGCTCATCGGTTTCAGTTTTCTTTTTTGACATGAGAAATGAAAACACTTTTTACAGATTAAAATTTTTAATAAAGCTGCTTGCTATTAAAAAGCATACTTATGAATAAGCAAGATCTAGAGACTTACTGGCTTTTCAACAAAATGAGCAGAAATTTCACCAAGTGACTAAATATATTAATACTAAATACTTTTGGACTGAAAAACAACCTAATTCTATTATCTGGGCCATGAAAAAAGACAATGATGCCGTTACCTAGTGGCAGCAATGGATAAAAGCAACATTAAGATTTCTTGGTTTGTTAGCTGTTGAGGGCTACAAAACTGATCATAAAAGTGAGTAAATTATATTAGATATGCCATCTATAGTAAAATCTTTTGAGAAAATGCTTTTTATATTTTCTTCCTTCCTTCCTCCCTTCCCTTCCCTTCCCTTCCTTTCTTTTTTATTTTTGAGACAGAGTCTCACTCTGTCGCCCAGGCTGGAATATAGTGGCTCAATCTTGGCTCACTGCAACCTCTGCCTCCTGAGTTCAAGGGATTCTCCTGCCTCAGCCTCCCGAGTAGCTGGGACTACAGGTGCACACCACCACGCCCAGCTAATTTTTGTATTTTTAGTAGAGATGAGGTTTCACTATGTTGGCCAGGCTGGTCTCGAACTCCTGACCTCAGGCGCCCCACCTGCCTTGGCCTCCCAAAGTGCTGGGATTACATGCATGAGCCACCAGGCCTGGCCACTTTTATCTATTTTGTTGCCCAATGGAAAAGAATATTAATTTTTTTCATAGCATTAAGACAACTTTTAAAGTTTTTGAAAATTTTTACCAGGTATACACATACAGACATGCAATATTTACATTTTATGAAGGGCATAAAAGAGAAAATAAAGTCTCTTTTCCTCCACATTTATTTTAGTTTTGTTTTGTTTTTCTACACATTTCTTATTAAATCTTACATCCTAGAGGCAATTCTGTTAACAATTTCTGCTTTTTCGTTTTCCTAATGTGTATCATTAATATAATTATTTTAATTTGATTCAATTAATTTAATTATTTATTGATTTACCACCTTTATACTGTATCTCCCCATAGCGAAAGATACAGAAATGAGAAAACTTGCCTTTCTTTCCACCTCTCCTTTCCATCTCTAAATTTTTGTTAATATTACAAAAATGTGTAATGTTGGCCGGGCGTGGTGGCTCATGCCTGTAATCCCAGCACTTTGGGAGGCCGAGGTGGGTGGATCACTTGAGGTCAGGAGTCCGAGACCAGCCTAACCAACATGGTGAAACCTGTCTCTACTAATAACATAAAAATTAGCTGGGCGTGGTGGCGCATGCCTATAATCCCAGATACTCAGGAGGCTGAGGCAGGAGAATTGCTTGAACCTGGGAGGCGGAGGTTGCAGTGAGCCAAGATCCTGCCTTTGCATTCCAGCCTGGGCCACAGAGCAAGACTCCATCTCAGTGGGGGGAGAAAAGTGTAACGTTTATATTATTTTCTGGAACTAAAAATATTTTGTGATTTGTATATAGATGGGCCAAAAATTAAAAACTCAAACTCAGAATTTACTATCTTATAATCCTCTATATATTTGCTCTAGAGCCAAGTGGTGTGATTAAACCCTTAGTGATGGAAATATATTACTGTGTTACTAAGACTTTGTAACTCAAAAGGGAGCCTTCCACACATCAAAATCTAATGGATTACCAGGCATGGTGGCTCATGCCTGTAATCCTAGCACTTTGGGAGACCAAAGTGGGCAGATCACCTGAGGTCAGGAGTTTGAGACCAGCCTGGCCAACATAATGAAACCCTGTCTGTACTAAAGATACAAAAATTAGCTAGGTGTGGTGGTGCGCACCTGTAATCCCAGCTACTCGGGAGGCTGAGGCAGGAGAATCTCCTAAACCCAGGAGGCGGAGGTTGCAGTGAGCTGAGATTGAGCCGCTGCATTCTCCAGCCTGGGCGACAGAGTGAGACTCCATCTCAAAAAAAAAAAAAAAAAAAAAAAGAATAGATCTTTTATAATTTTCCCCCCAACTTTTGTTCACTTTGTCAGGTCATATACCTCTATTACTTACATCCCATAGGGTCCTCTTTGTTAGATTCTATTTTCATTTTGCTAAAGTCTATCTTTGGGTGATTTTCCACATAGAGTGTGTAGCACTAAACATTCTGAGTTCTGACATATTCCTTACTTTGCCTTTATAATTGTTTGGCAGTGTGTGTGAATACATATCAAATTCTAACAAAGACTCTCTCTTTGACCACACGTTCGACAGGCTCCTCTGAGCCTTCTTTTCAACTGAAGACAGGCCCTAATCTGTCTGTCCTCAGCCTGCTTTACCCAGTTTTAGAGCAACCTTGCTAAATCAGTTTAGAGAGGGAATCCCTTCATCCTTGAAATCTAATCACCAATGATATTTGATCATGATCCTCATTCCCCACCATTGACGTCTAAGTTCTTTGCCTGCCTCTAGCAAGAATCCCGTTAGGCCAGTTTACCAAGAATCTCCCTACCCTTGATGTCTCCTCTTAGAAAATTTCTATTCACTGACTCATCCGGTCTACCTGTTGGCTATGAATCCTTAGCTGTATTTGCTGTATTAAGATTGAGCTCAGTTTTACTGAACTTCTCTTCCCTATTACAATAGCACTGAATATTTGTCTTTACTGCCTTTAACTAGTGTCTGGCTCTGTTTCTCTGTAACAATTCTA
>NW_012101832.1:998067-999644 GCF_000951045.1 Mandrillus leucophaeus | reverse complement strand
AGGCGGCTGAAGTAGGAGAATTGCTTGAACCCAGGAGGCAGAGGTTGCAGTGAGCCAAGATCACGCCACTGCACTTCAGAGCTTGGGTGACAGAGTGAGATGCTGTCTGAAAAAAAAAAAAAAATTGTCTCCAGGAGTCTTAAAAAAAAATCTCCTAACAAAGAAAATCCCTGGACGTGATGGCTTTACCAGTGAATTCTACCTAATATTTAAAGAAGAACAAACACCAATCCTTCTCAAACTTTTCCAAAACCTGGAAGAGGAGGGAACACTTCCTAACTCACTCTATGAGGCCAGAATTACCCTAATTTTAAAAGCCAGATTAAAAAAAGAAAGCTATGGAACAATGTTTTTTTAAGAACATTAATGCAAAACTCCTCAACAAAATACTAGCAAACCAAATTCAGCAGCATATTAAAAGCATTATACATCATGACCAAGTAGGATTTATTCCTGGAATGCAAGGATGGTTCAACATATGAAACTAGATCAATGTAATGCACCACTAGCTAGATTAACAAAGAAAAAAGACAGAAGACCCAAATAAGCACAATCAAAAATAACAAAGATGACAATACAATCAATCCCACAAAAATACAAAAGATCTTCAGAAACTATTATCAATACCTCTATGCACACCACTAAAAAACTCTAGAGGAAATGGATAAATTCCTAGAAACATACACCTCCCAAGACTGAACAAGGAAGAAACTGAGAACCTGAACAGACCAATAAGGAGTTCTGAAATTAAATCAGTAACATAAAACCTACCAATCAAAAAAAGCCCTGGGGCCGGGCATGGTGGCTCATGCCTGTAATCCCAGCACTTTGGGAGGCTGAAGCTGAGGTCAGGAGTTTGAGACGATCCTGGCCAACATGATGAAACCCCGTCTCTACTAAAAATACAAAAATTAGCCAGCCATGGTGGCAGGTGCCTATAATCCCAGCTACTCAGGAGGCTGAGGCAGGAGAATCCCTTGAACCTGGGAGGTGGAGGTTGCAGTGAGCCGAACCTGCGAGGCGGAGATTGCAGTAAGCTGAGATTGTGCCACTGCACTCTAGCCTGGGAGACAAGAGCAAAACTCCAAAAAAAAAAAAAAAGCTCTGGACCAGATGGATTGACAGCCAAATTCTACCAGATGCACAAAGAAGAGCTGGTACCAATCCTACTGAAACAATTCCAAAAACTCAAGGAGGAGGGATTCCTCCCTAACTCATTCTGTGAAATCAGTATCATCCTGATACCAAAATCTGACAGGCATAATGAAAAAAAAAAAAAAAACAAACAGCCAGACACAGTGGCTTATGCCTGTAATCCCAACAATTTGGGAGGCCAAGGCGAGTGGATCACCTGAGGACAGGAATTCAAGAGCAGCCTGGTCAACATGATGAAGCCCTGTCTCTACTAAAAATACAAAAATTTTCCAGGCATGGTGATGTGTGCCTGTAATCCCAGTTACTCAGGAAGCTGAGGCAGGAGAATTGCTTGAACCCAGGAAGCAGAGGTTACAGTGAGCCAAGATCGTGCCACTGCACTCCAGTCTGGGCAACAAGGATGAAACTCTGTCTCAAAAAAA
>NW_012101832.1:994376-996467 GCF_000951045.1 Mandrillus leucophaeus | reverse complement strand
TGTTGGCTATGAATCCTTAGCTGTATTTGCTGTATTAAGATTGAGCTCAGTTTTACTGAACTTCTCTTCCCTATTACAATAGCACTGAATATTTGTCTTTACTGCCTTTAACTAGTGTCTGGCTCTGTTTCTCTGTAACAATTCTAAGGTCCTATTCTTTTTCCCTTACAATTTTCAAGACTTTTTTTTTTTTTTTTTCCGAGGCAGGATTTTGCTCTTGTTGCCCAGGATGGAGTGCAGTGGTGCAATCTCAGCTCATTGCCACTTCTGCCTCTCGGGTTTAAGCGATTCTCCGGCCTCAGCCTCCTGAGTAGTTGGGATTACAGGAGTCCACCACCATGCCCGGATTTTGTATTTTTAGTAGAGACAGGGTTTCACCATGTTGGCCAGGCCAGTCTCAAACTCCTGACCTCAGGTGATCCACCCACCTCGGCCTCCCAAAGTGCTGGGATTACAGGTGTGAGCCACCTCGCCCAGCCAATTTTGAAGACATTTATTGTATTTTTTTTTTTAGATGGAGTTTCGCTCTTGTTGGCCAGGCTGGAATCCAATGGCGTGATCTTGGCTCACTGCAACCTCCACCTCTCGAGTTCAAGCGATTTTCCTGCCTTAGCCTCCTGAGTAGCTGGGATTACAGGTGCATGCCATCATGCCGGCTAATTTTTGTATTTTTAGTAGAGACAGGGTTTCATCATATTGGTCAGGCTGGTCTCACACTCCTGACCTCAGGTTATCCGCCCACCTTGGCCTCCCAAAGTGCTGGGATTATAGTCGTGAGCCGCTATGCCCGGCCAAACATTTATTTTTAGTGGAGGTAAGTCTTACTGCTTTTTAGGAAACCTATTTTGTTTTTGCTTTTTTTTCTCTTTGAATGTTTGGCTGCCCACTCAGATTCCTATATAGAGAGATGGCATGAATTTCTTCTACATGTGTATTTTTCCTCTAGGCCTATTCCTTCATCATGGGCTCTATGCAAGCAGAACCACATAATCAGGGAGGCTTCTTTGTAGAATGCATGGGTAGGGAGTAGTCAGGCAGTCTGATGACCCCAAAACTGACTCCATCATGAGGGTGAAGTGCATTACATGAATTACTCCTGAGTGAAGCTGCCACTTTTTTTTTTTTTTTTTTTTATCCCATCCTTCTTTTTATGCAAGTCTGATCTACTTTCTCTCAAGTTAAATGTTCTCTCAAGGAGTCCTCTCCAGGCAAATCATTACTTCTTTAGAGAGACATTCTCATACTTTAGTGTTAGAGCAAAAGGTACCAGTACCAGGTACCTTTATACGGGTGGAAGAATAAAGACCCATTTGTACCAATTGGTTTCTTAAATTGTTTTTAATGTAACACTTGAATAAATTACCCAATAATTAACTTAAATCTCACTTTCGATTGTCTAAAATTTGTTGATTCTGAAAAGAACTGCCCATGTCCCCTAATCCTCATCTCAAGCATGATTTCTTTCCTAGATACCTACTCCTGTGTTCTCTCTTACCCACTCTGTCCTCAACTTATTCAGAGTATCTGCACCCATCTATTTACCTCATTGTCTCACCTTTAGACTAGCAAGTTCTCAAAAGCAGAGGCTAGGTCTAATTCACTTAGTGTTCAGAAGATCTCGCATAAGGTTAATGCTCGACAAGTTCCTATATAATAATTGAATGAGCATCAAAGGCAGACATTGCAAATACACAAATCCTCAAAGGACAACAGTTCCAGAATCTAGTCTGAGGAAAGCGTGGAAGGAGGATCTAGGGAGCCTGCAGTCTACCCATCTACAGCTACTGAAGAAGCCCAGGCTGAAGCTCTGTATCCTCTAGCACAGGAAGAAAGTTGGGTATAGGCACTAGAGAGGTTAACGTTTAAAAAATGCAAATCACCAGCTTGGGCAACACAGTGAGGACCTGTCTCTACAAAAAACATAAAAATTAGCTGGGCATGCCTGTAGTCCCAGCTACTAAGGAGGCTAAGGCAGGAGGATCATTTGAGCTCAGGAGTTTGAGGCTGCAGTGAGTGAGCTATAATCATGCCACTGCACTCCAGCTTGGAGGACAGAATGGGACCTTGTCTCAAAAAAAAAAAAAAAAAAAA
>NW_012101832.1:989523-992586 GCF_000951045.1 Mandrillus leucophaeus | reverse complement strand
GGCCAATATCCCTGATGAACATAGATGCAAAAATCCTCAACAAAATATTGGCAAACCAAATCCAGCAGCACATCAAAAAGTTAATTCACCATGATCGAGTAAGCTTCATTTCTGGGATGCAAGGTTGGTTCAACACATGCAAATCAATGAATGTGATTCACTGCATAAACAGAACTAAAAATAAAAAGCATGCAATCATCTCAATAGATGCAGGAAACTTTTTGATGAAATCTGACATCTATTCATGATAAAATTCTCACCAAACTAGGCATCAAAGGAACATATGTCAAAATAGTAAGAGCCATCCATGACAAACCCACAGCTAACATCATACTGAGCCAGCAAAAGCTGAAGTATTCCCCTTGAGAACTGGGACAAGACAAGGATGTCCATAGGATGTCCACTATGTCCTGGAAGACAAGGATGTCTTCCAGAACATAGTACTGGCTGGAAGACAAGGATGTCTTCCAGAACATAGTACTGGAAGCCCTGGGAAGAGCAATCAGGTAAGAGAAAGAAATAAAAAGCATCAAAATAAGGAAAGAAGAAGTCAAACTATCTCTTCACTGATGGTGTGATTCTATGCCTTGAAAACCCTAAAGACTCTGCCAAATGACCCCTAGAACTGATAAACGACTTCAGTAAAGCTTCAGGATACAAAAATCACTAGCATATATATACACCAATAACATTCAAGCAGAGAGCCAAATCAAGAACACAATTCCATTTACAACAGCCACAAAAAGAATAAAATGCCTAGGAACATCCCTAACCAAGGAGGTGAAAGACCTCTATAAGGAGAACTACAAAACACTGCTGAAAGAGACTAGATATGATACATATAAATGGGAAAGTATCCCTGCTCATGAACTGGAAAAATCAACATCATTAAAATGGCAATACTGCCCAAAGCAATCTACAGGTTCAATACTATTTCTATCAAACCACCAAAATCATTTCTCACAGAATTGGAAAAAACTATTCTAAGATGCATATGGAATCGAAAAAGGGCCAGAATCACCAAAGCAATCCTTAGCAAAAATAAAAACATCAGAGACAGCACATTATACAACTTCAAACTTAATCTACACGGCTACAGTAACCAAAATAGCATGGTATGGGTACAAACACAGTCACATAAACCAAGGAAACAGAATAGAGAACTCAAAAATTAAACCACACATGTACAACTATCTGATCTTGGACAAAATCGACAAAAATAAGCAATGGGGCCCAGCGCAGTGGCTCAAGCCCATAATTCCAGCACTTAAGGAGGTTGAGGCAAGGAGAATTTCTTGAGCCCAGAAGTTCAAGGCAAGCCTGGGCAACATAGTGAAACCCCATCTCTATAAAACATTAAAAAAGTAGCCAGGCATGGTTGCACACACCTGTAGTCTCAGCCACCCAGGAGGCTGAGGTGAAGAATTGCTTGAGCTCAGGAGGTAGGGGCTGCAGTGAGCTGTGATCATGCCACTGCACTGCAGCCTGGGTGACAGAATGAGACCCTATCTAACAACAACAACAAAAAGCAGTGGGGAAAATACTCCCTATTTGATAAATGGTGTTGGGATAACTGGCTATCTGTATGTAGAAGAAGGAAATCAAACCCCTACCTGTCACCATATATAAAAATTAACTCAAGATGGATTAAGGACTTAAATGTAAAACCTAAAACTATAAAAATCCTGGAAGAAAACCTAGGAAATACCTTTCTTGATATTGGCCTTGGCAAATAATTTATGGCTAAGTTCTCAAAAGCAATTTCAACAAGAGCAAAATTTGACAAGTGGGACTTAATTCAACAAAAGAACTTCTGCACAGCAAGAGAAACTATCAAAGGAGGAAACAGACAACCTACAGAATGGGAGAAAATATTCACAAACTATGAATGCAACGAAGTTCTAATATCCAAAATGTATAAGGAACTTAAATCAGTAAGCAAAAACAAATGACTCCATTAAAAAGTAGGCAAAGGACATGAACAGGCTTCTCAAAAAAAAGACTTACAGATGGCCAATAAACATACGAAAAAATGCTCATCATCACTAACCATCAGAGAAATGTAAATCAAAACCACAATGAAATGCCATTTCAACTAGTCAGAATGGCTTTTGTTAAAAAGTTGAAAAATAATAGATGTTGGTGAGGCTGTAAAGAAAAGGGAACACTTATACACCGTTGGTGGGAATGTAAATTAGCTCAGCCACTGTGGAGAGCAGTTTGGAGATTTTTTTTTTTTTTTTGAGACAGAATCTTGCTCTGTCACCCAGGCTGGAGTGCAGTGGTGCAATCTTGGCTCACTGCGACCTTCACCTCCTGGGTTCAAGCGATTCTCATGCCTCAGCCTCCAGAGTAACTGGGACTACAAGTGCGCGGCACCATGCCTGGCTAATTTTTGTATTTTTAGTAGAGACAGGGTTTGCCATGTTGGCCAGGCTGGTCTCAAACTCCTGACCTCAAGTGATCCAATCACCTTGGCCTCCCAAAGTGCTGGGATTATGCTGGCATGAGCCAGCATGCCCAGCCTGGAGATTTCTTAATGAACTAATAATTGAACTACCATTGCACCCAGCAATTTCATTACTGGGTATGTGCCCAAAGGAAAATAAGTAATTCTACCAAAAATACATATGCACCTCTATGTTCATTACAGTGCTATTCACAATAGCAAAGACATTGAATCAACCCAAGTGCCCATCAATGTGGATTGGATTTAAAAAATGTGGTACATATCTGCAATGGAATATTATGCAGCCATAAAAAAGAATAAAATCATGTCCTTTGCAGCAATGCGGATGCAGTTGGAGACCATTATCCTAAGCAAGCTAATGCAGAAACAGAAAACCAAATATCTCATGTTTTCACTTAGAAGTGGGAACTAAACATTGGGTAAACTTGGGCATAAAGATGGGAACAATGGGAAATACAGTTCACCGGGAAATACAAAACACTGGGAAATACAAGAGCAGGAAGTGAGGGAGTGGAGCAAGGGTTGAAAAGCTACCTATTGGGTACTATGGTCACTATCTGGGTGACAGATTCATTCATACTCCAAACCTCAGA
>NW_012101832.1:985882-988832 GCF_000951045.1 Mandrillus leucophaeus | reverse complement strand
TTCATCGAAGAATGAATGGGTTAACAAAATGCGGTCTATGCATGCAATGAAATATTATTCTGCCTTCTCATTCTACTTGCTTCTCCTGTTCCTAACCTCTAAAGGTAGAGTGTCACCGCTTAGTCCTGCAGTCTCTTCTCTGATTATACTTACTCCCTAGATAATGTCCTCTAGTGCCATGACTTTAAAAACAATAGTGGTGGCTCACGCCTGTAATTTCAGCACTTTGGGAGGCCGAGGCAGGCAGATCACCTGAGGTCAGGAGTTCGAGACCAGCCTGGCCAACATGGTGAAACTCTATCTATACTAAAAATACAAAAATTAGCCAGGCATGGTGGCAGGCACCTGTAATCCCAGCTACTCGAGAGGCTGAGGCAGGAGAATCGCATGAACTCAGGAGGCGGAGGTTGCAGTGAGCCAAGATCATGCCACTGCACTCCAGTCTGGGCGACAGAATGAGGCTCCTTCTTAAAAAAAAAAAAGAATACAACCAAATATCCTTATGATGACCTTTAAGGCCATTAACTCCTTAACTACATCCACACTCCCAGCCTTACGCCTCTGGTTGCATCCCTCACCCCACCACCCCTCATTCACTGAGCTCTAGCACACTGGCCTCCTGCTTCTATGAAGCCACCAGGTCAACTCCCACCTCAAGACATCTGCTGTTCCTTCTACCTGAACTGCTCTTCCTCCAAGTATTTGCATGGCTTTCACCCTCACTTCATTCTGATCTCTGTTCAATGGTCACCTCCTTAGAGCTTTCCCCAAGCAATATATAGTCATCCCTCAGGATCCATGGGGAATTGGTTCTAGGATCTCCTCTGATACCAGAGTCCAAGGAGCTGAAGTCACTTATATAAAATGGCATACTATTTGCATGTAACCTATGCACATCCTCCCATATGCTTTAAATCATTTCTAGATTTCTTATAATACCTAATATAATGTAAATGCTGTGTAAATAGCTGCTATACTATATTGTTTGGGGAATAATGACAAGAAAAAAAAAAAGTCCATACATATTCAGTACAGACACAACCACCCTCTTTTTTTCCCCAAATATTTTCCATCCCCGGTTGGTTGAATCTGCTGACAGAGAACCTGCAGATATGGAGGGCCAGCTGTATATGCTCCTATCACTCTTTATCCTCTTTACCATTTAGTTTTCCACCTAACATTATATTATATATCCATTTGTTTATTACCTGCTTTGGAAGTAACATAAAGAACTTTGTCTTGTTTAATACTATATTCCTGACAACTAAAACAATTCAGAGCAGAAGCACACAACCAAGAGCTGTTGGAATAAATGATCGAATGGATGGGTCTTAGATAAAGGTGGAAGATGGCTCTCCTTTTGAACACTCCAGGGTACGGGGATGTTAC
Source organism: Mandrillus leucophaeus (assembly GCF_000951045.1). Classification (NCBI taxonomy): domain Eukaryota; kingdom Metazoa; phylum Chordata; class Mammalia; order Primates; family Cercopithecidae; genus Mandrillus; species Mandrillus leucophaeus. The sequence continues at coordinate 987,443 of NW_012101832.1, read as the reverse complement.
TCTCCCATTCCCCACCTGTAGTTTCTCCTGTGCTTAGCGCTGGCCTAAACCATGCTGTGTCCCTTTAATATCCAAAAGATTCGTTCTTAGGGTGGGACCAACAAAATGGGTATAACCATGTATTGACTCCTCCTTTAGGAGCCAGCACAGAGGAGTTGTCTGTCGCCCTGCAAAAGCACTGACCTGCCTGAGTGAGTCTGTTGCCTTATCTGATAGTGGGATTGTGGATGCTGCTAGCTGATCCCCCAATTCTTCCTATTTGTCTTTGGCAAGCCCAACTTTACTGACACCATCTTCTGCTCAATTCCAAAACCATTGTCAGGCTCTGCAACTCTGCTCTGCCCCAGGGTCTTGGGTGCCTGAATATCTAATTCATGGCCTCAAAAAACCTAGCAAGAAATATAAACTTATCTGTAGACCTCAAGACAGCATCTGGTTAACCACCCTCTGAAAACAGAAAGAGGATGATTCCAAACCCCTCGCTGTGGCCTTGGAAGCTCTACAGAGTCCTACCTATCTCTCCAAACTCATCTCAGGCCCCTCTCCTCTTTGCTTACAAAGTTCTAGCCAAAATGATCTTCTTTCCATTTCTCAAATACCCCAGGCTTATTCCCACTTCATGGTGATGCAAGGCAGACAAGTCCCAAAATTGGGGATTAGGCCAGGAGGGTTTTGGCTTTGCCAGGAAATAATTCAAGGGCAAGCTAGTGGTGTTAGCAACTTTTACGAAGTGGCCGTGTACAGCTGCTGCAGCAGCAGTAGTATTGCTCCTTGAGGAGCAGGGCTACACCATAGGCAGTGTGCTCACAGTAGGAGCTCAGTGGCAGTTCTGGAGTCATTGTTATACTGACTTTTAATTATATGCAAATTAAGGGGAATATTTTGCAGAATTTTCTAGGAAAAAAGTTTGTCAGGTCATTGCCATGGAAAGGGCAGTAACTGGCCAGGCGTGGTGGCTCATACCTGTAATCCCAGCACTTTGGGAGGCTGAGGTGGGCAGATCACAAGGTCAGGAGTTCAAGACCAGCCTGACCAATATGGTGAAACTCCATCTCTACTAAAAATACAAAAATTAGCCGGGCATGGTGGCGCATGCCTGTAGTCCCAGCTACTCAGGATGATGAGGCAGGAGAATCATTTGAACCTGGGAGGAGGAGGTTGCAGTGAACCAAGATCGCACCACTGCACTCCAGTCTGGGCAACAGAGACTCCGTCTCAAAAAAAAAAAAGAAAAGAAAAGAAAGAGCGGTAACTTCAGGTGTTGTCATGGCAACAGTAAACTGACATGGCACACTAGTGGGACTGCCTTATAGAGAGGAGCTTTGGCCTCTTCCCTGTTTTAGCTATTTCTCTATCGGGTTCGAGGTTCAAGTCCCGCCTCTGGAGATGAGTTTCACCTCCTACCTCAATGGCATTTACAGTTGCCTCACCTTCTTCCTAAGACATTCTGTACCCAAATCTTTGCATGACTGGCTCATTCTTGTCATTAGTTTTTCAGCTCAAATGTGAGTCCCTTGGAGATGCCTTCCCAAAGATCGTCAGTCTACAATACAAGGCAGTA
>NW_012101832.1:979546-985017 GCF_000951045.1 Mandrillus leucophaeus | reverse complement strand
AGAATCGCTTGAACTCAGGAGGTTGAGGTTGCAGTGAGCCAAGATTGTGCCATTGCACTCCAGCCTGCATGACAGAGACTCCATCTCAAAAAACCAAAACCAAAATCAAAACCTTTGTCCTTGGAGAACATTTCCAATGCTCAGCTAGGTCTCAGCTCAGAAAGAGCCTGACTATTGGAGTCATTTCCTGTGGCTCACCCAGTGAAAAGATCTTACCACCTCACAGCCACTTGGAGAGCCCTATGCATTGAAGACACTGGCTTGGCCCTGGGTACACAGCAATTGATGATCATTTGTGAAGGACAGATATTAAAGAAGGCAGGGGCTATGCTGGCTTATTCATTCATCCAACAACTACTATTCTCTGCTATTGAATCTCATAAATATTTTCCTTATTTCTACAGGCTCTACTATTTTCCTTTTTTATGGCTGAGTAGCAGACACACCAAAATCTATTAAACCTATTCTGTGTTGGATCATAGAGCATTTAACTTATGCCCATTATTGGATCCTGCAGAATTCTGTAATTAACTCTTCCTACTTGGAGTTTTTTTACTTTTGTTATATTATTTCCTTATAGTGTAGTGGTTGGTTATGAGTACAGGTTCTGGAAAGAGATGATCTGATTTTTAACACTATCCATGGTAGTTTGGGCAAATTTCTTCACTTCTCCATATCTCAGTATTTCATTTATCAAGAAGGGTCACTAATAACACCTTCCTCATAGGATTGTTGTGAGAATTGAAATTAATAAATTACATACAAAGTGTTGGGCTCTGAGTTAGTACTCAACACAGAATAACAACTGCTCTTGATCCAGGAGTAATTTCAAGGATATTAATGTTTTCGAGACTGTTTCTAGATTGTGCTAATGGTTGTACAACTGTGAAAATATATTAAAAATCATTGAACTATACAGTCAATAAAAGCCTGTTGCTAGTTATGGCTATGTTGTTTTCCCAAATGGTATTCCTATTGTCATTCCTATTCTCACCTCAATTTTGTCACAATCTCATCAGAAATGGGGGCTACTATTTTAAATACAGTTTTCTTTATTTGAGAAAGGTCAAATAGAATCCTAAATGTGCTTTCTCTTGCATTTTTTGCCTTATTACTAGCAAGGAATGCATGTATTGTTTACTCTTTGCTTCCTATTGAATATTTGCTTCCTCTTAATCTAACTCTGCCCATTTTACTTCTGTGGCTGAAGTCCTTTTTCTTGAATAATCTAATTCTTAGTATGTCTAATTTACTAGTAATAGTGAGTTGGTCTCTAATAAGGAAAGCTTCGAAAAAGCTAATTGTTTTCTCCTCAAAGGGCTCCTCAATATTCTACTAGACCTATGTTCTCATTAGCCAAGGGCCTTCTCCAAGCATAATCTTTCCATCCTAATGTACCTGCAGCATTTTTCCCAGGGCCTGCACTCTAAAGACTTGATAAGAAAAAGCTTTGAACACATGCTCCTTTCTTCTTGCTCTTCGTAGCTACTGATTGGGCTTGGAATTCTACCAAGACAAACAGTGTCCTCTGCTCTTCAGGAAAATGCAAGGCTTCTCAACCATCTTTGAGGGGCCTGCTTCAGATGACAATTTCACAACATGTTCACAGGGCAAACTTGGATTGAGAAGACCCCCAATTTAGAGACAATAAATCTGCAACTGAAAGGAAGCATCACTACTTTCCCTAGTACAGTAATGTTAATTGAAATATACAGAATATTGTAACTCTTGCAGTTCCCTTTAAATGGACTAGGGATGACAGCAATAGAGTCTGACAAGCTGGCCAAACAGGGACTTCCTAGCCCAGGGTCTGAGCTCTGTCAGTGTGCCCAAAGAGGGTTAGGCTCAAAGAGTAGATTCATAATAACCAAACTCACAGGAGTTTGAAGTCTATACCTTCATAAAGGATTTCTGAAAGTTCTGTTTGTGACAGACATGCCCTGAGAGATGAGGAAAGGAGTGCAGGTGTTAGTCTGTTTATGTGGGAAAGGACTGGAAACTCTCTAAGGGGATAGAGTGTTCTTCGCTGGGTGCATATTGCTTGTTCAGATGATACCCTGAGACCACAGATGACTCCTTGGTTTTTTCCTTCTGAATATACAACAGAAGATGTTAACCCAGGATAGTCTGTGGTTCAGGAGTGGCCACTAGAAGCACTTCCAGGCACTTCCATCCTGAGGGAGAACACTGCTAGGAGAAGGATGGGCAATTAGGGAGAATGAGGCTGTTGGTGTCATTGCTTCCTCCTTTGTCTATCGGCACCCAAAAATTAGCATCCTTCCCCTTCTTAAAATAGCCTCATGTTAGGAAGGCTCCATTCAATTGTTTCTTGTGGGTGGATTTGAAAGAACTGAAATTTCTTCTATCCTTAATTCTCTTGTCACACTCAGGAACGAAATATGCCAGTGTATTAATAAATATGGTCTTTGATGAGAATGCTTTTCTCTTCTGAGAAGCAAAACAAAATGCTAGCAGTTCAGGCCTGGAAAGCACTAAGATCCTGAAGCTCAGCTTTATTGCATTTTGGCAAGCAACACTAGGCCATCAGAAAAAAAGAGAATCTATTCAACAAACTCTTATTTCTAAGTAAAATAAAAAATGCACACAAGATTATTTCACCATAACAATTATCGAAATGTGTAGACTTTACTCAAAGTAATTGAACCATACAGGCCTCAGCAATTCCTGATTGCTTGCTGGCTGCCCCAGAGTTATTTTTATGCCAGTTACCAGAATTTGATGACTTAGTAAGAGTTAAATGGCATTTTGTAATAAAGAGATAAGCTAAATTACAGTGATCAATAGCCCTTTGTAAAATTATATGATTATAGCCATCAGAGAAAAAAAAATCCACAGGTAAGAAAGAATTGGATAAGTGCATTAAATGTTTAATCAGGCTATGCAAAAATAACACAACAGAACACTTTTAGAGAATGTAGCTGGTCTCAAATATGCCTTCTATTTGGGAGTCATATGTTTCTTTTTTTTTTTTTTTTGAGACAGAGTTTCGCTGCTGTCACCCAGGCTAGAGTGCAATGGTGCGATCTCGGCTCACTGCAACCTCCGCCTCCTGGGTTCAAGAAATTCCCTGCCTCAGCCTCCCGAGTAGCTGGGATTACAGGCACCCACCACCACGCCCAGCTAATTATCCTTAAAAACTGCTCAGGGAGACAGAATTGAGTAATAATAAAACTCTGTTCTCTCGCACAGCCGGCTCTGCTTGAATTACTCTTTCTGTATTGCAATTCCCCGTGTTCATGAATTGGTTGGCTCTGTCTAGACAGTGGGCAAAGCGAACTCCTTGGGCGGTTACACAACTGGGATTGGAGATGAACAGGAGAGTATTGTACGCAGAAGAAGGAGGCCCTATGGGAGGAGTAAGCATAGAATCTACCTGTCATGTTGGTGCTCTTAACACTGTGGATCAGATCAAAGCCACCAGAAAGTTATATATTTGTTAGTAGCCATACCTACCAGGGAGAAAAGACCAGTAATTATTACCAACATTTATTGAGCACTTACTATGAACCATGAACTTTCTTAGAGGTTATGGAAATTAACTAATTTAATTAATTAATTAAATTCAACCACCTTATGAAGTGAGCTCAATCATCCTGAATTTTCAATGTAGAAACCAAGACATGAAGTTAAGCGCAAAGTTAGACAACTAGTAAGAAACAGAATTTGAAGCTAGTAATTCTGACTACAGAGCCTAAGAACCTAACCTGACTGCTACATATAGCCTGCAAGGTCTTAGGAGACTTTAGGAGCTCATGAGGCACAATGGCATCTCGGGGTCAGACACAGTTCTGAGGAATCAACTTTTGCAAAGGATTTTAATGGCCTCAGCGTGCACATACTAAACCATTCCATCCCAGTCCAGTGCCCCTCGTCCATCACAATCAAGTGCCATACATCAGTAGCTTATAAGCAGTAGTGGGTGGAGGATATTTTTGACTAAGAGAGCTGGGAAGAGGCAGATATTTTGTCCAACGTTTGTTTTGTAACAAACATTCCAAGCAAATACATGTTGCTTGGAATGAAACACGTAGCATCTTCCCTTAAGCCTTGGTAATGCTCTCAGATGGACACTCAAAAATATCTGATACCAGCTGGGTACAGTGGCTCATGCCTGTAATCCTAGCACTTTAGGAGGCTGAGGTGGGTGGATTACTTGAGCCCAGGAGTTCGAGACCAGCTTGGGCAACATAGTGAGACCCTGTCTCTAATTTTATTTTTGTTTTTTAAAAAATATTTCCTAAAAAAATAAAATAAAATAAAATAAAATAAAGACATAAAAAAGAACACCTGATACCACATATAACAAGGCTATTCCTTCCCCAATATTTAGCAATATGCCAAGAGAAAATACATTCTGAGAACGTTTTCCAACCATTCTCCATACTGCAAAGGAGATTGTAGAAGATTACTGAAAGAAAAACAAAAAAACATAGAAACAAAAAGAAGATAAATCAGGTAAAGACGTCCAAGGACTTCAGACTTCTGTACCTGGGTGCCTGATTTTCTCAATGACTATAATGTCCCATCTTCATTTCTACTTTATTTTTTGTGTTCTTGCTATAAGTGACTTCAAATACCTTTGATTTTATGAATCAGAACACCAATCTATTTAATAAGTCATAAATTATTGACATAAAAATCTTTACTTATGAGAAATGAGTGCAGCATAAAGAGACCAAGAGTAGGAGCCAGATCATCTTATAACTTTTTTTTTTTTTGAGACAGAGTCTCACTCTGTCGCCCAGGCTGGAGTGCAGTGGCGTGATCTCGACTCACTGCAACCTCCATCTCCCAGATTCAAGCTATTCTCCTGCCTTAACCTCCCCAGTAGCTGGGATTACAGGCACATGCCACCACACCTGGCTAATTTTTGTATTTTTACTAGAGATGAGGGTTTCACATTGGCCAGGCTGGTCTCAAACCCCAGACCTCAAGTGATCTACCCTCCTCGGTCTCCCAAAATGCTGGGATTACAGACGTGAGCCACCAAGCCCCGGCTTTTTTTTTGTAGGGGGGGTAGACAGAGCTTTGCCATGTTGCCCATGCTGGTCTCGAACTCCTAGACTCACACAATCTGTCTGCCTAGGCCTCTCAAAGTGCTGGGATTACGGCCATACTCCCAGTTTTTTAAATAAAAAAGTCTAGGTCAGGAGAGGTGGCTCATGCCTGTAATCCCAGCACTTTGGGAGGCTGAGGCAGGTGGATCACCAGAGGTCAGGAGTTCAAGACCAGCCTGGCCACCGTGGTGAAACCCAGTCTCTACTAAAAATACAAAAATTAGCTGGGTGTGGTGGCAGGCACCTGTAATCCCAGCTACTTGGGAGGCTGAGACAGGAGAATCACTTGAACATGGGAGGCAGAGGTTGCAGTGAGCTGAGATTGAACCACTGCACTCTAGCCTTGGTGACAGAGTGAGATTCAGTCTCAAAAATATACAACAACAACAACAA
>NW_012101832.1:978225-979496 GCF_000951045.1 Mandrillus leucophaeus | reverse complement strand
TACATAATATCAAAAGCCTTTGGAGAATTGTTAATAAAGGAGTGACATCTGACATGCTTTAAAACAACTTTATTTATATATAATTATGTACCATAAAATTCACCTACAGTGTAAAATCTATGGGTTTAGTATACATATTTAGGCAGCCACCACCAGAATCTATTTTAGAATGCTGTAATCACCCCCAAAAGAATCTTGTACCCATTATCAGTCAGTCACTCCTCATTTCCATTTTTTTGAATGTGGATATCCGATTGTCCCAGCACCTTTTGTCGAAAAGATTATCTTTCTGATTGAATTGTTTTGGCACCCTTGTCAAAAATGAATAGGTCATAATAGGAGAATTTATTTTTGAACTCTCATTCCTATTCCATTGATCTATATGTCACCCCTACACTACCACCGCACTGTTTTGATTATTGTAGCTTTGTAGTAGATTTTGAAATCAGGAAGTGAAAGTCCCAAAATTTGCTCTTCTTTTTCAATATTGTTTTGGCTATTCTAGTTCCCTTACATTTGCATATGAATTTTAGAATCAGCTCATCAATTTCTGAAAAAAAATCCAGTTAGGATTTTTTATAGGGATTGCATTGAATCTGTAGATCAATTTGGGGAATATGTCCATTTTAATAATAAGTCTTCTGATCTATGAACATAGGAGGCCTTTCCGTTTATTTAGATCTGCTTTAATTTCTTTCAATGGTATTCTATAGTTTCCATTATATAAGTCTTGCACTTCTTTTGTTAAATTTATTCCTGAATACATTATTTCTTGATGTTATTGTACAAGGAATTGTTTTCTTCATTTGGAGAACAGCCTGTTGCATGGCAAGAGTAATGCCATTTTCAAGCCAAACCTACATAATGACCCATATTTGACTCCTGCATACCAAGGCAGTCCCACAGAAACAATGCCTGTAGCATAGATAACCCCTCACGAAGATGCTTATCTAACTTCCCCAGTGGTCATGAGTTTTGCAAGAGTGTCTGAGACATGACTAACTGCACATGTTTTACAAAAAAAAAAAAAACCCACAAAACTTGCTACATAAAGGGTATTTTCTGGAGGACAGCTGCATGTGTCCACTGTCTTGTAGCTGCCGGAGACAAGACTCTGTTCTCACTTTCTTCCCCTGACCCATTCCCCAATGGGAAGCTTTTAAAAAATAACTCTATTAAAAGACGTTTTTCCTCTCTTGTGCTTACCTTCATATTTCTAAATAACATACTATGCCACCATTCCTTGATTTGTCTATTTTTGGGTTAAGCTA
>NW_012101832.1:975452-977245 GCF_000951045.1 Mandrillus leucophaeus | reverse complement strand
TGCAGAGCAAAGGCAAGCCATAAATTATAATTTATATAAATTAATTTATTTCCTTTCTTGTTTAGGGTTTTATTGGCTTTTTAAAATTATTATCAAAGCTGTTATGACAAAATATGAGCAAAGGAACCCATTTTTCCCCTACTGACAGGAAATAAAGGTTTTTTTTTTACAAGATCACTTAACCAATGTCAATGGATGTAAAAATTCAAAGGGAGATGAATAAATTCAAATGTTATTTTTGTATTTATTTATAAAAATAAATAGGAATAAATACAAATTTCATATTTATTATAAAAATAAATATAAATTTAAGATATTTGATAACTTATGGGACGTCTCAGTTTGTGCTTTAAAAAGGGCGCACGGGGAGCAGCGGCGGCGGCGCAGAGAGGCGCAGCAGAGGTTTTCCTGGTTTCGGATTCCAGGGGCCGGATGGTGAACTCCTCCCTGCAGCGATCCTCAAAAGCCAGGGCTTTGCCCGAGAGAAGAAAGGGGATCGAAGCCAGCGTCACCGTCCACGCCAGCCGCACCAGGCCGTTCCTCAGCCTGCACAGCCGCAGCGGCCGCAGCAGCGAGAGTTCCAGGGTCTCCCTCCGCTGCTGTAGTAACCGGGGCCCGGGGTCTCGGTGGTGCTCCTGACGCCCCTCGCGCACCCCGATGCCCCTCGCCCACCCCTGAAGATTCCGGGTAGGCGAGGGAATCGTCAAAGGGATCACAATCTTTCAGCTAACTTACTCTACTCCTATGATCGGCTGAACGTAACAGAGATTCTAACGTCCAACGACAAGACGAGGATTCTCAACTGGTCCGTTCTAGGCTCACAGATGCCAAACGCATTAACTGGCGAGCCGTGCTGAGCGGCCGCAGCCTCTGCATCGAGATCCCTGGCGGTGCGCTGTCCCAGGGGAGCGAGGACAGCTTTGCAGTTCTCCAGCAGTTAGCCGAGGAGCAGCTGAGCGCCGACCATGTCTTCATTTGCTTCCACAAGAACCACGAAGACACAGCCACCTTGCTCCGGACCTTCAGCTTTTGGGACTTTGAGATTGTGCGACCGGGGCATCCCCCCTTGTCCCCAAGAGACCCGACGCTTTCTTCATGGCCTACACGTTGGCGAGGAGGAGTAGCGGCCGCGGCGGGGCTGGGCATCGAGTTCCTGGGGCTGCCCCGGCGTCTGCCGGGTGAGTGGGAACTCGCTCATCTCACCTGGGTTTGTCCACATGTTGTAACTGTGCAAATGAATGCTAAAAAGAAAAAAAAAAAATCAGCCGGGCATGGTGGCGCATGCCTGTAATTCCAGCTACTTGGGAGGCTGAGGCAAGAGAATTTCTTGAACCCAGGAGGCGGAGGTTGCGGTGAACCAAGATCGTGCCATTGCACTCCAGACTGGGCAACAAGAGTGAAACTCCGTCTCAAAAAAAAAAAAAGAACGAAAAGAAAAAAAACAGAAAAAAAAGAAATGAAAATTGAGGCATGATATGTTGGAAGATATAAGTGCCATTAATGAAATAGAGCAGAATAAGAGGGATCAGGAATGTTGGAGAGGGAGGATTGTAATGTTAAATAAATTAGGATTTTGATGTAGAATTTTAATTTTATTTAGAATTATTATTTGTATTACAGTAAGATAAAAATAATGAGATTGGAGTTAAATTGAATCTATGACTCTGAAAAGTCTCATTCAGTCAATGAAATGGTTAAATGTTTGCTTTGTTTTTGGCCCTGCTGACACCCTATGGTCACTGAAGATGACACTTTGCAGCCCTGGTGCCTAAATCCTCCATGAAAAACCTTCA
>NW_012101832.1:973740-973952 GCF_000951045.1 Mandrillus leucophaeus | reverse complement strand
GATAGATAATCCTTTTTTGTAGATGATTGCCTAGCTGAAAACATTGTAAAATGTTAAGAAGCGGCCGGGCGCGGTGGCTCAAGCCTGTAATCCCAGCACTTTGGGAGGCCGAGACTGGCGGATCACGTCAGGAGATCGAGACCATCCCGGCTAACAGGGTGAAACCCCGTCTCTACTAAAAAATACAAAAAGCTAGCCAGGCGAGGTGGTGG
>NW_012101832.1:972336-973690 GCF_000951045.1 Mandrillus leucophaeus | reverse complement strand
TATTTCACTAAAACTGTGATACTGGCATAAAGACAGACATATTGCTATATGTGGCCACAGGTTACCATATTGGACAACGCAACCATAGGGCCTGAAAAATTAGGTGCTTGCCAGGCACAGTGGTGTGCACCTGTAGTCCCAGCTACCCAGGAGGCTGAGGTGGGAGGATCATTTGAGCCCAGGCGTTCGAGGTTGCAATGAACTATGATGGCACCACTGCATTCCAGCCTGGATGACAGAGGAACACTCAATCCATGCTTATTGTGATAACAAATTCCCCATGTATCCAAGTTGTAAAGAAAGGTAAGATGTACCTAATGAAGATGTGGGCTTCATAAGAAATCACAGAAATATCTGTTTATAATGATAGCCAATATTTATTTAGCACTTTATATGCACCAGGCACTGTATCAGGAGCTTCACAAGGGTTATCTCATTTATGTTAATCCTCACAGCACCTAATAAGAGAATAATAATGGCTGATATTTACATAACACTGTTCTAGACATTTTGCATATATTAACATATTTGATCCTCAGGGAACCCCATGATGTAGTTTATACTGCTTTTCGATTTTAAAGATGTGAGACACACAGAGTTTAACAGCCTTACCTAGTAAGCACAGAGCCAGCCATCTGTGTACATATATTTTTTAAATATACATTATTATTTTTCTTATCTTAGAGAAAAGTCATATTGAATGATTTGATTTCAAGTACATTGTTTGAGCAAATGAATCAAAGATCATTTTATGCTGTTAAATGATACATGGCCATAAAAGATGTTGTGATTGTGCAGTACTTGTTTTTGTTTTTGTTTTTTTGTTTTTGAGATACATTCTCGCTCTGTCGCCCAGGCTAGAATGCAGAGGCATGATCTTGGCTCACTGCAAGCTCCACCTCCCGGGTTCACGCCATTGTCCTGCCTCAGCCTCCTGAGTAGCTGGGACTACAGGTGTCTGCCACCATGCCTGGCTAATTTTTTTGTATTTTTTGTAGAGAGGAGGTTTCACTGTGTTGACCAGGGTGGTCTCAAACTCCTGACTTCAAGTGATCCACCTACTTTGGCCTCCCAAAGTGCTGGGATTACAAGTGTGAGCCACCACGCCCGGTCGGTACTTGTTAAATTTTATCTTGACCTTTGAATAAGATAAAGCAATCCTATCAAAACTCACTAAACTCTTTATGACCCCCAAAAGGCCTATGGAACAAATAAACCCATGAGAGATGAGCCCTCTTTTCTGATGTAATAGCCTTGGGGGAGGCCGGGCGCGGTGGCTCAAGCCTGTAATCCCTGCACTTTGGGAGGCCGAGACGGGCGGATCACGAGGTCAGGAGATCGAGACCATCCTGGC
>NW_012101832.1:969528-971076 GCF_000951045.1 Mandrillus leucophaeus | reverse complement strand
GAAGGAAAAATCTCATAAAATGTTGTCTTGGGCTTTTCAACTTTTTCTGGACAGGATTCCAGTACTATTAAGGCATATCTCAAAATGGTCCCTAATTTCATGTCTGTGGCCAGTCATGACTGTTTTAAGGACACCCTGAATTATAAGAATAGGTAATGGTGCCATCTCCTTCTACGGAAAAGCATTTTTAAAGCTTTTTGTCTTATAAAATATCAATCCTAAAATTTATGTGAAATTTCAAGAGACCCTGAATGGTCAAAACAATCTTTAAAAAGAAAAACAAAGTTGTAGGTCTTGCACTTTCTGATTTTGAAACTTTTAATGAAGCCACAGTCATTAAAACAGTGTACTTCTGGCATAATGACAGATATATAGACCAACGGAGTAGAAATAGAGCCCAGCAATAAACCCTCCCATATATGATCAAATGATTTTTGGCAATGGTGCCAAGTATATTCAATTGGGAAAAGACAGTCACTCAAGAAATGGTTTTGGGAAAACTGGATATCCACATGTAAATAAATAAAGTTAAAAGCTTACCTTATGCCATATACAGTAATTAATTCAAAGACCTAAAATAATTAGATCAAAGCCCTCAAATAAGAGCTAAAACTATAAAACTTTTAAAAGAAAACCTAACATTGTTCATAATGATTGTTCATGACATTGGATTTAGCAGTGATTTCTTGAATATGACACCAAAAGCACAGGCAACAAAAATAAAAATAGATAAATTTAAAACTATGCTGTAAAGGACACAATCGGCCAGGCACAGTGGTTCATGCCTATAATCCCAGCACTTTGGGAGGCCGAGGCGGGCAGATCATGAGGTCAGGAGATCGAGACCATCCTGGCAAACAAGGTGAAACTCTGTCTCTACTAAAAATACAAAAACTTACTCGGACGTGGTGGCGGGCACCTGTAGTCCCAGCTACTCGGAGGCTGAGGCGGGAGAATGGCGTGAACCTGGGAGGCGGAGCTTGCAGTGAGCCGAGATCACACCACTGCACTCCAGCCTGGGCAATACAGTGAGACTCCATCTCAAAAAAAAAAGAAAGAAAGAAAGAAAAAAGGACATAATCAGCACAATCAGGGTGAAAAGGCAACCCACAAAATAAGAGAAAATATTTGCAGTCCTGTATCAATAAGGGGTTAATATCCAGAATATACAGAGAGTTCTTACAAGCAAAACAAACAACCCAATTAAAGGGGCCGGGCGTGGTGGCTCAAGCCTGTAATTCCAGCACTTTGGGAGGCTGAGGCGGGAGGATCACGAGGTCAGGAGATCAAGACTATCCTGGCTAACATGGTGATACCCTGTGTCTACTAAAAATACGAAAAATTAGCGGGGCGTGGTGGCATGCGCCTGTAATCTCAGCTACTTCGGAGGCTGAGGCAGGAGAATCGCTTGAACCCTGGAGGCAGAGGTTGCAGCAAACTGACATCATGCCATTGCATTCCAGCCTGGGCGACAAAAGTGAAATTCTGTCAAAACAGAAAGGAAGAAAGAGAGAGAGAGAGGGAGGGAGGGAAGGAGGGAGGGGGGGG
>NW_012101832.1:967117-969404 GCF_000951045.1 Mandrillus leucophaeus | reverse complement strand
AAGGTGCAGCTGCTGTGGAAAACAGTATGGCAGTTCCTCAAAAAATTAAACATAAAATTTTCATATGAGCCAGCGTTGGTAATTGGTACTTCTGGGTATATATCCAAAAGAATTGAAGGCTGGGTCTTGAAGAGTTATTTGTACACCCACGTTCATAGCAGTATTATTCACAATAGCTGAAACATGGAAGCAACCCAAATGTCCATCAACAGATGAATGGATAAGCAAAATATGGTATATCCATACTATGGAATATTATTCCGTCTTAAAAAGGAAGGAAATCCTGACATATGCTATACTATGGAGGTAGCACCTTGACAACATTATGCTAAGCAAGTCACAAAAAGACAAATACTGTATGATTCCACTTATATCAGGTACTTAATAGTCAAATTTATAGAGACAGAAAGTTGAATAGTGATTGTTAGGGGCTGGAGAGAAGGGAAATGGGGAGTTGTTGTTTAATAGGTATAGAGTTTTAGATTGCAAGATAAGAGTTTTGGAGATTGATTGCACAACAATGCAGATGTACTTAATACTATTGAACTATATGCTTAAAAACGGACAGATTGGTAAATTTTATTTTATGTATATTTTGCCACAATTAAAAAACAGTTTTGAATAATTTCACACTTACACAAGATTTGCAAGATTGTACAGAGAATCCTGAAGAATCTCCACCAGAGGCATTTTATCATATTTGCCTCCTTATCTCTTTATTTCTCTCTCTCTCTCTCTCTCTATGTGTGTATATATATATATATACACACATACATACGCACACGAATTTACACCTTGTAATTTTAGCATCCATTAATGATTCTTGCCTGGATTATTACTATAATGGCCACCAAATAGAGACTTTCCGTTGTCCATTGTTTCTTCTACATTTATTATTTGAATTCTATATTATCCTTTCCTTTCCCGTATCTTTTTTTTTTTTTTTTTTTTTTTTTGAGTCTTGCTCAAGTCTTGCTCTGTCGCCCAGGCTGCAGTGCAGTGGTGAGATCTTGGCTCACTACAACGCCATGCAGATTCAAGAGATTCTCATGCCTCAGTCTCCCAAGTAGCTGGGACTACAGGTGCGTGCTGCCACATCCAGCTAATTTTTGTAGTTTTAGTAGAGATGGGAGTTCACCATGTTGGCCAGGCTGGTCTTGAACTCCTGACCTTAAGTGATCTGCCTGCCTTGGCCTCCTGAAGTGCTGTGATTACAGGTATGAGCCACTGGGCCCAGCCTTCTGTATTCTTTTTAATTGATTTTTTATTTATATTAGTGTGGCCTTAAGGATTCTCAATTTATTCAATAAGTTATAATTCTTTATAATCATAATTTACGTTGATGACTAGATTGTCCCTGATTTGGCCAGTGGGAGCCTCTTTACACTGGCTCCTGTGTTCTTTTGACATTTCCCGTTTGTATTAGTTTGCTATGGCTGCTGTAACAGTGTATCACAAACTTGGTGGCTTAAAACAGCTGCAGTTCTCATGGTTCTGAAGTCCAGATGTCCAAAATCAATTTCACTGGGCCAAAATCAAGATGTTAGCAGGGCCAGCTTCCTCTGGGCTCTAGAGGAGAATTCGTTCCTTGCCTCTCCCAGCTTCCAGCTGGCACTTGGCTTGTGGGTGCACCACTCCAGTCTCTGCCTCCTGCCTTCTCCTTTTGCGTAATCTCGCTCTGCCTCTCTCTTACAAGGATACTTGTGTTCGCATTTAGAGTCCACTTGAATAATCCAAGACAATCTCCCCATCTCAAGTTCCTTGATCATATCTGCAAAGATCCTTTTTCCATATATGATAATATTTACAGATTCCAGAGATTAGAGCTTCAGGGTCCATTACTCAGCTTACTACGTCCTCATTCTTTGAATACTTCCTTTCTTCCTGAACCAGTAAGATTTTTCACTGCCCTAGTCACGACATCAGCCATTTCTCTAAGAAGTTTTGGTTTCTTTTTAGTGAAGAATGATATTTGGAAGTCAAGATGTAGATGCTAGGTGCACTCATTGCTATGGGTGTGTTGGTCTTGCAAGTTCTTTCAGTAGGACAAGGAAACACGTTATCAACTAGGAAAAATATGTCTGGATACACTCACACGATCATACGTATGATGTACATTCTGAAGTATTGTAGTGGAGTTGGCTCATATGGGCTTGCAAAAGCTGCTTGTTAAATATTCAGGGACTTTGTGGGTGGCTGTGAAACTGGTGTTATTTAATGCTGGGAGTATTTACACCATGGAAATCAGCAAATGCTACAAATTAGTGTTTTTTGAAAAATCAGAAAG
>NW_012101832.1:964382-967067 GCF_000951045.1 Mandrillus leucophaeus | reverse complement strand
ATTTTTTATTTATATTAGTGTGGCCTTAAGGATTCTCAATTTATTCAATAAGTTATAATTCTTTATAATCATAATTTACGTTGATGACTAGATTGTCCCTGATTTGGCCAGTGGGAGCCTCTTTACACTGGCTCCTGTGTTCTTTTGACATTTCCCGTTTGTATTAGTTTGCTATGGCTGCTGTAACAGTGTATCACAAACTTGGTGGCTTAAAACAGCTGCAGTTCTCATGGTTCTGAAGTCCAGATGTCCAAAATCAATTTCACTGGGCCAAAATCAAGATGTTAGCAGGGCCAGCTTCCTCTGGGCTCTAGAGGAGAATTCGTTCCTTGCCTCTCCCAGCTTCCAGCTGGCACTTGGCTTGTGGGTGCACCACTCCAGTCTCTGCCTCCTGCCTTCTCCTTTTGCGTAATCTCGCTCTGCCTCTCTCTTACAAGGATACTTGTGTTCGCATTTAGAGTCCACTTGAATAATCCAAGACAATCTCCCCATCTCAAGTTCCTTGATCATATCTGCAAAGATCCTTTTTCCATATATGATAATATTTACAGATTCCAGAGATTAGAGCTTCAGGGTCCATTACTCAGCTTACTACATCCTCATTCTTTGAATACTTCCTTTCTTCCTGAACCAGTAAGATTTTTCACTGCCCTAGTCACGACATCAGCCATTTCTCTAAGAAGTTTTGGTTTCTTTTTAGTGAAGAATGATATTTGGAAGTCCAGATGTAGATGCTAGGTGCACTCATTGCTATGGGTGTGTTGGTCTTGCAAGTTCTTTCAGTAGGACAAGGAAACACGTTACCAACTAGGAAAAATATGTCTGGATACACTCACAGGATCATACGTATGATGTACATTCTGAAGTATTGTAGTGGAGTTGGCTCATATGGGCTTGCAAAAGCTGCTTGTTAAATATTCAGGGACTTTGTGGGTGGCTGTGAAACTGGTGTTATTTAATGCTGGGAGTATTTACACCATGGAAATCAGCAAATGCTACAAATTAGTGTTTTTTGAAAAATCAGAAAGCCGCTTTACCAGGACACCGCTACATATATATCATAAACACACACATCTACCCTTCTATCTCTTTTTGTATATAATATATAATATTCACAAACACACATACACACACACACACACCCCCCATAGGGTCACACCTCTGACTCTAATGACAGGGTTTGTTCTAGTCTTTCCCCTTTTCATGCTTATTGTCTCCAAGAGTAAGAAACCTGGCTCTCACTCTTCTCAATATATTTTCTTATTTGCTCAATCTCCTGACCACATGGACCATTTCCTTGGCCCCATTCTTGCTGACCCTGACCTTGAGCTGCTGCCTTTGCCCTGACCCTGCCATTCCTGACCATGAAAACCATTTATTCGGCTCTGAACCTAGTTGTCTTAACCTTGTAGGTTACTACCTTGAAGGGTGGCCTGCCCCTCCACACCTGTGGGCGTTTCTCGTTAGGTGGACTGAGAGACTTGAGAAAAGAAATGAGACATAGAGATAAAGTATAGAGAAAGAAAAAGTGGGCCCAGAGGACTGCCACTCAGCATACAGAGGACCCACGCCGGCACCGGTCTCTGAGTTCCCTCAGTATTTATTGATCATTACCTTTACCATCTTAGAAAAAGGGAAGTGGCAGGATAATAGGATCATCATAGGGAGAAGGTCAGCAGTAAAACATATGAATAAAGATCTCTGTGACATAAGTTTAAGGAAAAGTGCTGTGACTTGATATGCATATGTAAACATCTCCATAAACCTTTGTAGTGCATAAAGAGCAGCATTGCGCTAGCACGGCCCACCTTCAGCCCTAAACGGTTTTCTCCTTTCTCAGTAAACAGAACATACAATCGGGTTTTACACCGAGATGTTCCAATGCCCAGGAACGGGCAGGAGACAGATGCTTTTCTTTATCTCAACTGCCAAGAGGCCTTCTTTCCTCTTATACTAGTCCTCTTCAGCACAGACCCTTCACGGGTGTCAGGCTAGGGCACAATCAGGTCTTTCCCTTCCCATAAGGTCGTATTTCAGACTGTCACATGGGGAGAAACCTTGGACAATACCTAGCTTTCCTAGACAGAGGTCCCTGCGACCTTTGGCAGTGTACGTGTCCCTGGGTCCTTGAGATTAAGAGAATGGTGATGACTTTTCACAAGCATACTGCCTTCAGGGACTTGTTTAACAAAGCACACCCTGCACAGCCCCAAATCCTTTAAACCTTGAGTCACCACAGCACATGTCTCTTGCAAGGACAAGGTTGGGGGTAGGGTCCCGGATTACCAGCCTCTCAAATACAGAACAAAATGGAGTCTCTTATGTCTACTTCTTTCTGTATAGACACAGTAACAGTCTGATCTCTCTTTTCCCCACATACCTCAGCCCCAGACCCGCCAGCCCAGATCACCAGGGTTGTCTCCTTGGCCTAGGCTCAACCAGCCCTAAACTCACTTAAACAAACCTTGGCCCCAGCCCTACGTATTTTCTTGTTTGTCTATTCTTCCAATTAAAAACTCCCACTTCGTCATTGTTTTTAAGTGCCTGATGTTGAGCGGTCAATTTGATTTTTTCACATGGTTGGGTTAAAGATAGGGTTGCCAGATAAAATACAGGATGCCCAGTTAAGTTGAACATGGGACATACATACTTATATTTAAAAAGCATTTATTGTTTTTTTTTTTT
>NW_012101832.1:958969-961502 GCF_000951045.1 Mandrillus leucophaeus | reverse complement strand
TCAGCACAGACCCTTCACGGGTGTCAGGCTAGGGCACAATCAGGTCTTTCCCTTCCCATAAGGTCGTATTTCAGACTGTCACATGGGGAGAAACCTTGGACAATACCTAGCTTTCCTAGACAGAGGTCCCTGCGACCTTTGGCAGTGTACGTGTCCCTGGGTCCTTGAGATTAAGAGAATGGTGATGACTTTTCACAAGCATACTGCCTTCAGGGACTTGTTTAACAAAGCACACCCTGCACAGCCCCAAATCCTTTAAACCTTGAGTCACCACAGCACATGTCTCTTGCAAGGACAAGGTTGGGGGTAGGGTCCCGGATTACCAGCCTCTCAAATACAGAACAAAATGGAGTCTCTTATGTCTACTTCTTTCTGTATAGACACAGTAACAGTCTGATCTCTCTTTTCCCCACATACCTCAGCCCCAGACCCGCCAGCCCAGATCACCAGGGTTGTCTCCTTGGCCTAGGCTCAACCAGCCCTAAACTCACTTAAACAAACCTTGGCCCCAGCCCTACGTATTTTCTTGTTTGTCTATTCTTCCAATTAAAAACTCCCACTTCGTCATTGTTTTTAAGTGCCTGATGTTGAGCGGTCAATTTGATTTTTTCACATGGTTGGGTTAAAGATAGGGTTGCCAGATAAAATACAGGATGCCCAGTTAAGTTGAACATGGGACATACATACTTATATTTAAAAAGCATTTATTGTTTTTTTTTTTTGTTTTTTTGTTTTTTTTGAGACGGAGTCTTACTCTGTCGCCCGGGCTGGAGTGCAGTGGCCGGATCTCAGCTCACTGCAAGCTCTGCCTCCCGGGTTTATGCCGTTCTCCTGCCTCAGCTTCCTGTGTAGCTGGGACTACAGGCGCCCGCCACCTCACCTGGCTAGTTTTTTTTGTATTTTTTAGTAGAGACAGGGTTTCACCGTGTTAGCCAGGATGGTCTTGATCTTCTGACCTTGTGATCCGCCCGTCTCGGCCTCCCAAAGTGCTAGGATTACAGGCTTGAGCCACCGCGCCGGGCAAAAAGCGTTTATTGTTTATGTAACTCCGAGATTAACTGGATGCCTTGTGGTTTTATTTGCTAAATCTGGCAATGCTAGTTAGAACTACAAATAAGCAGCCAGGTGCAGTGGCTCACGCCTGTAATCCCAAAACTTTGGGAGGCTGAGGTGGGCAGATCACCTGAGGTCAGGAGTTCGACACCAGCCTGGCCAACATGGTGAAATCCTGTCTCCACTAAAAATACAAAAATAGCTGGGTGTGGTGGCAGGTGCCTGTAATCCCAGCTATTCAGGAGGCTGAGGCAGGGAAAACTGCTTGAATCCAGGAGGCAGAGGTTGCAGTGAGCTGAGATTGCGTCACTGCATTCCAGCCTGGGCAACAGAGGGAGACTCCTTCTCAAAAAAAAAAAAAAAACAAAAAAACAAAAACTGCAAGTAAGCATCCTTTAATCCTTCTAATCAGTCCTTGGGCCATCTGAAATACTATACTCAAGTCTGTAAGTCTGTAACTAAAGACCTCCCTGCACACACTGGGCTCCTAGTTCTTCCTGTACCAAGACCTGTGACCTCATACCTCGGCAGTCTCACTTTCTGTGCAATACCTTTTCCCCACCCCGGCCTGCTCAAACTGTTTTTGCTTCCCTCCAAACAACAATCAGAGTTGTAGACAACACAGTTTTGTATACAACTAGAGTGTTTGGTTTACTAATTAGCTCTTGTATTTTTATCTTGGAATACTCATAAAAGAGAAAAGGCAGCCTCATCAATCCTCCAGGAAGCTTTCCCTTGCTAGCAAGATGCTGGCAAGACTACTAGATGCCACTAGTCTCCACACCATAGCATTCTTTTCGTTTCTTTCCCATTGTTCTTACCGTCTTATATTGCAAACCATCTGTTTGATAGGTTTTGTTATAGACTCATCTACAGGGTAGAATATTAAGGGTTTTTTTTTTGTTTGTTTTTTAACGAGGAACACTTGTTAAAGTAAAGCTACCATATACAAAGCTAACAAATACACATGCCATATAAAAATTGTGCTTGTATGTAAATAGAATGCCTCTGAATGACTGTAAAATAAACTGTTTTCAGTGGTTGCTTTCAACCAAGAGACAGGGGTGGGAGGGAGACTTATTTTTACTATTATTTGTACAGATTTTTTCAAAACCAAATACATATTCTAATTATTCAAGAATATTTAATTTTTTAAGGAGAAATTATGTATTTATGTGTGTGTCCCCCTCATAAGACAGTTAGCTGCTGCTTGAGGTCAGGAACCAGGTCTATTTCAGTTTGTATCCCGAGAGCCCAGCTCTGTGTCCAGGTCAGAGTTATAATATGGGTGCTTATGCCCTTTCTCTGTCTCTCTTATTTTTCACCACTGATTCATTTCCATTGCTATTACAGATAGTATTCAAGTTAAATTAAAATGTATTAAATGGGCCAGGCGCGGTGGCTCACGCCTGTAATCCCAGCACTTTGGGAGGCCGAGGCAGGTGGATCACGAGGTCAGGAGATTGAGACCATCTTGGCC
>NW_012101832.1:951201-957465 GCF_000951045.1 Mandrillus leucophaeus | reverse complement strand
AAAAAAAAAAAAAAATCATTTATATTAAGATATGATTTACATACCATGAAACATCTATTTAGGTGTATGGTTTGATAAATTTTTGCAAATGTATATATCCATGTAATTAGGATCACAGTTAAGATATGGAACATTTCTTTCACCCCCAAAAGATTCCATTTGCCCCTTCTTCATCAATTTCTACCTCACTTCTACCTCTGGCCACTGGCAACCACATAATGATTACTTTACCATTTATGAATGGATTTTAAATAGATTTAACTATACATATTTAATTTATTAATAAGATAATTTTATTATGAAACACAAAAAGCAAAAGACTGCCTACAAGAAAGTGCATATTTGATCATATCTTTGTTCCATTTTTTGCCGACTCTTTGTTATTAGAGAATAAATTTAGCATGTAGTATAACAAAGGAAAGTGGAGAGGCTGCCTTATCCTCAACAATAATAGCAGTTGTCATTTATTGAGCAATTATTATGTATCAAGTACCATATTAGCATGTTACATGATTCCTTTATCATTTGATCCTCACAACAACCCTGAAAGGCAGGTAGTTATTATTGAGGATGCTCCATTTTACATGTGACTCTGAGATACCCCTGACCTCAACTATGGTTAACACAAATGTACCTCACCTTTAGCAATACCCTAACTCTCCTTGCTCTGGATAACCCACCACATGCTTAAGTAGCAATAAAGGTAGGCTTTGCAAACCAAGTCCCCTCCTTGATTCTCAGAAATCATTAAAACTCCCACTGTCACTGCTGCTCGAGGACTGCTGACCTTGTCAATGTCTGAGCTGCCTTCTCCAAGACCACTGAGTCTTGCTCTGTCGCCCAGGCTGGAGTGCTCACTGCAAGCTCCGCCTCCCGGGTTTACGCCATTCTCCTGTCTCAGCCTCCCCAGTAGCTGGGACTACAGGCGCCCACCACCTCGCCCGGCTAGTTTTTTGTATTTTTAGCAGAGACGGGGGTTTCACTGTGTTAGCCAGGATGGTCTCGATCTTCTGACCTCGTGATCCGCCCGTCTCGGCCTCCCAAAGTGCTGGGATTACAGGCTTGAGCCACCGCGCCCGGCCGACCACTTAACTTTTTGTCTGTGGCCCAACTCCTGCAGGGCTGATTTGGAGTTAACTCCTGCAGGTCTGATCTGGGGCCAACCCCTGCAGGGCTGATCTGGCGCCAACTCCCACTGGGCTGATCTGGAGCCCTCCCCTCCCTCAGGTGTGTCTGAGTAGCTCACAAAGCTCCTCAAACATTCCTGGGATTTGGAGTCTGTTGTCCCAGAAACAGAAGTCCTCTAGGGGGCAGTGTGAATCAACTCACTGGGCCAACCTAATAAAGTACCTCTCTGCCCAAGTTAAAATTCTATTACACATAAAGATGAATCCTGTGGCTCAGGGAAGTTAACCAACTTGGTCAAATCACCAGCTAGTCAGCAGCAGGACTAGGATTCAATCTGTCTGTCTGACTCCAGAATGACTTCTTTTCATTCTGTTGGGCTATCTTCCTATTCGTTAGCTTAAAGGGAAAAGGACACAGCCAGTAAACAGCAATTAAATAATTGCAGAGCACCTATTCTGTACCAGGCACTAATCTATGAAGTGAACAAAAGAGAAAAGATGTCACCTGGGAGAAATAGTGTTCTTTGGGGAAAGCCAGGTCTAAGTTAAAGCAGAGAAGAGATCGAGAATACAGGATTTTGCTGATGACACACCATGAGTTCTATGCACTATAAGCCATTCAATCACTTATGCATTCAGCAAATATTCATGTTTTTTACATCCTTGCACTGTGCTAGGCACTGAAAAATAAAGCGGGGAGCAAATAGACATGAATATTGCAAGTTTATAGTCTAGCAGAGGATTAAACAAATAAATGAATATTTAAATGTATAATTACATATTTTTGGTAAGTGCTATGAAGGAAAAAAGAACAGGATGCTAGAAGAGAGAAAATCAAGGGCTTTACTTTAAAAGATCAACCCTGAAGATTGAGAAGAAGCTGGACAAGTGAAGAATGTTCCAGATAGAGGGAAGAACAAGTACAGAGGACCTGAAGTGAGACAAAGTTTAGGGTTTGCTGAAGGTTAATATAACTGGGGGCCTCTGCCATGACTGGATGATATGCCCCGTTAATTGTATTTAGTACACATAGGAGGGAGTCCCAGGAAAAGGTGAGAAATTGAGCAGACACAAATGCAGGAAAATTATATATTGGGGGGTGGGTAGCAACATGTATGGGGTGCTAACAGGAAATTCTGGTGCTCTTAAGAATAGCAGGTGATAAGGCCAGGTGGTAGAACCTAATAGGCAGGCTAAAGATTTCGATTCTATTTGAAGCAAGAAGGGACTGAACAAACTTAAACAATGGAGTCAAATTTAGGAAGGTGAATCTCGGGGAGCAAGGGGATGAACTAGAAGCACGAATACCTGTTGGGAAGTCCTTGCAATCATCCAAGCAAGAGCAAAGTAGGGCATGTCTAAGGGTGGTGGTACAATGAAGGAACTGCCCCTCCCTTAAATCCAACAAATATAAACAAATATAAAATCTCCCAAGGGGCAGAGGAAAAAAGCATTCTCCAGAGAGACTTTGGCAGGAGGGGAATGTCTGAAATAGCATCTGTGAGATTTTTGGATTCCCATCTCCTTTGGGGGTTCTATACCTTTGGGCCCCTAACCCTTCATCAAAATGCAGCAACAAAGCCTCCCAGAAGGGAAAGCTGAGCCCCTGGGAAAGGAACAAAATGTTCCCCAGGGTCCCAGTGAGGTGATGGCAGCAAGTCCAGCCATAGGAAATAATAATCAAAATCAGCTTCTGAAGCACATCCTCTCCTCACCTGGCAGCCACTCTCACTCTCCAAATGCTTCTCATTTGAAGACCTTCAGAGGACATTATTTTTTGTTATCTATATACTCTCATTCTCCAGGCATGGAGAAGTAGAAATGGGTAAGAGAAAAGATGGAAGAAAGTTTCCTGAGCACAAATTAATAGGACTTAGAGTCTAACCTGATTAGATTTGAGGGGTAGAGAAAGAAAAGATAAAAAATAACCATGGGAGAAGCTAGGGTGTTGGAACAATGGTGATTTAAGATCTTCTCATTCCCTTTACACCGATTGTACCTTCCCTAAGCAAACTTCTGGTGTTAATTTTGTTTCCCAAGCTGACTTTTCTATAGAGATACCATTATATTTCTTAAGGTAAATTAGTAATTTGAGCTCTTGTGACTTAATCACAACCTAGGTGAAATGATAGAATCAAATTATTGAATTTGCAAATCAGAAATTCTAGCCTAATCGATTGGCTCCTTTGATGATCCACAATATGGGTCTGTCCTCTTGATCATTTTGTCACTCACAGGACAAAGTTGTGGAAAGAGATGGCATCCACAGTCAGTAGGTGTGGAGGGACTACAATAAAGGAAACTAAAGTTATCCTCTGAAGCTGAACCTTATAGGAGTGATACTAGTAACATCAAGCGCTTACTATGCATCTGGCCTCGTTCTCGGCTCTCTGGATAAATCTCATTAGGACTCACAACTATGAGAACTATGAGACACAGGCTGTTACAATGTCCATCTTAAGATGAGGAACCTAAGGCTCAACGAAATTAAATGATCTAAAGGCACGCAACGAGTAAGCAGTTGGAGCTGGAATCCAAATCTGACAAACTTGACCCTATAGCCCTCTGGGTTTTACCTATACTGAGAAAAAATTACCTTGACCATAGTAGGTGTCCACAATGTTTCATGAATCTAAATAGATGGATCTTAAAAATGTAACCATTCTAACTCGTCATTTGTGTCTTACTGATGATGTATTGAGAAATATCCAGGTTCACTCAAGCCGGCGGTGGTGGTTAGGGGGCAGGGAGAGGACCTGGGAGTATTCATAGAACTGGAATATAATAAAGAAAGTTGCGAATAAATTAACTGTATTATAACTTCTGGGGGAAAAAAGAATATAAAACCCAGGACTTGTTTTTTCATGATGTATTTTTAGCCTCTAGGATAGTACCTGAAACATGGTAGACTTTCAATGAATATTTGTTCAGTAAATGAATGATGCCACTCGACACTGTCCTGCAATCTTCCTGTGAGCATCTAGTATGCATTATTCTTTTTCCCACTCTAAAACAACTTTAACAAGGTTTTTACTGTCTCCTCAAAAGCCCAACATTGCCCTTCTCTACCACCTCAGCTTTATCTCATAAGTCATGGAGAAAAAAGAAGCACCCAGGCAATGACTCCCAAATCTCCCACTGCCAAATCTATACACCAACTTGCATCTGTACCCATACTCTCTAGATTCCCTCCTTTTGAAACCAAAATACATATCTAATTTCTATTGCAGATCAAACTTCTTGAATTCTGGATGCCATCCCCTCTTGCCTTCTCAAGGACTTTTCTCCTGCAGTCCCCCCACCCTGTTTTCTATG
This sequence comes from Mandrillus leucophaeus, assembly GCF_000951045.1. Lineage (NCBI taxonomy): Eukaryota > Metazoa > Chordata > Mammalia > Primates > Cercopithecidae > Mandrillus > Mandrillus leucophaeus. Next base: position 953,023 of record NW_012101832.1, on the reverse strand, counting down.
TTATATGTTCTCCTATTTTCCTGTATCATTTCCATACCCATACAACCTTGCTCTAGAATCTCCTGTTGAAATGGTTTGGCTGTGTCCCCACCCAAATCTCATCTTGAATTGTAATTCCCACGCGTTGTGGGAGGTACCCTGTGGGAGATAACTGAATCATGGGGGCAGATCTTTCCCATGCTGCTCTCATAATAGTGAATAAGTCTCACAGGATCTGATGGTTTTATAAAGGGGAGTTCCCCTACACAAGCTCTCTGCCTGCCACCATGTAAGACGCGACTTTGTTTCTTGTTCGCCTTCTGCTCTGATTGTGAGGCTTCCCCAGCCGTGGGGAACTATGAGTCAATTAAACCTCTTTCCTTTGTAAATTACCCAGTCTCGGTTATGTCTTCATTATAGGCATGAGAACATACTAATAAACTTATCTTTAAGAATTTCTTCCAAAACCTCATATCCCTTTAATAGCACAGCCCCATTTTTATTCTCCTCTTTCTCAGAAAAACTTCTCAAGAGGGTAACTGCCCTGCCCTTTTTACATTCATATCTCACATTAATTCTCCAATGTTCTCCAAACGGGATTCCACACCAGAGAGCTACAGAAACTTCTCTAGTTGAGGTTACCAACCAATACTCATGATGTAATATCAAATGGTCATTTGTGTGCCCTCACCTTACCCAAACTCTTGTCAGCAGCCTACACAGCTGATCATTCAGCTTCTTCCTGCCACTTTCTTCTTTTGTCTTGAGGAATATCACACTCTTGGTTTTCCCTTTGTCTGTTCAGTGGGTTCTGAACACTCTTTGATGGCTGGATCCTATTCCTCTGACATCTCAGTGTTGGCCTGATCCTGGACCCTCCTCCTCCTTTCTGTTTTGAGGTTGCAGACCGTTGGCCCGGGAGGCGAAGTCTGCAGTGAACTGAGATTGTGCCACTGCACTCCAGCCTAGGCGACAGAGCAAGACTCTGTCTCAAAAAAAAAAAAAAAAGAAAGAAAAGAATAATATTTTCTTTGTCCCATAAAAGGATTAATGTAGCTATTGTGTGGACAATTGACTTCAGGAGGGCCAGAATAGAAATAGCTAGTCCCCTAAAAAGGCTACTCCTTAAGTTTAGATGGGAGGTATTAGTGAATAAAAGTAGGGTGGTAATAGCTGGAGGAGGTGTAAAAAAGGGTCAGTTTGGGAATATATTTTCAGTCAAGAGCCTGGACTGGATATGGAATGTGAAAGAAAGAATGGCATTGTGTACAACTCCAAAGTGCTTTGCCTAAACAAATGAATGAATAGTGGTGTCCCCTCCTTGGAGAGGGGCAGTTCGGACATGTTTTATGTGAGATGCCTAATAGAGATCCACAAGGAAATAGCAGGCGATTCTGAATTGCAGGGCAGTGGTGATAGCTAAATCGGCCCATTCTCGTTATTTGTAGGTCCTAGGAGCAAGAGCACAACTGGAGGCCTACATAAACTATGTCTAAATATTTAGAAGTTATAACCAAGCTAACAATGTACTATTAAGTAAAATATCTTCTATCTTTCTCCTTGATAAAAAAAAAACACAAACTTCACAACAATACAATTATTAAAATATTGAATAGCTGTGATTTTTATGACTATTTGAAAATATCAAAGAAACTGGGCACGGTGGCTCATGCTTGTAATCCCAGCATTCTGGGAGGCCAAGGTGGGCCGATCACCTGAGGTCAGGAGTTTGAGGTCAGCCTGACCAACATGGAGAAACCCCGTTTCTACAAAAAATACAAAATTAGCCAGGCATGGTGGCACATGCCTGTAATCCCAGCTACTTGGGAGGCTGAGGCAGGAG
>NW_012101832.1:947561-949695 GCF_000951045.1 Mandrillus leucophaeus | reverse complement strand
AGAATCGCTTGAAGTGGAGAGACAGAGGTTGCAGCGAGACTCCACCTCAAAAAAAAAAAAAAAAAAAAAATTTGTTAGGCATGGTGGTGTGTGCCTGTAATTCCAGCTACTCAGGAAGCTGAGGCAGGAGAATCGCTTGAAGTGGAGAGACAGAGGTTGCAGTGAGCCGAGATCGTGCCACTGCAATCTAGCCTGGGCAACAAAGAGAGACTTCATCTCACAAAACAAAACAAATAATAAAAATAAAAGGCAAAATACAAAAATATCAAAATGTTGTCAATCTTAATATCAAGATGCAGGCTATATGATAAAATATTGAGTTCATTAAAGCACAAAGTTTAAGGACAGTCACCTGGGAGGATACAGACTCCATAAAGATGGAGTCAGTGCTCTGAAGTGGAGATGTTTGAGTGTTGTTTACAGTGTCAAGGTCTGGGGAAGCTTAGTAGGATTTCAATATTTTCCATACAAGGTTATTGCACAGTTACAGCAATTTGATAGGCAGTGTTTCTGAAACCACCCCTATAAACATTATAAAATTAATCAGGGAAGAAGGGAGGGGGAGAAACAAAAACAAACCCAGCTTGCAGCACATTCAACATTAGTCATTAGGTTAGCTTGTTCTCTGAGCTGCTTCCTCGTTGTCGTTTTGTGCCTAATGTCCTAGAATCATGTAGACCTTGTTACAAGATTATAGTTCTCCTTAACTGTTCTATAGCTAACAACTTGAAAATATGAAATGCTAAGTTCTCCCTTTGAGATATTCAGGTCCTGCATACTGAGAAAACCACTTACTCAGCTGGTCTGAAGGACCTCAAAAGAAGCTAACTCACCAAAAAATGTAGTTTCCGCATCCTGATGACCTCATTCTCCCTTTACCCTGACCAATCAATTACCCCAATTTTCAGTCCCTTGCCCTCCATGATCCCCTTAAATCCTCAGCCCAGAACTCCTCAGGGAGGTGGATTTGAGGATCTTCTCCCATGTCTTCACTCGGCATCCTGTGATCATTAAACTATTTCTCTGCTGCAAACCCTGCTGTCTCGGTGTAATAGCTATGTCACTGCACAGCAGGGATAAGAACCTGTTGGTTCTCTAATATTTATTTTTTGGGCAATGTAGTTTTAATATTCCACATTATGGATGTAATATGTAATAATCAAGGAGTTTGTTTTTGTTTTTGTTTTTGTTTTTTTTAAGACAGAGTCTCACTCTGTTGCCCAGACTGGAGTGCAGCAGCATGATCTTGGCTCACTGCAGCCTCCATCTCCCAGGTTCAAGTAATTCTTGAACAAGTAGCTGGGATTACAGATATGTGCCACCATGCCTGGCTGATTTTTGTATGTTTAGTAGAGGCAGAGTATTGACCAGGCTGGTTTCAAACTCTTGGCCTCAAGCGATCCACCCACCTCAGCTTCCCAAAGTGCTGGGATTACAGGCATGAGCCAAAGTGCCTGGCCTCAAGGAGTCTTTTTTTTTTTTTTGGAGGGGTGGGCAGAGTCTTGCTCTGTCGCCCAGGCTGGAGTGCAGTCGAGCGATCCCAGCTCACTGCAAGCTCCGCCTCCTGGGTTCACGCCATTCTCCTGCCTCAGCCTCCCAAGTAGCTGGATTTACAGGGGCCCACCACCACGCCCGGCTAATTTTTTGTATTTTTAATAGAGGCGGTTTCACCATGTTAGCCAGGATGGTCTTTATCTCAGACCTCATGATCCGCCCACCTCAGCCTCCCAAAGTGCTGGGATTACAGGTGTAAGCCACCACGCCCAGCCTAAGGAGTCTTATATGTTAGTCAAGACTCAGTCAAGGAGTCTTATATAGATTCAGTCAAGAAGTCTTATATCTCAGGTACCACCTGAGTCAGGTACAAGAAAATAAGAAAGGAAATTAATCTATGACAAAAAGTCAAGATTAAGAAGTCATGCTCCATGACTCGGTCTCCAAAGTCAATCTTCCAAAAAACCTAAGCTTTTAGAAGCCCCAAATAGACAGACTATTCATTTTCTTTCACACTTTCCCCTTTTCTTCAAGATCTTCAAAGAAAGCATTACAGACGAAGCATTTGTTAGAGAGTAGTTATATCTCACATCACTAGGAAGTCTCATTCCTGGAGAGTCATGTCCCACAGAGAGGGGAA
>NW_012101832.1:942048-946356 GCF_000951045.1 Mandrillus leucophaeus | reverse complement strand
CAGCCAATAAATAGTCAAAGGCAATTATGTTATCTAGTATTACCTGGGCTAAGGAGGTCAAACATTTTTGGTGAGCTGCAATGCTTCTTGCATTGCCTCCAGCTATCTGACCAATACGAGCTGATATGTTTTTATTCATTTCTCCCAGCACTCAGGATTAGTATTCCCAAAATACTTTGACCTAAATTATTTTAATATTCTGCTAACATAGTCCTCTTATCTCTGTAATAGAGAAAGAGGGGTCCATATATATGGGGGCCCCTACATATTGCCCAGGCTGGTCTTGAACTCCTGACATCAAGTGATCCTCCCACCCCGGCTTCCCAAAGTGCTAGGATTACAGGCATGGGTCACTGTGGGGAAAAGAAAGATCAGACTGTTACTGTGTCTATACAGAAAGTAGACATAAGAGACTCCATTTTGTTCTGTATTTGAGATGCTGTTAATCTGTGACCCTACCCCCAACCTTGTCCTTGCAAGAGACATGTGCTGTGGTGACTTAAGGTTTAAAGGATTTTGGGCCGTGCAGGGTGTGCTTTGTTAAGCAAGTGCCTGAAGGCAGTATGCTTGTGAAAAGTCAACACCATTCTCTTAATCTCAAGTACCCAGGGACACGTACACTGCCAAAGGTCGCAGGGATCTCTGCCTAGGAAAGCTAGGTATTGTCCAAGGTTTCTCCCCATGTGACAGTCTGAAATATGGCCTCCTGGGAAGGGAAAGTCCTGATCGTCCCCCAGCCTGACACCTGTGAAGGGTCTGTGCTGAGGAGGATTAGTATAAGAGGAAAGAAGGCCTCTTGGCAGTTCAGATAGAGAAAAGCACCTGTCTCCTGCCCGTCCCTGGGCAATGGAACATCTCAGTGTAAAACCCGATTGTACGTTCTGTTTACTGAAAAAGGAGAAAACCACCTTAGGGCGAAAGGTGGGACTTGCTAGCGCAATGCTGCTTTTTATGCACTAAAAAGGTTTATGGAGATGTTTACATATGCATATCAAGTCACAGCACTTTTCCTTAAACTTATGTCACAGAGATCTTTATGCACTTGTCTTACTGCTGACCTTCTCCCTAAGATGATCCTATTATCCTGCCACTTCCCTTTTTCTAAGATGGTAAAGATAATGATCAATAAATACTGAGGGAACTCAGAGACGGTGCTGGCGTGGGTCCTCTGTATGCTGAGCGCCGGTCCCCTGGGCCCACTTTTTTCTCTCTATACTTTGTGTCTCATTTCTTTTCTCAAGTCTCTCGTTCCACCTAACGAGAAACACCCACAGGTGTGGAGGGGCAGGCCACCCCTTCAGTCACCATGCTTGGCTCCTTCATATTTTTATGTAACGATAAAAGAGTTACAAAATAACCTAATGAGCATATGTCCTTTCTTTGCCAACTATTGAGGCCACGGTATGCTCAACCAAACTACCTTGTGTAGGCAAATCAGTCTTGATGCCACATACAAACGCAAAACCTGAGGGAGCATAAGTAATTCCCCTCAGGGTGTATTTTTTTTTGTTGTTGTTGTTGTTTTTGAGACAAAGTCTTGCTCTTGTCCCCCAGGCTGGAGTGTGATGGCCCTCAGGGTATATTTGTTAATAGCTTCATTAACAGAAAAAGTAGAGAGCAGAAAGTCAAACCAGAGATTTCCCTTTTCATATATTTGCCAGAACTCATTGCATGACATGAAATAAGAGGGAGATACTGGCAGACCAGGGATTTGTTTTTTATTTTTTGAGACGGAGTCTCGCTCAGGCTGGAGTGCAATGGCACCATCTCGACTTACTGCAACCTCCGTCTCTTGGGTTCAAGCGATTCTTGTACCTCAGCTTCCTAGGTAGCTGGGATTACAGGCACAGGCCACCATGCCTATCTAATTTTTGTATTTTTAGTAGAGATGGGGTTTCACCATGTTGGCCAGGCTGGTCTCGAACTCCTGACCTCTGGTGATCCACCCACCTCGGCCTCCCAAAGTGCTGGGTTTACAGGCATGAGCCGCCATGCCCAGCTTGTAATGCATTTCTTAATCCAATGTAGAATGGAACAAGGAGGGCCAGGACCAAATTCTTTCCAAGTAGATATGATAGTAAATAGTTTTTGACAAGATATAGAAACTGAAGTGTCATGTATGATTTGAACTGGGGAAGTTAGCCTAGAAAGAAATCAGTCTAAATATGTAATGGCATTAGGGACATCCGAAAAATAAGTGACGGATACTACTAATGGCATATGTTGGTCATGAATAGATCTTGTAATCATATGGCAGATCCAACAGTCAGACAGGTTTCCTTCAGTAACAACACTCTGGGATAGTTTAATCAAAGTGTTATACCATTCCATGCAGAGAGAAAAAGAAACAACCATAAGGAAAAAAATAAAATTCATTCTTCCTAACCAAACTACCCACTAAAGTCCTGAAACAACACTTATCTCAACAGAGTAGAATGAACAAGGGAAGAAATTTTCTTTGTCACATAAAATAATAATGATTGGCCGGGCGCGGTGGCTCACGCCTGTAATCCCAGCACTTTGGGAGGCCGAGGCGGGTGGATCATGAGGTCAGGAGATCGAGATCATCCTGGCTAACACGGTGAAACCCATCTCTACTAAAAATACAAAAAATTAGCCAGGCGTGGTGGCAGGTGCCTGTAGTCCCAGCTACTTGGGAGGCTGAGGCAGGAGAATGGTGTGAACCCGGGAGGCAGAGCTTGCAGTGAGCCAAGATCACGCCACTGCACTCCAGACTGGGAGAGAGCTTGAGACTCCATCTCAAAAAAATAAAATAAATAAATAATGATTAACCAGATTCTTGAAGCAATGGTGACAATGGTCACCAGTAGACAGGCCTAAGCATTCATTTAGATAAAGTTCTGGTCTGGCATCTTGGAAGAGCTGTCTACCTCAGATGTTGTCTTTTTCTCAGCCTGGTGTAAACTTGACAAGTCAAAGATCACCTTTCAGTAAAACAGGCCATTCGATGAGAAATGTGAATCCATGAGTTCATGCCTTCTAATTTTATAGCACAAGGTTAGTAAGAAATACCTGATAGAGACTTTTCATTTCAGTCGAAAGGAATCCTTTAGAAGATAATGTTTCCAATAGACAAAATCTCCTGGCTGAAGTCCATGGGTTTTATGTTCTTCATTTACTGGGAGTTCACTATAAAAAGAATCTTTTACCAATTTGCAATTTTTAGTTGTCTCATAAGGCCACTGCAGTAATGTAACGTGTCTCCTTTTAGCATTATGGATTCATAATTTCCTGGGGGTAGTTGTTTTTGTTTTGTTTTGTTTTTTGAGATGGAGTCTCGCTCTGTCGCCCAGGCTGGAGTGCAGTGGCACAATTTCAGCTCACTGCAAGCTCCGCCTCCCAGGTTCACGCCATTCGCCTGCCTCAGCCTCCCAAGTAGCTGGGACTACAGGTGCCTGCCACCAAGCCTGGCTAATTTTTTTGTATTTTTAGTAGAGATGGGGTTTCACCATGTTAGGATGGTCTCGATCTCCTGACCTTATGATCTGCCCGCCCCGGCCTCCCAAAGTACTGGGATTACAGGCGTGAGCCACTGTGCCCAGCCTCCTGGGGATACTTTTTATAGGTGTACCTGTTATTGTCTCAATTGGAGATAACTGATGTTTACAAAAAGGAGTGGATCTTAGGTTACGTTAAGCAAAACCAATGCAAAAGCTTTTGTCCAATAAATTTTAAAAGACTTGGTTAATTTTGCCAATTGAGTTTTGATTATTTCATTTGTGTGTTTTAGTAACCCAGATGACTGAGGGTAATATGCACAAGGGAAATGTTGAAGAATTGGCCAGATCTTACATATTGACTGAATAATGTATCCAGTGAAATGAGTACCTCTGTCGCTATCAGGTTCTAGAGGGACTCCTTAAGTTGGAATAATTTTTTCCAGGAGCATTTTACTTACTGCTAAGGTTGTTGCTCTTCCACATGAAAATGCTTCTACCTAGTAAGAAAACATACAAACCAAACTAGCACATACTTGTATCCTTGTGATGGTAGTAACCGAATAAAATCTAATTACTATACCTGGAAGGGGGACTTCAGGTAAAGAAAAATATCCATGAGAACTATACAAAGGTTTCCCTGGATTGTATTTTGGGCAGATATGGCAGCAACTGTATACCTTATAAGCTGTAGTCAGAGAAGGTTTCCAATAACATCATTGTCCCCAGCACCTATCTTATCAGGATTCTAGCTAGTTAAATCACGAACATAGGCCGGGCGCGGTGGCTCACGCCTGTAATCCCAGCACTTTGGGAGGCCGAGACGGGCGGATCACGAGGTCAGGAGATC
>NW_012101832.1:939504-940987 GCF_000951045.1 Mandrillus leucophaeus | reverse complement strand
GTGACCTGGGAATTTAATAATAGCTAGTGATCTGGGTAATAATATGGCTTTTAATAATTGCAACACAGGGTGCCCATTTTTATGGACTGAGCAGGAGAGGCTAAGAACCCTCTTTGTAGCATTTCAAAGTCATGAGCTACTCCAAAGGCTATCTGCTATCTGTGCGTTACCAGTTATTCTGCTAATTAATGCTATCAATTGTTTGTTGAGCTGAGGTTGCTTCGAAAGATAAGCACTTTTTATTTCTTCAGCTACAGATATGATAGCACAACCTGTATAAGTTCCAGACTCACCTGCCAAGTAATATCCATCTGTAAATCAAACAACAACATCAGTAAGGGGAGTTTCTTGCAGGTTCATGCTAGGAGAGAGAAGTTGATCAGTTAAAGTTATGGCATTTCATCTGAAAGTAGAGGCGGAACAGTAGAAGGTTTTTAGATTATTGCCCTTAGAGAGTGTAATATGAGGTGCAGAAAGAAATGGAACTTCCTAAGGGGTCAGCTTGCTAACCGAATAATGCTGAGTATGGTGTGAAATTAGAAATGCTTCCACAGAATGTGGAATGAAGATAGTGAGGGGAGATCCCTTCATTATTTCTTCAGTTGCTTTTACTAGCAAGATGGTCTCTGTTATCACTTTCATGCAGGATGGCAATCATCTAGCCACTAAATCCAAGTGCTAACTATGGTAGCTTAAAACTAGCTCTATTTTAATCCCCCATGTTTTCAGGTCAGAATGCTTAGGACATTTTCTTGATTTTTATGTACAAGCAATGTAAATGGAATATTATAATTTGCATGTCCTAAGGGGCACAGGCACCTATAAGACCCCTTTTATTTATTAATATTTTATTTATTTACTTTTTTTTTTTCCCACGCTCCTGGCTGTAGAATATAAGACTCCTTTTAATGTTGACTGATTTCTGCCTGTCCATTCCAGAGAGTCTGGCTTGTTTTGTTTTTGTGTTTGTTTTGAAACAGTGTCTCGTTCTGTCGCCCAGGCTGGAGTGCAGTGGCACAATCATGGCTCACTGCAGCCTCGACTTCTTGGGCTCAAACAATCCTCCCACTTCAGCCTCCTGAGTAACTGAGACAACAGGCATGCACCATCACGCCTGGCTAATTGTTTTATATTTTTTATAGGAACAAGGTTTGCCGTGTTGCTCAGGCTGGTCTCAAACTTCTGGTCTCAAGTGATCTGCCCACCTTGGCCTCCCAGAGTGCTGGAATTACAGGCAAGAACCACCGTGCCTGGCCTGTCGTTTGTTTTTTAGAGAGAGGGTCTTGCGCTGTCACTCAGGCTGGAGTGCAGTGGTGCGACTGAAGCTTAATGCAGCCTGGAATTCCTGGACTCAAGCAATCCTTCCACCTCAGCCTCCTGAGTAGCTGAACTACAGGCATATGATACTGTGCCCAGCCGGTTTTTTTTTTTTTTTTTTTAAGAGTATATAAAGGCTGAGTTTAAAAAAAAAAACAAAAACTGG
>NW_012101832.1:936628-939044 GCF_000951045.1 Mandrillus leucophaeus | reverse complement strand
TAGATCCTGTAGAAATCTCGATCCTCTATTGTTTGGCTTTCTCATGAGGAGAACTGAAGCATTACATGGACTTGTACAGGGCATACTAATTGCCAGGCATAGTGGCTCACACCTGTAATCTCAGAACTTTGGGAGGCTGAAGTGGGAAGATCACCTGAACCTAGGAGTTTGAGACCAGCCTAGGCAACATAGCAAGATCCCATCTCTATAAAAAAGTTAAGTGAGTTCAAGTGATTCTCCTGCCTCTGCCTCAGCCTCCCAAGTCGCTGGAATTACAGGCATGTGTCACCACTCACAGCTAAGTTTTGTATCTTTAGTAGAGACAGGGTTTTACCATATTGGTCAGGCTGGTCTCGAGCTCCTGACCTCAAGTGATCCACCCAACTTGGCCTTGCAAAGGTCTAGGATTACAGGCATGAGTCTCTGAGCCCCGCTTTTAGCTTTACTTTTTGATATTAACATGTGAACTAGTTAGCGTAAACTAAAAACCAAAAAAAAAAAAAAAAAAAAACAGGATCATAAGCTTGAATATTCCATTCAAATTCTCTGGTGAAATGAGTAGGGTCCAGGTGAGAGTCAGGGAATTCTTTACGCCTTTAGGTTTCACCTTGGGTTCTCCCCTACCAGACACTAGCTATTCACAAAATGGAGCCAGAACAATAGGAGTAGAAGTGGGAGGAGGAAGAAAAAGTAGTTGAGATAATGAAGGATAAAGAGAAAGAGGAGTTAAGGGAGGAGGAGAAATTTCAGCAGCTTTTTTATTTCAGAAATTGTTTTAGAGAATCTTTTGTTTTCTTCCTGTAAAGAAAGAAGTTTATCAGAACCTCTTTTGGAAGCCTCTAAATGCCATTGAAAATAACTTTTCCAATTGCTCTGTTTTATTTTAGAGCCAGCTTATTCTAATTGAGCATATAAGTAAAGTAGTTTAGGCATTTCAAGGGCACCCCACTTGGGCCATTATAATTTGGAGTCATCGTGAGTTATTCATGACCAATTTTCTAAATATTTACCTGAAAAGGCATCATATGTGTTAACTATAAATCCAGCTGGAGTTTCTAATAGTGGGACTCTCTTTAAGGAGGAAGATTCAGTTTTAGATGCACAGTTGCCCATAGTGCTTTCCTTTGAAAGACCAAAAGACTTAGGGAAAGTTGTTTTGGGATCAAGTGTGCTGCTTGTGAAAATAACTCCTCAAGGTGTCACCCTTGAGTCACTTCTTCCCACATACAAATCTCAATGATACCAACAAACTTGGATGCTGAAGATACAGGGTCATCAATCCTTCATGTGTGCTCACCAGATTAAGCGAGGTTTCCTTTAAGTTCTACTTAAGGGATTTCCTGTGAGACTGTTACTTAGCAGGAGTGATTAACTCAGATACTCATACTAGACTTTGGTTGCTTAAGGTGCCTTTTAGCTGGGAGAAACAGTGTCTATTATCTTCAGGAGTTATTTCATCCTTATACAGACAGAGTATTTCATAGTTTTGGTCACTCAAGAAGCAAATTTGAATTTGTCAATTGAACCGAGCCTCAGAACCTGGCTAGCTTTAAATATTATAACATTTTTGCTTAAGCCACAAATATTTACTTCCTCTTTTCAAAAATAAACTGTTTTTCACCTTATCAAAATTTTGAATGAGAGAAAAAGTTGTAAAATCTCTAAGGAGTAATTCAACACAAAAACTTAACCTCACAGAAAAGTGAAAGTCACAATTTTTTTTTTTTTTTTTTTTTTTTTTTTGAGACGTAGTCTTGCTCTGTGACCCAGGCTGGAGTGCAGTAATGTGATCTCGGCTCACTGCAACCTCGCTTAAACTCCTGGGTTTAAGCGATTCTCCTGCCTCAGCCTCCTGAGTAGCTGGCACTACAGGCATGTGCCACCGCGCCCAGTTAATTTTTGTGATTTTAGTAGAAACGGGGTTTCACCATGTTGGCCGGGCTGGTCTCGAACTCCTGACCTGAAGTGATCTGCCTGCCTTGGCCTCCCAAAGTGCTGAGATTACAGGTGTGAACCACTGCACCTGACTCAAAGTCACAAATCTATGATCAGCAGAATCTCTAGAGAATAAGAAACGAAACTCCTATCTTGCAGCAGTGCTTTAATTCTAACTCCCTCCAGTTAGGAATGTATAGCTAGAATAAAGTCTGAATCCTCATTAAAGCCAGGAGGACTACAGCCTGAGAGGAGCCTTACCAGGGATCCCCATTAGTTCCTTTGAGGGTGGATGAACAAAAGTTGTTCATGCTGGTACCAAGATTTTGGCTGTTAGTGAAATGACAGGAATAACTGGAGTGAAGGTTTACCTCTGGTCCCTTCATGGTCGCCAAAATGTCAACCTTAATAATGAAATTCGGCCGGGCGCGGTGGCTCAAGCCTGTAATCCCAGCACTTTGGGAGGCCGAGACGGGCGGAT
>NW_012101832.1:935180-936153 GCF_000951045.1 Mandrillus leucophaeus | reverse complement strand
CTCCGTCTCAAAAAAAAAAAAAAAAAAGAAAAAAAAGAAGGAAGTTAATCTATAACAAAAGGCCACCGGGCACAGTGGCTCATGCTTGTAATCCCAGCACTTTGAGAGGCTGAGGTGGACAGATCACTTGAGTCCATGAGTTTGAGACCAGCCTGTGCAACATGGTAAAACCCCATCTCTACAAAAAAACACAAAAATTAGCCTGGTGTGGTGGTGTGCGCCTGTAATCCCAGCTACTTGAGGGGCTGAAGCAGAAGGATCTCTTGAGCCCAGAAGTTGAGGCTGCAGTGAGCTAAGATCACTGCACTCCAGACTGGGTGACAAAGTAAGACCTTGCCTCAAAAACAAAAACAAAAACAAACAAACAAAAATGCCAGTAAACAAGAGGTCATGCTTTGTGACTCAGTCTCCAAAGTCAACCTTTCTTAGGGCCTAACAAGTTTTAGAAGTTTAAAAGAGACAGACTGTTTATTTTCTTTCACAATTTTAAATTAAAATTAGGTAAATAATGCTAGAATTTTAAATTTCATTTAAAAAACAATTCAGTCTTATTAAATATTTTTGTACAAATAGTTATTCCCAATGCTACTATTCATTGTCTATTTATGATTATGTAAATGTTCAGTCTCACTCTCTACTCATGTTACATCTAGACAGATACATGTTTATATCAGTGTATACGCATATGTGTGTATTGAGACAATTAAAGAAAGGAACATCTGCCACTACCAGGAAACAATACATGTTTATGCACGAAAATTGCATTTGTGCTATCTAAGAGGAAGAGTATGACAAGCTAATTTGTGTTTTCTTTTACCTAAGTGTTTCTGTAGCTTGATGACTCTCTATGTAGCATTTCAAAAACAGTGCCTATTTCTCTCTCTCTCTCTCTTTTTTTTTTTTTTTTTGAGATGGAGTCTGGCTCTGTCGCCCAGGCTGGAGTGCAATGGTGGGATCTCGGCTCACTGCAACC
>NW_012101832.1:934746-935130 GCF_000951045.1 Mandrillus leucophaeus | reverse complement strand
AAAAAAAAAAAAAAAAAAAAATGAAATTCAGGCAACATGATTAAATAATTGAGTTTATTCGAGTGTAAAGTTTGAGGGTGGTCATCTGAGAGGATATAGACTCCAAAAAGATGGGGTCAGTGCTCTGAAATGGAGAGGTTTGAGGGTGCTTAAATAGGCAAAGTCTGGGGACACTTACCAGGATTTCAACATTTTGCATACAAGACTAATACAGCAACTTGATTGATTATACGCAGTGTTTCTTAAGGGGGAAGGGTATATTTCACATTTTACATTAAGGATATAATAGTCAAGGTGTCTTTTTCTCCAGCAACATCTTGTTTGAGCCAAGTAAAAGAAAATAAGCGGCTGGGCGCGGTGGCTCACGCCTGGAATCCCAGCACC
>NW_012101832.1:931925-933731 GCF_000951045.1 Mandrillus leucophaeus | reverse complement strand
CAGTTGCCTTTCATTTTTTTAATGGTGGTAAAATATGCATAAAGTAAAGCTTATCATTTTATCCATTTTTAAATGTATAGTTCAGAGGCATTAAGTACATTCACATTGTTGTGCAAACATCATCACCCTCCATCGCCGTAACCTTTTCGTCTTCCTAAACTGAAATTCTATATCCATTAAACAATAACTCTGCCAGCCTCTCTCTCCCCCAGCCCCTGGCAACCACCTTTATTCTTTCTGACTCTATGAATTTGACTACCCTACATACCTCATATAAGTGGACTCATACATTTGTCTTTTTATGACTGGTTTGTTTCACTTAGCATAATGTCTTCAGGATTTATCCATGTTGTAGCACATGTCAGAATTTCCTCCCTCATCCTGCTTTTCAGGAATGAATTTCTTTCCTTTTTAAGGCTGAATAACATTCCATTGCGTGTGTATACTACATTCTGTTTATTCATTAATGGACATTTGGGTCATTTTTATCCTTTGGTTATTATGAATCACAGTGTTGTGAACATAAATGTACAAATATCTGTTCACGTCCCTGGTTTCAATTCTTTTGGTGCCTTTCAGCTTTGAATATATGGAACAAGAGATGTGATAAAGAGGTTCCCTCAAGCCTGAATAGTAGTGGTAAATAAAGCAAATATTTATCCGGTGTGGTGGTGTGCACCTGTAATCCCAGCTACTCAGGAGGTTGAGGTGGTAGAAGAATCTCTTGCACCCAGGAGGTGGAAATTGCAGTGAGCCGAGATCACCCCACTGCACTACTCCAGCCTGGTGACAGAGGGAAACTCCGTCTCAAAAAAAAAAAAAAAAAAAAAAACAACAAAGAAAGAAAGAAAAGGAAAGAAAAGAAAAAAAGCCAGGCTTGTTGTTCCATTTCTGTAGTCTCAGCTACTCAAGAGGCTGACATGAGAGGCTTGCTTGAGTCCAGGGAGGCTGAGGCTGCAGTGAGCTGTGATCATACCACTGCACTCCAGCATGGGTGACAGAGTGAGACCCTGCCTCAAGAAAGCAAATATTTAAGATTGTACTTGTGCTGAGTGTGAGCGCTGGATCTCAAATGATAGGGGTGCCCATGTGTTCTTTAATATAGTTACTCTTTGTGTGTGTGTGTGTGTGTGTGTGTGTATAAGAAAGAGACAGAGAGGTTCGTGTGGCCCTCTAAAGTGTGGGACCGCGGGCAGGGCTCCTTTTGCCTGGGCTTAGAGTGGTATTGTCATAAGCACATACATGTATCAGAACTGGGTGAGTGCAGTAGTGAGTATAGATAGAAAGGAAGTTGACGGACTATGCCTGGGACACTTAGAAATCACAAAGAAAAGAGAGAATAAAAAAAAAGAAATCAAGGCAAAAATAAAAAATAAAAAAATGCCAGAATGTACAGACTTGGAATCCAAGAGAAATTAAACATTGGGGAATTATCAACAATGCCAAATACTGCTAAGAGATTGACTAAACAAGGACTGAGAATTCACCTTTGGACACGCAAAAAAGTAGAACTCAGTGGTGGTGTTAAAATGAGCTGTTTCAGTGAGTGGTGGGGATAAAACCTGACTAAGAAGAGTTCAAGTATGAATGAGAAGAGGGTAAGTAGAAACAGAGGGTCTGGCCAGCTCTTTAGAGAAGTTTTTCTATAATAGGAAGCAAAGAAGTGGGAGGGAAGCTAGATGAAGATGTGGTGGAGTCATCAGAGATTTATTTTTCTTTTTGCCTAATAGAGGTGGAACAGCTGATGGCCCTACATCTTCAGCTGAAGCTCCATAGTCACACATCCAAGTGCCTATCTGGCATCTC
>NW_012101832.1:922200-931245 GCF_000951045.1 Mandrillus leucophaeus | reverse complement strand
CTGCCACCACGCCTGGCTAATTTATTTTTATTTTTTTTAGTAGAGACAGGGTTTCACCGTGTTAGCCAGGATGGTCTCCATCTCCTGATCTTATGATCCGCCCGCCTCGGCCTCCCAAAGTGCTGGGATTACAGGCGTGAGCCACTGTGCCCCGCCCGAGAACTGTTTTGGATACTAATCAAAGCAATGGTTTACGACCGGGCGCAGTGACTCACGTCTGTAATCCCAGCACTTTGGAAGGCCAAGGCGGGCGGATCACTTGAGGCCAGGAGTTCGAGATCAGCCTGGCCAAAACAGTGAAACCCCGCCTCTACTAAAAGTACAAAAACTAGCCAAGCATGATGGCGGACGCTTAGAGTGCCAGCTACTTTGGGAGGCTGAGGGACAAGAATCACTTAAACCTGAGAGGCAGAGGTTGCAGTGAGCCTAGATCATGCCACTGCACTCCAGGCTGGGTGTCAGCGTGAGACCCTGTCTCAAAAAACAACAACAATAAACCATGGTTATATATATGGGGAATATCATCTAGTCTGTGACTTGTCTTTGTATGCTATCTTTTTAAACTTGTTACACAGAAGTAACACATTTTAATACAGTCAAATCTAAATATATTCCCTTATGGTTTGTGCTCTTCCGGTCCTATTAAGAAATTCTTAGCCAGGCGCAGTGGCTCACGCCTGTAATCCCAAAACTTTGGGAGGCCGAGGTGGGCGGATCACCTGAGCTCAAGAGTTCGAGACCAGCCTTGGAATGGAGAAACCCCATCTCTACTAAAAATACAAAATTAGCCGGGCATGATGGCACATGCCTGTAATCCCAGCTACTCAGGAAGCTGAGGCAGGAGAATGCTTGAACCAAGGAGGCGGAGGTTGCGGTGAGCCGAGCAAGATAGCGCCGTCGCACTCAAGCCTGGGCAACAAGAGTGAGGCTCCGTCAAAAAAAAAAAAAAAAAAATTCCTCCCTTTTTGACATTATAAAGCTATTTTTGTTTTCTGAAAAATGTTTTCAGGTCTTTAATCCATCTCGGCCTTATTTTTGGATACGGTTTGAGGTAGAAATCTAATCATTTATTTCCGTTTTGGAAAAAATGTCTCATCGCCATTTATTGAAGAGTCCGTCCTTTCGCCCACTGACTTGAAATGCCGTCTTTATCATAAACCAAGTTCCCTTGATGTTACTCTTCATTTCGGCCTCACAATCTTCGCTTATTTTCCTTCTACCAGGGATGCTTTTCGCTATGTTCCTTTCAGGGCTACCTTCAGATCGCAGTTCAAATGTCATCCCCCTCATATCCAGATTGCTCTACAGGCATTTCTGGCTCCGTGATCCC
This sequence comes from Mandrillus leucophaeus, assembly GCF_000951045.1. Taxonomy (NCBI): domain Eukaryota; kingdom Metazoa; phylum Chordata; class Mammalia; order Primates; family Cercopithecidae; genus Mandrillus; species Mandrillus leucophaeus. The sequence continues at coordinate 929,915 of NW_012101832.1, read as the reverse complement.
ATGACCTCAAAGGGGTCTAGGTGGGCATAGCCTCTGACCAGTTGTTGCTGGGTTGTTGTCAGGACTGGTGATGCGTAGGCCACTGAGAGGAGGAGCACCCGGAGTCCAAGTGACGGAATCAGGCGGGCGCCCGCGTCGCTAAGGAGTGCGTCACCATGCGCGGGCGGACGGGGGCAGGGCCAGGGCTGAGTCACGTGGCTTGGTTGCCTACGCGCTGGTGGGCCGTGGGAAGATGGCGGACGGAAAGGGAGACGCCGCCGCTGTCGCCGGGGCTGGGGCTGAGGCTCCGGCGGTAGCGGGAGCCGGAGATGGAGCCGAGACTGAGTCCATGGTTCGGGGTCATCGCCCCGTATCTCCAGCGCCGGGAGCCTTGGGACTGCGGCCGTGTCTGTGGCAGCTGGAGACAGAGCTGAGGGAGCAAGAGGTGTCGGAGGTCTCATCTTTGAACTACTGCCGGAGCTTCTGCCAGGTGAGGGGCTGACTGGCTGGCTGAGGGCGGCGGGGCGGGGAAGTCAGGGAAAGAGGCCCTGGATACTCTGCAAGCAGCCGGGTCCGAACTGAAAGGCGCCACCTCAGTGACTCGCCGCGCCCCCGGGCCGGGAAGGCCCAGCTCGGAAGCTCGACCGCTGGCCCCCCTGCGCCACTGCCCGACTTTGGCCACCCCTGGGGCGTTTTGCTCTGAGCCTTACTGAGACCCCGGAGGGCCCTGGCGGGTCCCTGGAAGGGCTGTGCCCTGTCGCCGTTGCCTGTGTCCTGACCGGGTGGTTGGAGCGCCACTGCCCCCTGAGGGATTGATTGCTTGTCCCTGCCGGGAGATCCTTTTTTGAGTGGAGTGCAGATCTCCGAACTGTTAAACCCGGGTTTTTCTGAATAATCCAGAGAGGCGTGTTGGGGCCAGAGATTTATTTTTGGAGTTAACATCTTTTGGGCTCCTAAAAGGTATGACAGTTGGCTTCGAAAGGCGTCTAGGGCTTTCTGATTAGGGATTGCGGAGCCGGTTGGTTGGCTGTTTTTTTCTTTTTTCTTTTTCTTTTCTTTTTTTTTTTTTTTTTTTTTGACGTTTAAGCTGTTCTTTCGTCTTTTCTGTATTTCTTTGAGAGGATTGTGCTACCGAGAATAAGGCTGACTCTTTGGGTAGAAGAGGATGGGAAGAGGGATGTAGAGTGTGGCCTCTTTTGGCAGTCGTATGATCATTTCTGTGCTATGGTGGGTCCTAACCTATGATTACATATATATGGGTGTGTTTAGTCTCCATGACCACTCCGAGATTTTTCTGTATGTTTTCAAGTCTTTTACAAATATGAATATTGGCCATTATTATTTCTACTTCCAATGTTTGTTCTGTCAGGTTTCAGAGGCACCCCTCTGCTCCTTATCTGTTGTACCTTAGAAAATGCAAAATAATCGTAGTATGTTGGTACTTGGAGTCTTAATAAGTAGTCCAGTATGCTGAATAAATTGCGGCGTTCTAAAATAATAATTTTGGGGGGCAATTTGCTCTGTTGGTCCGGAGTAGAATAAAAGTTAGGTTGCTTGATTGCTTTTCTCCCTCTCTCTGCCGAGACAGAAGCACTTCATCTCTTTGAATGGAATTTTGTCCTTACAATCTTTTCCATGGATTGTACCACTCCAGTTTTTGTGTGTACAACCTGCAACATTGCCCTGTACTATTAAATGTTAATGTATTGTTCTCAGCTTCCTTAGCAGTAATCATCCTTGTTTAGTAACCTAATTTATTTTACAAATTTTTACTGACTTTATAGGATAGTGCCAGGGACTTTACCAAGTGCTGGGGAAACATGAGTAAGACAGCACTTAGCCTTGATGAACTTACAAGTTGGTGGGAGGTGGTAGAAATGACAGTATTTCCAGTGCGGTTTTGGTAATGATTGAAAAGGAGGTGTTGTAGAGACAATGGTGAGGAGAGAGCCCTCATGGGATATCCCGATGGGAAAGACAATTAACTAGTAAAAATAAGTAAAAAGATTAATTATAAATTGTAATATGTGCTTAGAAAGAAGTAACTGGGAGAGGCCACTTTAGATAGTAGACCCTGTGGGCTGCAAGGATGAAAATGAGTCACCGTGAAGGTCTCGGGTGGGGAAGCATCCCAGTGCCAAAGGTAGAGATTGGTCAGGACCCAGAATGCTATGGGAGAAGGGGAAACTAATGGAAGGAGAGTGGTGGTGCAGAAAACAACTGTGGGTTTTGGGTAAGACTTCTAAGCTTGAGTTGTCTCCCTGGAAAGATGACAAGAATGAATGTAACCAGTCACATTGAAACTTGTCAAAGGATCACATATATATGTATTCTGCTTTATGTCTAGTGCTTGCAACTGCAGTTTTATTTAACGTAATATTTTAACGTCTTGAGTCTTGGTGACACCAGAGATGTGATGGCCCAGAAGAATTTTTAAAAGAAAGCATGTGTAATTTGTCTTTTCTATGAAGTTTTTTTTTTAACCTAAAATTTTTCCAAAAATTGTTTTTTAGACTAATAAATGAAGTAAGAACAAGTATTCCTGTAGCACTATATTGTAATAGAAAGTACATGGGATTGGGAGTTAGTTGGGTCTTGACTGTGACTTTACCACTTCTTAGCTAATAATCTTGGGTAACCATGTCTGCAAAACTATTTTATTTTCTGATCTTTATCTCCTTATAATGCCTTATACAATCAGAATAGAAAGTTTGTGTACAAGTCTTCACAAAATTTGTCATATTTTTGACACATTTTTCCCTGTAGTCCAGATAAAATCAACTATGTCCTTGATGACCTGATACAGAAAAAGTAAAAATTGTATGAAGAAGCAGGAAAATTTTCACCATCAATAAATTTTGTTGAATAACTCTTGGTTTCACATTTGAAAAGAAGAATAAGATATATTCATTCACTTAAGGAGCACTGATTGTGTGACAGTTCTGAAGATGGGAACCTAGTAAGACAGTTTTCTCGGACTCTAGGAGAGGAGCACATAATATATAAAGATAGGTAGTAGGCATTTTTACATTATCATAAAGGCCTGACCCCTGCTTATGGGATGCTTAATACTACAAATGTATTTTCATCAGTTATTTAGTTAGAAATGTCCTAGAGACTTAGATTGTACCAAGCAGATCCCTTTTGCAACATCCTGGGACCATATTCTCTCCAACTCTTGCAGCACTTAAAAGAAATGGCTCTATCTTTGGAATTGCACCAAATCAAGAAATAAACTAACATATGAGTGAATAGAGAAGCTTGTCTCATTCTGGGCGTATTTTCAACTTTCATATGTTTGTGAATATGATAAAATGAAACACTGAAAGTAATAGTTACTAAGAAAATGATACTTAGGTCAAACTGTATTCAGTGAAAAATTGTATTAAGTGACTATGGGATGTGGTTTGTTTTTTCTCTTCCTTTCAGTTCCTTTTGTGAAACCACTGCCAGACAGTGTGGATAAGATTAACTTTAGAAAACAGTCTTTCTTTGTTTTCCTGAAAAATTGATGATGTCTTCTCAAGTTTTTGCTGTATTTTGGGGACCAAGATTCCTTAAGTTTTACAGTTGGTGTCTCTATTTGTAACAGAAATTTTGAAGACTTTTTTTTAAGTAAACTTCGTTATCAAAATTGGAATTGTTGGGTGATTATATGATTACACTTTGAGAATACTAGGCAAAGTAATTTTATGACTAAACCATGTTTATATGAGACACTTTTAGGTTCAAGACTAACAGTGACTTCATAGATTTTTAATGGCTAAAATAAGTAAGTACTGCATTAAAATTTCCATTTTTCCTAGATTAGTGATGGAGTACAAGGGCTGTGAGTCAGATAACCTGTGTACTGGCTTCACTATTGAAATAGTTGTGTAACCTTGGGCATGTTATTTTCTTTAAACCTTAATTCTTTTGCAAATGGATAATAGCACTTATGTTTTGTATGCAGATTCATTGTTGTAAGGACTTAATAAGAAAATCTCTATTTTAAAAAATACCTCCAGAATTGTCTGTGTTATCCAGATTTCTTAGCTTTGTAGCAAAAAGTTTTCACAGCCTTGGTCTCAGCATGCTTTTCAACCCTCCCCTCAGTCTCATCACCTGAATCCAACTGTTTACTCCTATTCAGGAGTTCTATACTTGGAGTCAGTCCATGGACCAACGTGTGATTGCAGTTATTCCTGTGATTAAAATTTTGTCTGTATCTTTCCAAGCACATTATTTTGGGAAAGATGATTTTAATTTTCATTTGACTTTTCAAGATCCAATAAATGTATTAACTACGTTAACAAGATCTCAGGCCATGCCTTTCCCTTTCATTGTGAGGTTCTCTCATTTTCTGCATGGGAGATTTTTCTTCTTTAGGGCCCAGTATAAATGTCATCCCTTCTGTGAAGCTTTTCCTGGTTCACCAGATAGATTTCCTCTTATTTGTTTGGGATTTTTTTTTTCCTTGACACTTTGTATATACCTATAGTTTTAATTCTTAATTTTATTGCTGTCACTGTCTTCTTTCAGGTTTTCTCCTATTGCAGCCACCTCTTCACTAATCTCTTGTTTTCTGACTGACATTATCTGCAGTTCATCTTTGTGTTCTTTCTAGATTATAAATATAATCTTGTTAGTCACTTTATTCTCTAAAATGCCTCAAATTTTTTTCCCCCCAAAGGCAAGATAAAGTTCAAACTTATTAGCTTGGTATACAAAGCCTTTTGGAATCCGAACCACCAACTCCCATTTTTCCAGCCTCATTTAAAAAGTTGGTTTGATCCCACCTTCACCACTGTGTCCATTTCTCACTCTGCCTCAGTAACCCAGGGTCTTCCTTTCCCTATCTACCTATTTATCCTTCAAGACCTGGCTCAAATATTAGGGTCTTTCAGAAGCTTTTTCTGATTTCAGCAGGCAGAATTAGGTGGTTCTTTCTCCAATGTATTCTGTTAGCTTCCAGTACATAAACGTGGTGCCTAAATATTTGTTTCCATATTTGTCTTTTGTATTGACTTATAATTCAACAAGAGCAGGGATCTTGTTTATTTATTTATTTTTTTTGTATACTTAGTACCTAGCAATTAGTACAATGCCTGTCACAAAAACTGATTTGTTAAATGGATTGTATTGTAGGGACTTCATGATACACACATGAGATACACACTTAAAAAACAGTACTTTAGGGGGAACACCTAATGTAAAATCTATTATGTAAAAAACAAATTTACCATAAGAAATTACTATAAAGGGAGAGGATGTGGAGAAATAGGAACACTTTTACACTGTTGGTGGGACTGTAAGCTAGTTCAACTAGTGTGGAAGACATTATGTGGCAATTCCTCAAGGATCTAGAACTAGAAATACCATTTGACCCAACCATCCCATTATTGGGTATATACCCACAGGATAATAAATCATACTGCTATAAAGACACATGCACACATATGTTTATTGCGGCACTATTCACAATAGCAAAGACTTGGAACCAACCCAGATGTCCATCAGTGATAGACTGGCTTAAGAAAATGTGGCACATATACACCATGGAATACTATGCAGCCATAAAAAAGGATGAGTTCATGTCTTTGTAGGGGCATGGATGAAGCTGGAAACCATCATTCTGAGCAAACTGTCACAAGGACAGAAAAGCAAACACCGCATGTTCTCACTCTTAGGTGGGAATTGAACAATGAGAACACTTGGATGCAGGGTGGGGAACATCACACACTGGGGCCTATCGTGGGGTGGGGAGTGGGGGAAGGGATAGCATTAGGAGATATACCTAATGTAAATGATGAGTTAATGGGTGCAGCACACCAACATGGCACGTGTATACATACATAACAAACCTGCATGTTGTGCACATGTACGCTAGAACTTAAAGTATAATTTAAAAAAAAGAAGTTACTATAAAGGAACAGGATAGGAGCTTTTGGCCATTTCTTAGAGACATTACTTATCACCCTAAGCCTACATTCATATAATAATGTACACATTTACATGTGTGCAGTGAGGAATAGCATTGATGGAGAGAGAAAATGAGAGGCCTAGTATTGAGGAAGAGTTAGCCACCTAACAGGACAATAGTTTGGAGATGCCAAGATGGGAATAATCAGTCTGCTTACCTTGAGGTTGATAGCCATGAAGGCTCTTGAGCCTTACCTCTCTCATATATTTCAATAAGTTTTTAATGCACTAGCTTCTCTTCTTGTACTGCCTTCTTTTTAGTGATATTTAAATAGAAACTACATGACAAGTAGTTCTCCATAGCAAAAGCTAGCTTTGTAATGCACATGACAAAAACAGTATAAATATGACCCGTGGAGCAGTGAAAACTTCGGGTGCTGTCATTTGCTGTGGTACCATCTTGTCTCTTACTGTGTACTGTGACCTCTAGTGGTTTCTGTTTCTTCCGTGGATCATACTCTTTTGAATAGTGTTGACAAAAACTGAATAGAAAGTACAACTTACTGCAAGGCTGCAAAGACTAAAACGTGTTTGATTTTCATTCAGGTCTAGACGCTTGTCACCTTTCCTAGTGACCTTCCTTGACTGTCTTATCTAAAATAGCACTTCCCCATTGCCTTTTACCTCTTTAAGTACTACTTTATTTTCCTTCAGATCACTACTGATCTTGTATATCAGTCTCCCCAACTGGGATGTAAGTGCTATGAAGATGTTGGCTTTTATTTACCTAGTGCCTAGTCTCTAAAACTTAGTGGGTACTCACTAAATGCTTGTTGATCTTTATCTCCTCCCTTTCCTGTATCTCCCACTCTTATTTTTGAGAGTAACAAGCAAGTCTTAACTGTCTTTATCAAGAAATAGGGACATTTGGCCAGCTGTGGTGGCTCACGCCTGTAATCCCCGCCAGCACTTTGGGAGACCAAGGCGAGAGGATCCCCTGAGCCCCAGAGTTCAAGACCAGTCTGGGCAACATGGTGAGACCTTGTCTCTCCAAAAAATTTTAAAATTAGCCAGTTGTGGTAATGCATACCTGTGATCCCAGCTACTCAGGAGGCTGAGGCAGGAGGATCACTTGAGCCCAGGAGGTTGAGGCTGCAGTAAGCCATATTCGCGCCACTCTACTCCAGCTTGGGCGACAGAGTGAGACCTTGTCTCAATAAATAAATAAATAGATAGAAAGATACTTGTTTGTTTGTTTGTGACAGAGTCTTTCTGTGTTGCCCAGGCTGGAGTGCAGTGGTAAGATCTCAGCCCACTGCAACCTCCGCCTCCTGGGTTCAAGCAATTCTCGTGCCTCAGTCTCTAGAGTGGCTGGGACTACAGGTGCTTGCCACCACGCCCAGCTAATTTTTGCATTTTTAATAGAGACGAGGTTTTGCCATGTTGGCCAGGCTCGTCTCGAACTTCTGTACTCAAGTGATCTGCCCACCTCGGCCTCTCAAAGTGCTGGGATTACGGGCGTGAGCCACTGTGCCTGGCCAAGAGAGAAAGAGACATTTTTTTGTCAACCAGTTTATCCTGCTTCCCAGCAGGGACCACACCTTATTGTTTTTTGAATCTTGATCAACTAAGAGTAGAGCCTCATTTTTATTATATAATAAAATATTTCATATAAAGTGCATTAAATTTTGTATAAATAATATGTTTTGGCCATGCACGGTGGCTCACGCCTGTAATACCAGCACTTTGGGAGGCCAAGGCAGGTGGATCACCTGAGGTCAGGAGTTCGAGACCAGCCTGGCCAACATGGTGAAACCCCATCTCTACTAAAAATA
>NW_012101832.1:906437-921680 GCF_000951045.1 Mandrillus leucophaeus | reverse complement strand
GCTCACTGCAACCTCTGCCTCCCAGGTTCAAGCGATTCTCCTGCCTCAGCCTCCCATGTAGCTGGGATTACAGATGCTCACCACCACACCTGGCTGTTTGTATTTTTAGTAGAGATAGGGTTTCATCATATTGGCCAGGCTGGTCTTGAACTCCTGACCTCAGGTGATCCACCCGCCTCACCCTTCCAAAGTGCTGGGATTACAGGCGTGAGCCACCATGCCCGGCCGTGGGATAAGCGTTTTAAATGTTAAAATACATTGTGAATTTCCAAGAGAGACATTAGGTATTGTGCAGCATTTGCCAAACTTACCAGGTCTAGAACATTTTGCCATATTCTGAAGCCTTTGTCAGCTCAAGAGTCACATGTTTTTTTTACTATAATAAAGCAGAGTGCAGAGGTGAAGAGATGATTGCCTTGTCTTTCTGCCTGCCACTGACTTTTAATTATTTAGTTTTAGCCTAAAACGTGATTCTGAACTTTTTTTTGTTCTTTGTTTTATTTGAGACAGGCTCTTGCTGTGTTGCTCAGGTTGGAGTGCAGTGGTGCAATCACAGCTCACTGTAGCCTTGTTAGCCTCCACCTCCCAGGCTTAGGCAGTCATCCCAACCTAGCCTCTCTAGTAGCTGGGACCACAGGCGCGCCACCATGCCCTGTTAATTTTTGTATTTTGTAGAGACAGGGTTTCGCCATGTTGCCCAAGCTGGTTTCAAACTGCTGAGCTTGTGATCGTCCCTCCTCAGCCTCCCAAATTGCTGGGATTACAGGTGTGTGCCAACTCGCCCGGCCTTCTTTAATTCTTTAGGCATGTTTCCTTCAGTTCTTTGAATATACAGTTGGTTCTCACTATTTGTGGATTCTGTATTTGTGCATTAGCCTACTTGCTAAAATTTATTTGTAAAACCGGCTGACTCTGACTGAGCTTTTTATGAAAAAATTTCTCCTCCGAAGGTTTTGCAGGGATTAAATTATGTGTATTGTTACATATGAAAAATATTTTAGTGTGTTATAATTTGGAGAAAGTTGAGAATGAGTTATATTTCAGACGTATCTTGAGTCAAGATTTACTCTTATAGGTTTACCTATATTGCTGCAGCATAGTTAGGCTGGGATTACTAATGTATTTGTTTATTTCTCCCCACTTTTGTGCTAACTCTGATTACTGTCTTTTTGAGTGCTATTCTTGTCAATATTATTATTATTATTTGGATCTAGCAGCTTATGGTGCTGACATTTGATTTGATAGTTGTTTTTTTGTTTGTTTGTTTCAATTTAGAGACAGGATCTTACTCCCTTGCTCAGGCTGGAATGCAGTGGTACAATCTTAACTTACTGTAACCTCAAACTCTTAGGCTCAAGTGATCCTCCCACCCCAGCTTCTCAAATATCTAGGGCTGCAGGTGCATGACATAGTGCCCAGCTACTTTAAAAATAATTTTCGTAGAGACAGGGTCTTACTGTATTGCCCAGGCTGGTCTTGAACTTGAGGCCTTAAGTGATCCTCCCACCTCAGCCTCCCAAGGCACTGGGATTAGAGATGTGAGCCACCACTCCCAGCCTGATTTCTTGGTATTCTTACTCCCAAGGAAATAACCTGAATATGTCATATTAGCCAGCACAATTTCTTAATAATGTGGACATTTGTTATAAGAATTATTATCGCATATGATAAAATGTATATCCTTGCTTGGGAATTGCATTTTTATGATATATAATTTTACAAAATAGGCATATTTTTGTGATTCCATTTCATCATCTTTGCTTTTTTCAGATATATGTTTAAAATATATATAAGGTATCCTAAAGTAATAAAGCAAACATAAATATTTTAGTTTTTGCAACTCAAAACTAGTGGGTGCTCATTCCAGAAACTTAAAACAAGATTTACAAATAGATGAATTAGATAGTGAAAGTACCATATAAAGTCACTCAATAGCTTGGTGTATTTATCAGATTTTTGGAAAAATACGTATAGAATATGTGTTTATATAAATATTACAATTTCTAATTGTGCAAACAACTCATGCATACATTCTAATTGTTAAAAATTAGAACAGTATCCAAGGGGAGAATAAGAAGTAAAAGCTCCTGTCACACACACTTTTATGTACCCCAGTACTACCTTTTCCTAGGTAGACCATTGTTAACAATTTAGGAATGTATATCTATAGAATTTTTCTATGTGATGTGTACATATATATGTACTATATTTAGAAAAAATGGTTTCAAGCTTATATACTAAAACCTGCTTATTTCATTATTGTAGACATCTTTTCATGTAGAATATGTGTAGACTTACTGTAATTAAGAAATAAATGCATAGTATTGCATCAGAAACTGCATTGATTTTAAATTCTACAGGTAGCAACACCTTCAACACTCTTAACTAAAAAAAAAATTTTTTTTAACTATAAAAGCACTTTTTGAGGCAAAAAATACAGTACGGAGGGTTTAAGGAAAAGTAAAAGCCTCTTTCCTTCTGCCCACAATCTTTCCAGTCGCTTCCCAGAGGAAATGACTGTTAACAGTCTCGTGTGTCCTTAAAAACACAAATACTTACTCTTTTGCAATTTATTTTTTAATTTGATATGTTGACCCTTTTCTTTATCAGTACATTTTAAGCATACACCATAATTTAAACATCTGTGTTATTTTGTTATTATAAAGTGTCCCATGAACTTAGTTAAATATTAAGTGCTGCAAGGTCAGGAGATCGAGACCATCCTGGCTAACACATTGAAACCCCGTCTCTACTAAAAATAAAAAAAAAACTTAGCCGGGTGTGGTGGCGGGTGCCTGGAGTCCCAGCTACTCAGGAGGCTGAGGCAGGAGAATGGTGTGAACCCAGGAGACGGAGGTTGCAGTGAGCCGAGATCGCAACACTCTATCCTGGGCGACAGAGATCGCTCTATCCTGGGCCATCGCTCTATCCTGGGCGACAGAGCGAGATGCCGACTCAAAAACAAAAATGACTGGATTAAACAGGATGTTTAAGTTTTGATGGATACTTGCTTGTACTCTATCCTGGGCAACAGAGCGAGACACTGTCTCAAAAAAATAAATAAATAAATAAAATAAAATTAAGTGCTGGTTATTTCTATCTATAACATAAATCTGGAATTGAAATTACTGGATTAGGCTGGGTGTGGCGGCTCACACCTGTAGTCCCAACACTTTGGGAGGCCAAGGCGGGTGGATCACCTGAGCTCTGGAGTTCGAGACCAGCCTGGCCAACATGGGGAAACTCTGTGTCTACTAAAAATACAAAAATTAGCCGGTAGTCCCAGCTACTCTGGAGGCTGAGGCAAGAGAATTGGTTGAACCCGGGAGGCAGAGATTACAGTGAGCCGAGATTGCGTCACTGCACTCTATCCTGGGCAACAGAGCGAGATGCCGACTCAAAAACAAAAATGACTGGATTAAACAGGATGTTTAAGTTTTGATGGATACTTGCCTGTACTCTATCCTGGGCAACAGAGCGAGACACCTACTCAAAAAAAGAAATTACTGGATTAAGAGAATGTTTAAGTTTTGATGGATACTTGCCTGTACTCTATCCTGGGCAACAGAGCGAGACACCGACTCAAAAAAAGAAATTACTGGATTAAGAGAATGTTTAAGTTTTGATGGATACTTGCCTACAAAAAGTTGAATATGTATTTCTGCCAGTAGTGTTTGGGAGTCCTCGTTTTACTAAATCCTTGCTAATGCTTGTATTGTTAAACTTATTAATATTTGACAATCTAATAGGAAAAAAATTATCAGATTGTTACACTAATTTGCATTTTTAATAATATTCAGTTTTTTGTTGTTGTTATTGTTTTTTGAGGCAGAGTTTTGCTGTTATTGATTAAGCTGGAGTGCAATGGTGTGATCTCGGCTTACCGTATCATCTACCTCCTGAGTTCAAGGGATTCTCCTGCCTCAACCTCTCGAGTAGCTGGGATTACAGGCGTGCGCCACCATGCCCAGCTAATTTTTTGTATTTTTAGTAGAGATGGGGTTTCACCATGTTGGCCAGGCTGATCTCAAACTTGTGGCCTCAAGTGATCCGCCCACCTTGGCCTTCCGAAGTGCTGGGATTACAGGCATGAGCTACTGTGCCAGGCTGATCGTGTAATCTTGAGATTTTAGATCTCTTCGAAGTTCTCATGAAGCAGAACATGTCCAAAGAATTATAATTAGAGCTGTAGCCTAACCTGAAGCCCTTGGAATGTGTGATACACTTTTGTGATTGATGGTGGCTTTGTGAGAGGTTTGTCAGTGTAGTCATTTATTGATCTCTTATAATCAATGCTTCTAAACTCTGAAAGACTAAGTCATAGCTGAATAAGTGGAAAGACTGCAGTGCTTTCCATTAGCTAACTATAAAAAATACTGTGACCTGGCCGGGCATGATGGCTCACGCCTGTAATCCCAGCACTTTGGGAGGCTGAGGTGGGTGAATCAGGAGGTCAGGAGTTTAAGACCAGCCTGGCCAAGATGGTGAAACCCCGTCTCTCCTAAAACTACAAAAATTAGCCAGGCACAGTGGCAGGCACCTGTAATCCCAGCTACTCTGGAGGCTGAGGCAGGAGAATCGCTTGAACGCGGGTGGCAGAGGTTGCAGTGAGCCAAGATTGTACCAATGCACTCCAGCCTAGGTGACAAGAGTGAGACTCTGTCTCAAAAAAAAAAACAAACAAAAAAAGTGACCTTTGTATGTTTTCAAATAGAGTGCCACCAAATGGATGTATGACCTTGGAGCAAGTCAGCTTGTTATTTGGGGGGCCTCATATTGCTCCTTAAATGAGATACTCTTTAAGGTTTGATTCTACTCCAAAATTATATAACTCTATTGAAAAATGTTTGCTATATAAGATTTATTTTCTAAATCATCTCCAAATATTTGTCTTGTATATTCTTATCAAAATAAATTAATATTTTTTAAAAGTATGTTTTATTTGTACCATACCTATATATTGTATAAAACAGACACAGACATACATAAAAGGGATGAGATTTTTAAAAACTCATTTGAATATAAGTATTAATATTATATTCCTTCTCCCTGATGGATTATCATTTGCCCCTCTAGAATAAATGCCCATCCCAGTGGAAACTACTGATTAGAACTGAAAGTATTGCATTAGTTATGCTCGCTTTCTTTATTTGGTTTTTTCTTCATAGTGCAATCTTGATTTCAGTCTTTAAAGGACATTGTCAATGAAAATGTTAAATCAAGGGGCCAAGCACAGTGGCTCACACCTGTAATCCCAGTGCTTTGGGAGGCCAAGGCGGGAGGATCTCTTGAAGCCAGGAGTTCAAGACCAAGACTGGGCAATGTAGTGAGACCCTGTCTCTACAAAAACTTTTTAAAAGTTAGTTGGGCATTGTGGTGTCCTAACTATTTGGGAGGCTGAGGCAGGAAATCCCTTAAGCTGAAAAGTTTGAGGTTACAGTGAGCTGTGTTTGTGCCACTGCATTCCAGCCTGAACAGGAGAACCAAGACTCTGTTCTGTTGTCGGGTGGCGGGGAGGAGTTAAATCTAGAGCAGACGATGTCATAAAATTCTAACAGTAAATGTGCATAAAACATCACATTTGGATCAATCTTGTGTTTTTTTGTCATGTGAAATGGAGAACATATATGTATATTTGAACTTAAAGAGATTTCACTTAAAATTCTCATTCTGGCCAGGCACGGTGGCTCACGCCTGTAATCCCAGCACTTTGGGAGGCCGAGGCAGGCAGATCATGAGGTCAGGAGTTTGAGACCGGCCTGGCCAATATGGTGAAACCCTGTCTCTACTAAAAACACAAAAATTAGCTGGGCGTGGTGGCAGGTGCCTGTAATCCCAGCTACTTGGGAGGCTGAGGCAGGAGAATTGCTTGAACCCGGGAGGTGGAGGTTGCAGTGAGCTGAGATCGAGCCATTGCATTCCAGCCTGGGCGACAGAATGAGACTCCGACTCAAAATAATAATAATTCTCATTCTATTTGGGAGGCTGAGGCAGGAGAATCTCTTGAACTCGGGAAGTGGAGGTTGCAGTGAGCAGAATTGTGCCACTGCACTCCAGCCTGGGTGACAGAACAAGACTCCGTCTCAAAAGAAAAAAAAAAGTACAATTTGGTGAGCTTTGTCGTATCTTAATATCCATGAAACCATCAAGATTATGATTGTATCCATCATCCCTAGACGTTTCTTCCTACTGCTTTGTATTCCCTTTTGTTACCCTCCTCCTGTATACATACCCTCCCATCCCCACTTAACTACTGATTTGCTGTCTCTATAAATTAGATTGCATTTTTAAGAATTTTATATAAATACTATAATCATATGGTCTCTTTTTTGGCTTCTATCTGTATAATTATTGAAATTCATTCATCTTTTATATATCAGCAGTTATTTTATTGATGAGTATTCATTGTATGGATATATCATGATTTGTTTATTTACTGATAGACATTTGAATTGTTTCCAGTTTTTGACTACTACAGATAAACCTGTTACGAACATTTTGTGTGGAAGTCTTTGTGTGGACAGATGCTTTTTCTTTTCTTTTGGGTAAATACCTAGGTGGAATGACTGGGTCACATGACAGGTTTTCCAGAGTAGTTGTATTATTTTACATTCACATCAACAGTGTGTGAGCGTTCTAGTTTTCTACCTCCTCACTAACACTTGGTGTGGCCAGTGATTTTCATTTTAGCCACTCTAAAATTACTGTTAGTTCATTGTGATTCTAATTTGCATTTCCCTAATGGCTTTTTAAAATTTTGAGACAGGGTCTCACTCTGTCACCCAGGCTGCAGTGGTGTGATCTCGGCTCACTGCAGCCTCTGCCTGCAAGGCTCATGTGATTCTCCTACTACAGCCTCCCAAATCGCTGGGACCACGGGCTTGTGTCACCACACCTGGCTAATTTTTTTGTACTTTTTGTAATGGTGGGATTTTGCCATGTTGCCCAGGTTAGTCTTGAACTTTTGGTCTCAAACGATCCTCCTGCCTTGGCCTTCCAAAATGCTGGGGTTACAGGCGTGAGCCACTGCGCCTGGCTCTAATGACTTATGTCGCATGTCTTTTCATATGTTTGCCATCCTTATATCTTCTTTGATGAAGTGTCCAAATCTTTGCCATTGAAAAATAATTGTTTTCTTATTGTTGAATTTTGAGAGGTGTTGTGTTTGTGTTTCTGATATATGCTTTTGCAAATATTTTCTCCCTAGGTTGTGCCTTCTCTCTTTTTATTATTCTCTTAACAGTGTATTTCATATTTATTTATTTTTAATTAATTAATTTTTTTTTTGAGACCGAGTCTCACTTTGTCTCCCAGGCTGGAGTGCAGTGGCGCAATCTTGGCTCACTGCAAGCTCCGCCTCCTGGGGTCACACCATTCTCCTGCCTCAGCCTCCTGAGTAGGTGGGACTACAGGCGCCCGCTACCATGCCTCGCTAATTTTTTGTGGGTTTTTTTTTGTATTTTTAGTAGAGACAGTGTTTCATGGCATTAGCCAGGATAGTCTCATGATCCCAAAGTGTTGGGATTACAGGCATGAGCCACCGTGCCGGTCAACAGTGTATTTCTAAGAACATAAATTCTTAATATTGATAAATTGTGTTTTTCCTGTTATATCTAAGAAATCTGTCTAATCCAAGACCACAGAGAAGTTCTGCTGTTTTCTTCTGGAGATTGTATAGTTTTAGGTTTTACATTTAAGTCTATGATTGATTTGGAGTTAATTTTTATATATGGTGTGAGGGATGGATGGAAAAATCACTCATGCTTGCTTCGGCAGCACATACGCTAAAATTGAAATGATACAGAGAAGATTAGCTTGGCCCCTGTGCAAGGATGACTTGCAGATTTTTGAAGCATTCTATATTTTTCAGGGAGTCTCAGGCCAAGGATGTCATCGAAGAGTACTTCAAATGCAGTAAATGAACAGATAAATCTTTGGCTCACACACACAAAAAATAAAAACACTCATATATATATCTATAGATATATATGAGTGTTATATAGGTATATTTATAGCTATATATATGAGTGATTTTTTTAAAAAGTTGCAGTACCATTTATTGAAAACCTATCCTTTCTTCACTGAATTGCCTTTGCACCTTACTGAAAATTAGTCAGCTATGCATGTGTGAGTCTCATTCTGAATTCTCTTCTATTTCATTGATCTGTTTGTCTACTCTGATGCCAATACCACACTCTTATGTTGCGTTTTCAAACAAAATATAATATACCATGAAAGCTATATAGCACATAGAGACAGGAAATAGAATAGTGGTTTCCAAGGGCTAGAGGGAGGGGAGAAGGGGGGGGGTTGCTTTTTAGTAAGTTCAGAGTTTCAGCTTTGTAAGATGACAGGAGTTGGGTGGGTAGATGTTAGAGTGGCAGCACAGCAATGTACAATGTGAATACTTAATACCACAGAAATATATACCTAAAAATTGTTCAGATAGTAAATTTTTTTTTTTTTTTTTTTTTTTTTTTTGAGGCGGAGTCTGGCTCTCTTGCCCAGGCTGGAGTGCAGTGGCCTGATCTCTGCTCACTGCAACCTCCGCCTCCTGGGTTCAAGTGATTCTCCTTCTGCCTCAACTTCCTGAGTAGTTGGGACTACAGGCCTGTGCCACCACACCCAGCTAATTTTTGTATTTTTAAGAGAGACACGGTTTCGCAGTGTTGGCCAGGCTGGTCTCGAACTTCTGACTTCAGGTGATCCACCAGCCTGGGCCTCCCAAAGTGCTGGTATTACAGGCGTGAGCCACCCTACCCAGCCTTTACCACCATATTTTAAAGAGCTATTTTGTAGGATGCCGGTACAAAACGGGTAGTCAATTTCAGTTGACTGATTTCAGAAAATGAGACTCAGGTTATCTGGTAATTGATGGGGCAGAGATTTGAAACTGTAGCCAGAATGCCTGTTATTTCCCTCTGTTGTTACACAACTACCTCAGAATTGTAATACTTTTACCCAGCATGATAAAGTTTGAACTTTACAATCTCCAGACTTAAGAAGTATTGTAAATCAGTCCTTTTAGTAATAATGGCTCGCTAATGCAGAAATGGAGGATAGTTTGAATTTATCCTCCCCATCCCCGGCCCCCATCGTCTTCCTTTTGCATGCTCATCCACTTCAGTTTCTTGAAAATTTCTAATCTAAAATCTCTAGACTTAAAGTTAACTCTTTTTTTTTTTTTGGTACTTTTATTGTGGGAAAGTATACATAACATAGAATTTGCCATCTTAACCATTTTTGAGTGTACAACTTAGTGGCATTAAGTACATTCACATTGTTGTGCAACCATTACCTCCATCCATCTCCAGAACTTTGTCATCTTCCCAAAGTGAAACTATGTACCCATTAAATACTAACTCCCCATTCCCTTTTTTCTTCACCTTCTGGCAACCATCATTCTACCATCTGTCTCTATGAATTTGACTATTCCTAGGTACCTCATATAAGTGAAATTGTACAGTATTTGTCTTGTTGTGACTGCCAAATTTCACTTAATATAGTGTCCTCAAGATACATCATGTTGTATCATGTGTCAGAATTTTCTTCCCCTTTAAGACTGAATGATACTTCATTTTATGGATATATCACTTTTGTTAATCTGTTCATGAACATTTGGGTTTCTTCCTCCTTTTGGCTATTGTAAATAATGCTGCTATGAACACATGTGTACAAATACCTCCTCAAGATCCTGCTGTCACTTCTTTGGGATATGTACACTGAAATGAAATTGTTGGATCATATGGTATTTCTGTTTAATTTTTGGAGGAACCACCATACCATTTTCCAAACCACTGCACCATTTTACTTTTCTATCAGCAATGCACAGAGTTTCCTGTTTCTCCATACTCTTGCTAACACTTGTTCTGTTCTTTACTTTTCTTTTTTTGATACCGGGTCTTGCTCTGTCACCCAGGCTGGAGTGCAGTTGCACGATCTTCACTTATTGCAATCTCTGCCTCCTGGAATCAAGCGATTCCTCTGCCTCAGCCACCTGAGTGGCTGGGATTACAGACGCCCACCACCATTTCTGGCTAATTTTTTTTTTTTTTTTTTCAGTAGAGACAGGGTTCCACCATGTTGGCCAAACTGGTCTCGAGCTCCTGACTGCAAGGGATCAACCTGCTTTGGCTTCCCAAAGTGCTGGGATTACAGGTGTGAGCCACTCGGCCTGACCTCTTTTATTTTAGATAATAGTCATCCTAATGGGTGTGAAGTCATATCTCATGGTTTTGATTTGGATTTCCCTAATTAGTGGTGTTTCACATCTTTTCATGTGCTTATTGACCATTTGTACATCTTCCTTGGCGAAATGTCTTTTCAAGTCTTCTGCCCAATTTTTAATTGGCTTGTTTTTTGTTGTTGAGTTTCAGGAGGTCTTTATGTGTTTAGATATTAATCCATCGACAGATATATGATTTGCTGTATTTTCTTCCATTTTACGGGTTGCCTTTTTACTCTCTTGAGAGTGTCCTTTGATGCACAGAAGTTTTAATTTTGATGAAGTCCAGTTTATCTATTTTTACTTGTGTTGCTTGTGCTTTTGGTGTCATAGTCAAGAAATAATTGCCAAATCCAATGTAATGAAGCTATTTATCTATGTTTTCTCCTAAAGTTTTATCATTGTAGTTCATATGTTTAGATCTTTGATCCATTTCAAGTTGGTTTATGTAAATGGTGTAAGGTAAGGTCCAGCTTCAGTCTATTGCATATGAATATTTGGTTTTCCTAACATTGTTGAATGAAAAGGCTGTCTTCACCCGGGTGCAGTGGCTCACGCCTGTAATCCCAGCACTTTGGGAGGCCAAGGCAGATGGATTACTTGAGGTCAGGCGTTTGAGACCAACCTGACCAATATGGCGAAACCCCATCTCTACTAAAAATACAAAAATTAGCCAGGTGTGGTGGCTTGTGCCTGTAGTCCCAGGTACTTGGGAGAATGAGACAGGAGAATCGCTTAAACCTGGGAAGTGGAGGTTGCGTTGAGCCGAGATGGCACCACTGCGCACTCCAGCCTGACCAGCAGTGCAAGACTCCATCTGAAAAGAAAAGCGAAGTGAAGCACACTGTCTTTTTCCCATTGAATGGTCTTGGCACCCTAGATGAAAATCATTTTCATTTGACCACATATACAAGGATTTATTCCTGGATTTATTTCTTGGCTTTCTATTAGATTGCATTGGTCTATGTGTCTTTTATGGATTACTCTGCAGTAATTAGGTGTTTAGATTATTAAAGGAATATATGAAAAATTTTCTTGAACTGCCACAGTGATGAAAAGAATGTAAATTGAATAAAGTATTGTATTTCTTCTAGTAAGCTGATCCTCAAAAGTTATATTACAATTATAATATCTAATAATTGTTACAGCTCCTCAGTCTGTCACCTTTTAACACCAATAATAGGAATGTACATTGGAACAAATTTTCCGGAGCAGAATTTGACACTATGTAAAGCCTTAAAAATTATGCACCCAGCAATTCCATTTATAGGACATTATTATAAGAACATTGTCATGGATACATGAGAGAAATTAGATATAGGGGTGCTCATTTTAGTGTTTAGGGGTGTTCATCTTAATACTATATATAATACTGCAAAGTTAGAAGCCATTATGTCCATAAATAATTGGGTAATAAAATATACTCACACAAAGTTGTGCAACCATAAAAACACTGACATTGAAGAAAACTTTACAACAAATGGAAAGACATATAGCATGATTCTATTAAAATATTTGGTTTAGGCATTAAAAAAACCCTCAAGCAGCCGGCATGGTGGCTTATGCCTGTAATCCCAGCACTTTGGGAGGCTAAGGCAGGAGAATCGCTTGAACCTGGGAGGCGGAGGTTGCAGTGATCACGAGGTCAAGAGAGCGAGACCATCCTGGCCAACATGGTGAAACCCCTTCTCTACTAAAAATACAAAAAAATTAGCCAGGCATGGTGGTGGGCACCTGTAATCCCAGCTACTCAGGAGGCTGAGGCGGGAGAATCGCTTGAACCTGGGAGGCGGAGGTTGCAGTGAGCGCAGATCATGCCCCTGCACTCCAGACTGGTGACAGAGGGAGACTCCATCTCCAAAAAAATAATTTAAAAAACCCCTCAAGCTTAATGTATTGCCTGTTAATAGTGGTCTGTTTCCGGATAGTGGTATTATGGGTTATTAAATTTTTATTTTTGCATATGTATTTAACAATGCTATGTTATTTTTATGACAGAACAGCAAAAGACATTTTTAAAAATTAAAAATGAAACTAGAAAGCATAGTTAAATCCTGTGGCAGAATCGGTATCTAAAAATAATCTTAGTAGGCTGAGATTGATGGACTGAATCCGGTGAAATTTAATCAGGATGGATGAAAAAAAGTATAGATAGATAGAGTAAAAGTCATATCTCTGGCTTTAAAAAAAACCACCTATAACCAATATAGAAAATGAGGCAGGGGGCATAGTAGCAGCATATGTTAAAGACTTAGGGGGTTTAATTTACTCTAGCCACTTAACTTCCTGGTTGTAAGCAGCCAGCTGTTCTCTCTCCATTTCATTTCATCTCACTCTCAGCTTAGTCTCTTGATGGGAAACCTCCATCAAGAGGTGCATCCTCATTACTGACATTTAAGTCTTCACCATTTACTCCCATCTGTTCTAGTTATCTAGTTGTCTATTCATCTTTTCTGACTTCTTTAAAGTTCTCTCTTTGGAGTCCTCCTGTTCCCGTGACTGTTGCTCATACTTCAGAGATCCATCTCAAGTGCTGCCCTCTCCTGGAAGTCTATCTCTTGTAGTGCAGTCACATTTTACTGAGATGTATAATTTCCTGGGAGTTTCACAAGTGGAGAAATTTAAATCAAGGTTTCTTGCTTTGTGTGCAAAATTTGAAATAATTCAAACCCCTCTCTATTAGAAAACATGTAACTTCCTATTGCCATAGGACATACAGCTTTGAAAATGAACACTAGCTATCTTTTGTCAGTTTTTTTGTGACCCACCAGCATTCTGAAGTACAGGATATCTGTCAGTGCCATTGCTTGAAAACATTCCCCAGAAGCAGTCACTTTAAAATGGAAGTTAGATGTTGTAAACTCGGGAAGAAGGCCAAATGATGACCATGACACAACTTGCTGCAAAATATTAAAGCTGATGCTGGGGGGTGAGGGGGCAGAATTTAAAAGCACACTTAAAATAGTTGAATTGTGAAAAGGCATAAAGAAAGCATGGTGATTAAGTGTGGGCTGAGGAGCCAGATGGCTCTAGTTCAAATCCTGAATCCAACACTTACCTATTGGATGACTTTGGCCAAATAATTCAATCTGTTTCCTCATTAAGGAAAAAAAAAAAATCCCCAAAAGACAACTTGACAGTGGCTCCTTATTTTTAAAATGGGCTGATAATAAATCACCTAGCTCATGAAGTTGTGCGTATTAAATAAGTTTAGTGGCCTGTAAAGCTCTTAGGAAGTGCCTAATCCATACTATGTGCTCAGTAAATATAACTGTATTTGTTTCATTAGGAAAGTTAATCCTGAACTATGTGAGATTTAAATTGGAATGTATTCTTTACATTAAATGTGACCATCCTGAAAGAAATTCTCCTTTCTTGATAGTTTCAGAGAATAGTTAGAATGCTGCCAAGCTCCTTGAAACCATGTAGTGAGAAATATAGATAGAATTGAGGGTGAGGGGAGATTTTTTTTTGCTTTGAAAATGTAGTTATGCTTATTAAAGTAAATTTGAGAAGTTTAGAAAAGTATAAAGATGACAAAAATTACTCATATTCCTGCTACCTCAGTGCTAACCATGTAAGCATTTTAGTTAATTTCTTCTAGTCATTTTCCCCTTGGACATTAATGTTTTCAGTGTACAGACATACTGTGATATAACACATTTACAGAACTGGAGGTTATTTAGCCTGGAGAAGTGAGCCAATGTAGTAGTCTAGATGAGGGATACTGGGGACCTGGTTTAGGTGAATGGCTACAGAGATAAAGCATAGGGACAGGAGACAAATGTATTTCTGAGATAGAATCAACAAACTTTAGTGTGGTGGTTTCAAAGATAGTTTTTTAGCTCTGGCTACTGAAAGAGGCAGATGGAACATAGGAGGAAGAGCATATTTGCTGGGGAAGATGTTTGGTTTTGGACATGCTGAGTTTGAGATTTGAATAGGACATCCAGATGGAAATACGTAATAGGCAGTTGAGGTATATAGCAAGGACTTGAGGGAGTAATTTGAGGGTAATCTGCTTGGGATGTGAATGAGAGCACCTCAATAAGAAAGTTTAGAATAGTCAAATATGGTGTCTAAGTGAGCTATTTTTTTACATATATATCTGACCTCTTAGTATATATCATAGCCTTTCAAGGGCAGGAATAGAGTCTCCATCCTTACTTTCCAGCACAGTACTGCTACAAAATAGTAGGTATTTGTGGAATAAGTGAATATACTGAAACAAAAGAGAGAGACCATTAATTTGGTCACTGTAGAATGAACTTTAGGAGGTCATCTTTGTCATTTATTGCCCCTTTTCTCCAATTGTGATTTCAGTTCCTAAAGAAAAATAAGAGACCATGGCTAGGTACAGTGGCTCACACCTGTAATCCCAGCACTTTGAGAGGCCAAGGTGGGAGGATCACTTGAGGCCCAGGAATTTGAGACCAGACTGGGCAACAAAGAGATCCTGTCCCTACAAAAAAAATTTTTTTTAATTGACTGGGCATGGTGATGCTCTTCTCCAGTCCTAGCTAATCAGGAGGTTGAGGTGGTTGGGAGAGAGGATCACTTGAGCCTAGGAGTTTGAGGTTACGGTGAGCTGTGATTGTACCACTGAATGCTGGCTGGGTTCAAGCAATTCTCCAGCCTCAGCTTCCCAAGTAGCTGGGACTACAGGCATGTGCCACCACACCTGGCTAATTTTTGTATTTTTAGTAGAGATGGGGTTTCACCATGTTTACCAGGCTGGTCCCAACTCCTGATCTCAAGTGATCCACCTGCCTCGGCCTCCCAAAATGCTGGGATTACAGGCGGGAGCCACCTCGCCTAGTCCAAATAAAAGGATGGCTGTAATCCTTTCAACCCAATCTTGCATTAAAAAAAAAAAGGCCAGGCGCGGTGGCTCAAGCCCGTAATCCCAGCACTTTGGGAGGCCGAGACAGGCGGATCACGAGGTCAGGAGATCGAGACCATCCTGGCTAACACGGTGAAACCCCGTCTCTACTAAAAAATACAAAAAACTAGCCGGG
>NW_012101832.1:894359-906042 GCF_000951045.1 Mandrillus leucophaeus | reverse complement strand
GGTGGCGGGCGCCTATAGTCCCAGCTACTTGGGAGGCTGAGGCAGGAGAATGATGTGAACCCGGGAGGTGGAGCTTGCAATGAGCCCGAGATCGCACCACTGCACTCCAGCCTGGGCCGACAGAGCAAGATACCAACTCAAAAAAAAGCAAAAAAACCACCAAAAAACAAAGGCTGGGTGTGAGGTGGCTCTTGCCTGTAGTTACCCCAGCATTTTGGGAGGCCAAGGCAGGCGGGTCACTTGAGGTCAAGAGTTCGAGACCAGCCTGGCCAACATGGTGAACCCCGTCTCTACTAAAAACAGAAAAATTAACCGGACCTGGTGACCCACAGTTCTAATCCCAGCTACTTGGGAGCCTGAGGTGGAAGGATCCGCTTGAATCTGGGAGGTGAAAGTTGCAGTGAGCCGAGATTGCGCCACTGCACCCCAACCTGGGCAACAGAGTGAGACTTCATTTAAAAAAAAAAAAAAAAGCCTGGCCAGCCACAGTGGTTCATGCCTGTAGTCCCAGCTACTTGGGAGGGTGAAGTGAGAGGATCACCAGCAGTGATATAGTGAGACTCTATCTCAAAAAAATTAAAAAATAAAAAAAAGGGTGATAATGAAGATTGATTATTCCAGCCATTCTTCACATACCCAGAGTATGCTTATAATGGGTATAAGAGATCTCACTACTTAATTTGAACCAACACATGAGGGGGTAAAGATTTAGGAATATAAAAAGTGTAAATTAGTATAGAGCAAACTGGAAGTTCCTCAGAGTATTGAATCTTTGAAATTGTGTAACTTCTATAAGTCCTAGTGGAATGTCTGTCAGAAGCTATTAGATTGGTGGCAAGAGCATTCTAAGTGGACAGGTGGATTGTGGAAAGACTAACCCCATCTGTATGCACTCTGTCCTTCTCTTTGCATACTTAAGTTAGCAGTTGGTTAATTTGCATGTGTGGTTTTAGCCATCATGTTGTATTGACTCATTCTGAAAGCTCTGTGAGGATAGGCCACATGTCTGCCCGCCCCCACTGCATCTAGCACTTCATGTGTGATAATCTATTGAAAAATATTTGTCAAATGAATAAAATGGTGAATGTATTCAGCAGACATTTAGTGAGACTTGAGAATGTCCTGTGGGGGTGGTAGTGGGTAGAGGAGTGGTAGGGCTATAAAGATTGATAAGACATAATGTCTGACTTTAAGGAACATAAAATCTGGCACTAAATACAAATTTTTGAAACTCCTTAATTCTTAGATTAGCCAATGCAGACAGTAAGTAACTTATTGACCTAAACCAGAATTTTTTTGTAACATAGATTTTAATGATTATTATTATTATTATTATTATTATTTTTTTTTGAGACAGAGTCTCACTCTGTTGCCAGACTGGAGTGCAGTGGCGCGATCTTGGCTTACTGCCTCACTGCATCCTCCGCCTCCCAGGTTCAAGTGATTCTCCTGCCTCAGCCTCCCAAGTAGCTAGGACTACAAGTGCACACCACCACGCCCAGCTAATTTTTGTATTTTTAGAGACGGGGTTTCACCCATGTTGGCCAGGATGGTCTCGATCTCTTGACTTCGTGATCCACCCGCCTCGGCCTCCCAAAGTGCTGGGATTGCAAGCGTAAGCCACAGTGCCTGGCTGATTTTAATAAATTTCTTAAGGGAGATTAGGTGAAATCTTATTATATAACAGACACCCATTCTGCATTCTCTCTCTACTAATTCAGCTGGGAAGCAGGATTGCTTAGGAGTCAGTTTATAATGCTACTCAGTTTTTTTATTTTATTAAAATTAGGGATTTGATTAAGTGATGACATGATGCTCTTCTGAAATTACAGAAGCGCATTTATCTAAAGTGACTGTGACAAAGTAGCAAGACACTTAATTGAGTAGGTGGGTATACTAAAAATAGCTCAACTGACTATAGTGATTCAGGTATGCAAAGATCAGATAATGCAATATATTAAGAGAACTTCTACTGTATATGGTATAATGGTCTAAGGTATATTTCCTTGTAAGTTGTTTCTCTCTTTTTTTAATTTTAAAGTAATCAAGATGATGCTAACAGTCAGTTACCAGAACTCATACAGGGGCCATTCGTGTGGAAACTAAAGCTGCAGAAAATCCAGCAGAATCCTGTGCTGCTGTTGTAGCTATTTGTAGTTCTTCAGGCAGAAAAATCAAAGACAGAAAGTTAGGAATCTTTGAAGACATTATTCTGGGGTAATGAATTCAGATAAGATGTATTTCACTCAAGTTAAAGCTGCCTTCTGAAAATAAGACTTGCCTATTGAAGTATCCCCAACCAAAAGCCTATTAGGAACTCCCTAGCCCTGTCAGACAGAATGTGTATTCCAGGGAGAAGGTTGTATCCTGCTTATGTTAGGCTATAATACATACTTCAGGTCTTAACTAGATATACCAATTAAGCATAGGCAAAACCTAATC
The DNA here is from genome assembly GCF_000951045.1 of Mandrillus leucophaeus. Lineage (NCBI taxonomy): Eukaryota > Metazoa > Chordata > Mammalia > Primates > Cercopithecidae > Mandrillus > Mandrillus leucophaeus. The sequence goes on along the minus strand of NW_012101832.1, from coordinate 903,600 downwards.
AGTTGTCAGAAGGAAGATATATATGAACAAGAGAGAAAACAACTCCATGGAACTCAGAAGGAGAGTCCCCAAACATGAATTTGGAAGTGGTTTTTCAACACTGTCCAGGGAGAACATAAGCCAGCTTTCCACCATCATTTGGACAAATTCTTAGTGATAGGACACACATAATTTATCAGGCTTTATTTTGGTTTCATTTTCTTTTGGTTTAGATTCCATACTTGCCAGATAACTTCTCAGATGCCACAGTATGAGGAATAGGGTACCCTGTGTGGTAAGAGGACTATTCCCCCCATTGTAACCAGATAAACTGGCGTTGGCCTGTATGTTAATATTTTTCATAAACTTTATAAAAAATAAATATGTATTTTGTTGAAGATACAGGGCTAGTGAAAAATAAAAATACCAATATAACATTAACCTTTTACAAATTAGTTAGCATGAATTAGCCCTTGGAAGCCTAATCAATTCCATATGTACAGAAAAAAAAAAAGGATTTTATGGGACTGTAGAACTGAGAGTCATACTCAGGAATAATTCATCTCTTGTTGTAGAAGGCAGGGATCATAGTCTTATTCTTATGTATCCAGTGCTTGGCACATGGTTGAAAACTCATTGAATTTTAGAGATGGCAACTCCAGAACTATGGTGAGAACAACTAGACATTTTATGGCTCTACTCTTAGAATTATTCTGACATCAAAAGAGTAGTTATGCCATTTCTTTAACTTAGCAGAAATAATTCATTAAGTGATGAAAATAGAATCTTCTAAACAAACCAGAGCCTTAAAAGGCAAATAAAAGGTATATGCATCTATTAGGAAAAAAATGGGAGAGCTATATGGTGCGTTTGAGGACAATCTGTTTCATTATTTTTGTTTGTAAATAATTTTTAATTTTATTTTGTAGACCTTATTGCAATATGCAAGCAACAAGAATGCGTCAGAACATATTGTGTATCTTCTGGAGGTATATCGACTTGCCATCCAAAGCTTTGCCAGTGCACGTCCATACTTAACTACTGAATGTGAAGATGTCCTCTTAGTGCTTGGCAGATTAGTACTGTAAGTTTAAGAACTTAAATCTCTCTTAAAATTGAGTACCATTGGTCGTATTGTTTGCCTGGTTTCTCTTTACAGTGGCATCACATTTATTCTTCAGAGCACCATTAGAGTCATACCATTGAATAAAATTTCCTTTGTACTCACGTTGCCAGGAGATACAGTCCAAGTGAAGCTCCAGCCAAGCAACATCATCTTTAACTTGCCTCTAGAGTCTCTTTTCCTATTCAGGCTTGGAATCTGAGAATGATATATTTCTGTCCCTTAGGTATAGATTGATTTAAATGACAGAATACCTGGAAACTGGTAGTCTTTGAAGAACATCTTGGCAAAAACAACATGAAATTCTGCAATTTGATTATATTTGAACTAAGAATAATTTTATTAGCAAAAAATATCAGGGTACAGTATAAGATTACCATCCTAAGAAAGAGATCATGATTTAGGGTGGGCATGGTGGCACACGCCTGTAATCCCAGCACTTTGGGAGGAGGCTGAGGCATGAGAATCGCTTGAACCTGGGAGGTGGAGCTTGCAGTGAGCCAAGATGGCGCCGCTGCACTCCAGCCTGGGTGAGGGAGTGAGACTGTCTCAAAAAAAAAAAAAAAAAAAAAAAAGAACATGATTTAGCTGTTGTTTTAATATTTAACTGCATAGTAGTAGACAAAATTACATCTTTATTGTAATTTTCATCTGCAAATTGAAAAGATACAACAGCTATTCAGTTTTAGCTGGGCATCACCTTGTTCAACTTATAGACTGTTTAGTGAGATGACTTCTAGTCTAGATGGTTTATTTTTTTTTTTTTTTCTAGCTTCACCTGTTTTGCTTCCTATTCTCCAATGGCCCTGTATGGAAGACCAGCATTCCTGGTTTTATGATCCTATTTTTCCTTCTACCAAGTCTTAGTTTCTGTTTTACCTTTTGTAATCTCTAAGGGGTAAAGGATAATTCTGCAGGGTTTTAGAGAGGTGTTGATTCCTTGGTATTTTGAGTTGATCATTATTCAAGTTGTGCATTTCTTTTCTCAAAAAAAATCTTCCTGTTACTTCTTTTCTGTGTCTTCTGGATAATAGTTAGAAAAAGGAAACTCTTATGCTTGGTTTTTTCAGAGGTAAGGAAACGACTTTGCCAGTCTTCCTGTTTCCTCTGCAAGTGACAGAAACCTATAGATAACGGTTACATATATTTATCATTTTATCAGCTGAATTGACAGTAGTATGAGCTCCCATTTTTGTCTACTGGAATTAGAATTTTCCTATACGGGTGCCTCTTCATACCCAAATAAACAAAATAAAACTGCTTGGAATGTGATTTCTAAAGAGCTTATTATATTCTTACCAAATGTACTAAAGCAACAATGTAAGTATAAAGCCTTGTGGTCTTTCTTTTTTCCTCCTTTTTAGATTGAACAGTCAGTATAACAACTCTGAAGAAAATTTTGAAGAGTAAAAACATTTAAAATAGTCTAAACAAATGTAAAATAGATTTTTAGTATTGCTGTCATACTCTAATTATTACTGTAACCACCTTTATATACTTACTCATTTTTATTGTAGGAGTTGTTTTGAATTACTGCTTTCAGTATCTGAAAGTGAACTGCCTTGTGAAGTCTGGTTACCATTCCTTCAGTCTCTGCAGGTGAGTTGATTTTAACTCAGAAAAATTTTCTGTATCCAAGACACCTGATTAATTACTCCTAGCAAACTAAAATTAAAACCTTAGAACAAAAACAAAACTTATTATATATTGGTATTAAGTTCATCAAATGACAAAAAGGCCCGTCACTTGAAGGGGATGTATTAAAAATGGTTTTTTTTCATTTGGTTTTGTTTGCCTCGACATAGTTAGAAATCAACAGAAAAGTTTCATTATTCAAACAAAGTTTACACAGCATAAAGCTATCAAAATCATACACGATTATTAAGGAACAATATTTGGATCCTTCGTAGCATACTTATTGGTAACCTTCAATGTACAAAACACTATTTCATTACATCTAAGGTTCACCTTTTTCTTCCTAACACCTTAAGAATTGTACCCGGCTGGGTGTGGTGGCTCACAGCTGTAATCCCAACACTTTGTGAGGCCAAGGCAGGTGGGTCACTTGAGGTCAGGAGTTTGCAACCAGTCTGGCCAACATGCTGAAACCCTGTCTCTACTAGAAAATACAAATATTAGCCAGGCATGGTGGTGGGCGCCTGTAATCCCAGCTACTTGGGAGGCTGAGGCAGGAGAATCACTTGAACCCAGGAGGCAGAGGTTGCAGTGAGCCAAGATCGCGCCGGTGCACTCCAGCCTGAGCAACAAAGTGAGACTCCATCTCAAAAAAAAAAATAAAAAGCATAATAAATAATAGACCGGGCATGGTCTATGGACTATAGTCCCAGCCACTCAGGAGGCTGAGGCAAGAGAATCTCTTGAGCCCAGAAGTCGGAGGCTGCAGTGAGATACGATCACATCACTGCACTCCAGCCTGGGTGACAGGGCTCATCTCTAAAATAGTAGGACTCATCTCTAAAAATAAATGCATTCTGTCATTCATTTATTGATCACTAATTATGTACCAATCACTGCTTTATACTACATGTTACTTGTTTTGTATCTTTTAATCAAATTACAAACCTTATAGTGTGAGGATTATTTGAATCTCCATTTACAAATGGGGAGACAGGTGAAGAGAGGTTAATTAGCTTGGCCAAAGTTACACACAGATTTCAAACCCTGAGCTTACTTTGTTAACCACTTCCTCGAGGACACAGCTTAGACCTGTTGTAGCAGCTTAGACCTGTTTCATGTAGGCACAAATAAAGACATGCATATTAACAGACACACTTCATTATCTGAACATTTCTTTCCTCTGGAATGCGTAACCCAAAATGAAATGATATAATGTTCTCTTTAGTGAGAAGAGGATTCTTTGTCATGTTCTTGGCCTATTTAAATCCCTGTAATGCAGTCCTAATATCTCACATATCTGTACAGCTGCTAAAATCATCTTTCATGCGTAGCACTTTGATTTTTGTCACTCTGTGTTCTGAAGCCTGCCAGTTGTTTTGTTCTGGCATATGGCATTCTAGAAGGGCAAATCCTAATTAGGACTATTACTACTATATTAATACTGTTCCAGTATCCCATATCTCAAATGCTTGGGAGTATTTTGGATTTTGGAATATTTGCATTATACTTAGTAGTTCAGCATCCCTAATCTGAAAATCCAAAATGCTCCAGTGAGCATTTCTTTTGAGCATCGTGTTGATGCTTAGAAAGTTTTGGATTTGGGGAACATTTTGGATTTCAGATTTTTGGATTAGGGATACTCATCCTCTACCCTTTTTAGAGAGAAATCTCTCACATTTCTTTATTCTTTTCTTAGATAGCTTGCTTGAATAAAATAGTTGCCTCTTTTTCCACTTTTCAGCTTAAAAGTGTGTAAGCTTTTTCAGGTTTATCAGATGTGTAGGATATATTTTTTAACATGTGTTCAGTAAATAAATGTAGTAGGGGTACAAATAAATGTTAAGACATGATCCCTGTTGAAATCCAAAAGATAAAAAACCCTTAATTTTTCTTATTTTATATTATAAATGGACAAGGCAGCAAATGCAGATGGGGGAGACTTTATATCTTGTAGTTTTCACTTGAGTGAATACTAAACTATATTCTTAGGCCTGTGAACATTTTTGGCTTGTAGTTTCCAAAGAAATGTTGACATAAATGGAAGCTTACGTTGCTAGAGAATTTCAGCAGTTTAAAATAAGGGAAACAAGAATTTTAGAACATGGGAACAAGCTCATCATAATCAATAATCCTCAGTAGTAATAGAGGACAGTGAGACATATACGTCATCATTTATACTGAATTAATTTTCTGACTCCTTTTCCCTCACACTTGAACTTTAATGAACAAACTATTGGTAAATACATTTTGTTTGTTTGCTGAGCTAATAACTTAGATTTTAGAGTCACCTATCATTTAAATAGCAAGTTTTTAGACGAATTTAAGCAATTATTTAACGATTTGTGTCACTAATAGTCCTGTAATTCCTGTTAGAGGAATAGGCAGCTTGTGTGAATACTGCAGAATTCTTTAAAAGAAAGCAGCACTGGTGGCTTTAAAATAATTAAATCAACGGACACAGTGGCTCATGCCTTTATTCCCAACACTTTGGGAGTCTGAGGCAGGTGGATCACCTGAGGTCAGGAGTTCAAGACCAGCCTAGGCCAACGTGGCGAAACCTCGTCTCTACTGAAAATACAAAAATTAGCCAGGTGTGGTGGCAGGTGCCTGTAATCTCAGGTACTTGGGAGATTTAGGTAGGAGAATCGCTTAAACCTGGGAGGCAGAGGTTGCAGTGAGCCGAAATCACGCTATTGCACTCCATCTTGGGCAAAAAGAGCGAAATTCTATCTCCAAAGGAAGCAAACAAACAAAAAAACAAAAACTCCAAATATCCAACAGTAATACAAGGACCTATCTTGAATTGTTGTGATAATTTTACCAGGGAGGAATTCAGGAAAACATTTTAAAGGCACTCTTTTACTTAGTGAAAACATCCTAGTTATTTATTTGTTTATTTTTGAGACGGAGTCTTGTTCTGTCACCCAGGCTGGAGTGCAGTGGCACAATCATGGCTCACTGCAACCTCCGCCTCGCAGGCTCAAGTGATTCTTCTGCCTCAGCCTCCCGAATAGCTGGAACTATAGGCTGGCGCCACCACGCCTGGCTAATTTTTTGTATTTTTAGTAGAGACAGAGTTTTGTCATGTTGGCCACACTGGTCTTGAACTCCTGACCTCAGGTGATCCACCCACCTCGGCCTCCCAAAGTGCTAGGATCACAGGCATGAGCCACTGTGCCTGGCCCCATCCTAGTTTTTTTTTTTTTTTTTTTAAAAATACAGCAACAGAGGCCGGACGCGGTGGCTCACGCCTGTAATCCCAGCACTTTGGGAGGCCGAGGCGGGTGGATCACGAGGTCAGGAGTTCAAGACCAGCCTGGCCAAGATGGTGAAACCCTGTCTCTACTAAAAATACAAAAATTAGCTGGGTGTGGTGGCAGACGCCTGTAATTCCAGCTACTTGGGAGGCTGAGGTAGGATAATTACTTGAACCCAGGGGGTGGAGGTTGCATTGAGCCAAGATCACACCACTGCACTCCAGCCTGGGTGACAGAGTAAGATTCTGTCTTTAAAAAAAAAAAAAAAACTGCAACAGAATTTCACAAGGCTTTAAGGATAGTCTTTTTGTTTTTGGTTACTTATTTTTAGGAAATCCAAAGTATAGATTCTTTCAGTTCCTAGGTGTATCAGATATGTTGAAAAGGCAAAACTAATTTTTATATTGTTAACTTATTTTCTGGGTATGCTGTTCTTGTTCTAGGAGTCACATGATGCATTATTGGAATTTGGGAATAATAACCTACAAATATTGGTTCATGTTACCAAGGAAGGGGTGTGGAAAAACCCAGTTCTTCTTAAAATTCTGTCTCAACAGCCAGTGGAAACAGAGGAAGGTAAGTCTTAAGACTATATTGGATAAGGATTTAGTTCTGAGAAAGTTGGAATTGATTATGGGTTAAAATTTTGGGAATTTCACTTGTGTATATATCTAGTCTTTCTGCTTTGAGCAGTAAAAATTAACCGTTAGCATTTAATGTTTTGCTTAAGTAAGGATTCTTGCATTGTTAGATCGTTTTTGCACTCATTTTTAAATTTTGCGTTGAGTAACAATGTTCATACAAAGTTCCTGAGATAGAAATGAATAATCTGTAATCTTTGGTGTGTGGTAGAGCTTTGCTTATACTTTTCTTGGTTTATTTATTTATTTTTTTTTTTGGAGACAGAGTTTTGCTCTGTCGCCCAGGCTGGAGTGCAGTGGCAGGATTTCGGCTCACTGCAACCTCCACCTCCTGGGTTCAAGCGATTCTCCTGCCTCAGCCTCCTGAGTAGCTGGGATTACAGGCGCGCGCCACCATGCCTGGCTAAGTTTTGTGTTTTTAGTAGAGGTGGGGCTTCACCATGTTGGTCAGGTTGGTCTCGAACTCCTGACATTGTGATCCACCTGCCTTGGCCTCCCAAAGTGCTGGGATTATAGGCAGAAGCCACCGTGCCCGGCCTGCTTATGTCTTTTTTATTGGCTGCAACAACCGAGGGCCGTGAAAAAAATTTCTTTTTCCTTCTATATATAGGAAATAATTGGAATTCATTGTTTTAGAGATGCAAAGAATGAAGTTTTGTTGTTTTTGTTTTGTTTTAATTTGAGACAAGGTTTCACTCTGCCACCCAGGCTGGAGTGGCACAATTATGGCTCACTGCAGTCTCTACCTTTCAGGCTCGAGCGATCCTCCTGCCTCTGCCTCACAAGTAACTGGGACTAAGGCATGCGCCACTGTGCAGTTACTTTTTCTATTTTTTTTGTGGATATGGGGGTCTTACTATGTTGCCTAGGCTGGTCTTGAACTCCTAAGCTCAAGAGATTCTTCTGCCTTAGCCTCCCAAAGTGCTGGGATTACAGGCATGAACCACCATACCCGGCCAGAATGAAATTTTTTATTTGCAAAATTGTCAGTTGAAGACCAGAAAAATTATGGATTTGAATTGATACTTGCATTTTAGGTACACAAAATATTTTGTTTGATATAGCCAACAATTGTAACTTCATTTCCGTCAAGTTAGTGGAAAGTTCAAAGGATTACACTCTGTTAAGTACATTTTTTGCTATAAAAACAGATTTTAGAATAATTATTACACATTTTGAGATATCTTTAGGTCTTAGAAGTAGCCATTTGATTGTTGATCCTTTAAAATATCCCAGTTAGCTTATCCATTCACCCAGCTTGAGCACCTACCATATACATGGTGTTTGGACCTCTCTGTATAGTGAGAAGATGGGCATAAAGGCACTTAGATTTTTTCTTGCTCCGTTTCCTCTTATCATTCTAGTGCTTACCAGTTGCACTGACAAGAAAAAAAAAGAATAAGGAAAAGAGCTGTTAAGTAGAAAAAGATTGGTATTTATTGTTTTCCGTTGAGGTCCTCAATAAATGGCATCCCTTTATAAATGTAGATAGATGGAGGCTAAAATAACACCTTTGTTATTGACAAAAGCTGTTAGAGCCAGGTAATTTCAGAAACATCCCAGAATTGGGCAGATTCCTATCCAGATAAGTCTTTGACTGGGGCGGAGGAGATTGCATGTTTTGTGCAGGCAGGCCCAAGCCCAAGAGGGAAAAAGGGTGGGGTTGAGTTAAACATCCTTAGTGTATTTTCCCCTGATAATACTAATCAACTATGTCACCCCACCTCTGGAGTTAACAGTAATTAATCATTTTTAACATAGAAAAAACATCAGTAAATGGGGAGAAGCATTGCTTACCTAATATTCTTGGTATCTTGTCTATTCAGTAAATATTAATTAAGCACCCACTATCTTTAAGACGCTGAATAGGTACATGATAACCTCCATATCTAAGGAGTTATGTTGAGAGCCACAGTATAAGTGGGAGGTAACATGTAGCCTGCCTCCTTTCACAGTTGACCCTTAATCTAATTTTGGGTCAAAAGATTAAAAAGCTTTCTTTATATCTCTGCTGCCCCTGCAGGCCAGATATTTAACATATTTGATACCAAAAAGCAGTGATGTTCATATCACTGATTGTCTTCTGTAATAAGTGCCAATTGTTGATACTTTTACCTGACATTCATGTGATATGATTAGTAAAGACGCCATGAAAGAGCTGTTTTTCTTTGTTTTTTTGAGATGGAGTTTCGTTTTTGTTACCTAGGCTGGAGTGCAATGGCGCGATCTCAGCTCACCGCAACCTCCGCCTCGGGGTTTAAGCAATTCTCCTGCCTTAGCCTCCTGAATAGCTGGGATTACAGGCATGTGCAACCATGCCCAGCTAATTTTGTATTTTTAGTAGAGACGGGGTTTCTCCATGTTGGTCAGGCTGATCTTGAACTCCTGACCTCAGGTGATCTGGCCTCAGCTTCCCAAAGTGCTGGAATTGCAGGCGTGAGCCACCGCACCCGGCCTCTTTGTTTTTTTTTTTTCTAAAGACGAGTTTCGCTCTTGTTGCCCAGGCTAGAGTACAATGGCGTGATCCCGGCTCACTGCAACCTCCACCTCCTGGGTTCAAGTGATTCTCCTGCCTCAGCCTCCCAAGTAGCTGGGATTACAGA
>NW_012101832.1:857684-894309 GCF_000951045.1 Mandrillus leucophaeus | reverse complement strand
TCAAGTGATTCTCCTGCCTCAGCCTCCCAAGTAGCTGGGATTACAGACATGTGCCACCACACCCGGCTAATTTTTTGTCTTTAGTAGAGATGAGTTTTCACCATGTTGGTTAGGCTGGTCTCAAACTCCTGACCGCAGATGATCCATCTGCCTCAGCCTCCCAAAGTGCTGTGATTACAGGTGTGCACCACCGTGCCTGGCAGAACTGTTTTTCAACTGGATCTTAAGTGTTACTCTTTTTACATAATGAAGTATATAGTATAAGATGAAGTGTCATGATGTCTGCACCTTTCTTTTAAATGGTTCTGAAAAAGAGAAGGCAAAGAAATATGGCAAACCAGTTCAATTGTTAAATTTGGATGGAAGGGAGGGTATAAAAACTAAAACAAATTTTTTTATAGAAATGTTTGAAGAAATGAGATACAGAAAAGATTATGATTGGGAGACATTGTTTTAAATATTGAAGCATATGGTAGATTTCCTTTCAATAAAGAAATTTAAAGATTGATATCTTCAAGTGATTTGTAAAATACAAGATTGAGCTATATGTTAAAATTAATTTAGCAGCAGTTTAACTATAGTTATAATTATTGAATAAAATAGCTTACTGCATGGAAAATAATAGCTATAGTTTTCAGAGTGCCTGCTCTGTGTTGGGCACTGTATTTGTGCTTTCATATCTCATTTAATCCATGAAACAGGTGAGAGATTACACATACCCAAGACCACGTAGTTAAAATTGTGGAGGCAGAATTTGAGCCCAGGTGAGATGACGTTAAAACATTTTTGATTGGAGAGTGATGACCCTTCGGTTGCTAAGTGCATGGTTTAATTAAACATCTGTAATATACAAGGCCTTGTGCACTAAGCTGTAGGGAATACAAAGGCTAACGAGACATGATATTTGTTCACAAATTGCTGACAGTGTAATAAAGGAGATATCAGAGACAATAGTAAGTACTATTGAACATTTACTCTATGTCTGGCCTTGTGGTGAGTCTTATCTGCATCTTTAGTTTTTCTTTAATTTGTTCATCCATGTGAGATGGATATAACTAACCTTTTTACAGATGAAGAAACTTGAGTCTCAGAGAGGTCAGTTAATTTGTCCAAGGGTCTCACAGCTATGTGTCAGAATCAGGTTTCAACCTCAGATCAGTGATTCTAAAGCCTGAAATGTTAACCTTTGTACACTATAATCCCTTATCACTGTTCTTAGAGAAAACTAAATGTGGGGAAAGAAGTAAAATGCTGTGGGAATTTGTAAGGTGATAGGTTGTATAGGTAATACGCCTGTTATCAGGTACGTTGCTTCCTGTGGGATTTGCAGAATTGCTTACAACCTCATATGGCAGATAAATAGAGCAGAATCTGATGTTAGGCAGAATAGGATATAGGGGAGACATGACAGGAAATAATAGCCATGAATTAGATTGGAGATGATTAGAAAAGAATTGCTAGGACATAATAACTAAGTTGATTTCCTTGAGGAAAGGAAGTATCAAGGAAGGATAATGCCAAAATTTTATTGTTGTATAATTGAGAGAATATCATTGCTGAAAACAGAAGTAAGGAATAAGGAGCTATGTGAGTGAAGGGTACGATTGTGAGTTCATCTTGTGGAATTTAGTAACTGTTGGACGAAAATGGAAAGTCCAAGTGATTGTGACCTGTTTTCCCTCCATGCTTTTTGACCTTGGCTACATATTAGAGTATCTGTGGGATTTAAAACCAAAAAACATACATCCCAAGGTCCAGACTCCACTTGCTAAATCATAATCTCCAGAGTTGGAGCTCTGGAATCCAGAACTTTTTGAAGTGCCTTAGGAAATGGGCACTTACATATTGCTGATGGGAATATAAATTGGTTCAATTTTTGGAGACCAATTTGGCAGTATGAGTCAGTATTACAAGTGAACAGAGCCTTTAGCAATTCCGCATCTAGGAATTTGTTCTGTAGATTTATTCACATGTTTCAGATGACCTATATATAGGGTTGTAAGTCGCAGCATTATTGATGATTGACAGAGATTGGAAACAGCCTGCAAGTGTATCAGTAGGGGTTTGGTTAAATATAGTACATCCATACCACTGAATGCTATTCAGTTGTTAAAAATAAGAAGGTAGCTCTAACTGTACAGATGATAGAGTAACCTGTATTATATATTAAGTGGCAAAAGAAAATGTTTTCCATACTCAGAATATTTCTGGAAGGATAAACAAGAAATTGGAAACTTGTTGTTTCTCAGGGTGGGAAACCAGAGCACTGGGGTCAGGGTAGGAGGGAGAAAAACTTTAACTGTATAGCTTTTTGTGTCCTTTTGAAATCTGTGATTATATCTATATTTTTTCTTTATTTTTTTTAAAGGATAATTTTACGATTGATTCTGATATGTAGTTAAAATTGGGCCAGTCATTTATCCTTAGTATAAACCATTGCTACTCTAGACAGACAGACACACACACACACACACCCCCCATCTGGGAGCTTGTTAGAAAAGCAAAATTTCAGGTCCCAGACCTAATAAATCAGAATCTGCATTTTAATAAGCTCCCCAGGTGACCCAGAAGGCACTTTCAAGTCTGAGAGATACTGTGTTAGATTAACCACCTAAAGCAGTTTGTTTACTCACCACTTGGCTTGACATGCAATATTCTCACCTCTATTCTTTAAGTAATGTTATGTAGTGATGTCACATTCTTGTTGGATATTTACTATTCGAAAATTGAGGGCTCATCCAGAGCACTGTTCAGTCAATGCCAAGTGCCTAATATTCAGTATGGCTCAGAAGTACGGAAGTACAGAAGTACTGAGCTTCAGTACTTCTGAAGCTTTCAGAGTAGCATTTTCCAAAGTGTGTACTGAACCAGGAACACATGTTTTACAGGTTACTAATATGTATAAAAGGGTTCTCTGGTCAAATCAGTTTGGGAAACATTGGGTTTTTAAATAAAAGTGAACAGTTTTCTTTATTGCAGGACTGTTCAGAGATTTGACCAAGGAATCCTTTTTTTTTCTAGGACTATCTCTCAGGTCTTTTGGTCGGTGGAACACACTTTGAGAAATGCCTGGTTTAGAGGAAAGAGCACCACTGGCTTTGGAATCCTTGGCAAGTTACCTAACTTCTGTGAATGTTAATTTTCCTAACCTTAGACTGGGGATAATAATACTTGCCTTGGTGGTGGTGTGAAGAATAAATGAAAGGTATATAAAAATATGCAGCTTAAAACTTGATGTCTCATAAGCATTCAGTTGATAGTTGTTAATATTACATAGGTTACTTGCTTCATTTCTTGCATTTATGCTTATAGTTCATTTCACTATTTCTTAATTTTCCTCTCATCTCTGTTAGATGAATATTGAGACCAGAATAAACTTCCCATTTATATAAACTAAATTTTTATTAACTAAAAATCAAATAAAAAGATCTGAAATGTTCATCTTAACAAATCTGACATGTTATGTGGTATGTTGTCAAACTGTTTTATTTTTCATTTTTTCTAGTCAATAAATTGATTGCACAAGAAGGACCTTCGTTTCTGCAAATGCGAATAAAACATTTGTTGAAATCTAACTGCATCCCCCAGGCTACTGCTTTATCAAAACTATGTGCAGAATCTAAAGAAATTTCAAATGTGTCATCTTTTCAGCAAGCGTATATCACATGTTTATGTTCTATGCTGCCTAATGAAGATGCTATTAAGGAGGTGAGTAAATAATTGTCATCATTCAAACTTGGTATTAATTTAATAGATTTATATATATATATATATTGCATAGTTTATTTTTTCCCTTTAGAATGAAAACCAATATTCATTTTTTTCAGGCTACCAAAATGTACAATTTTAATCGTATATTTAACTGCTCAACAGATAGAATGTAATATTTTAGAGTAGATTTGAAAAGTAGATAAGAATATACAGAGGGATGTTTACTTGTTTGGATGATGATTTGCTGTGAAATCTTTAAATGTGAAAGTTGTTTTTTCTTTTTAAAGTAATGATGTCTCCACGTTTGGGGAATGCAGAAGTTGTTTAATTGTGGCATCAAAGTATAAACTAAAGAAAATGGCACTTAATTTTAGCTTAAGTTGCTTTATACATTTAATTTTGTAAGCAGAAAAGTATAGGACTCTAGAGTCCATGACTACAACCTGGACAATTAAGTGGCCAAACTGGATACCATGGAAAATAAGGGTTGAGTCTTTTTTTTTTTTTTTTTGAGACAAGGTCTCATTCTATCACCCAGGCAGGAGTGCAGTGGTGCAATTTCGGCTCACTGCAACCTCTGCCTCCTGGGTTCAAGTGATTCTTGTGCCACAGCCTCCCAAGTAGCTCAGACTACAGGCACGCGCCACCATGCCTAGCTAATTTTTGTACTTTTTAGTAGAGACAGGGTTTCGCCATGTTGTCCAAGCTGGTCTTGAACTCCTGACTTCAGCTGATCCACCTGCTGCAGCTTGTACTACTAAAAGTTCAAAAATTAGCCAGGCATGGTGGTGGGCACCTGTAATCCCAGCCACTTGGGAGGCCGAGGCAGGAAAATCGCTTGAACCCAGGATGCGGAGGTTGCAGTGCATCGAGATCGTGCCACTGCACTCCAACCTGGGTGACAAGAGCGAGACTCTGTCTCAAAAAAAAAAAAAAAAAAAAACCCAAAAAATATAAAAGCTATTTTATCTATCAGATTGCATCCTTTAAAAAAAAAAAACCTGAATTATTGTTTTTCTTAAATTTGGAGTTAGACTTTTCTAATGGTTTTTGACATACAGAAAAAAACTAGAGATTTTTAAACTTTATTTCATCATCTACCTTTAATCTTTTTATCTGCCATTCAATTCTGACATGGCTTCTTACTCTGAACTGAAATTTTTTATTAGATGTAGGAGTCCCAAGGATCTGGTTTTATGCTGTAGTAATTTCTGAAACTTTTTCTTGTGGTATCTTACTCTCCAAATACCATTATCTATCTTTCTACCTTACTCCCTTTAATATACAGACTCTACCAGGATCAATCAAGATCTGTTGATCTTGTCCCCTTTTCATTCTCCCTTATCCCCCGATGTATTCACTTCCCTACTTAGCTCTGCTTTGTCATTGTCAGATCATCGTTATCACTCCCTTACGTGTACTCTCAGGTCCTCTGCTGGTCGGTCTCTCTTTTTTTTTTCTTTTGACAGAGTCTTGCTCTGTTGCCCAAGCTGGAGTGTAGTGGTGCGATCTCGGCTCCTGGGTTCAAGCAATTCTCCTGCCTCAACCTCCTGAATAGCTGGGATTACAGTCGCCCACCACCTCGCCTGGCTAATTTTTTCGTATTTTTGTAGAGACAGGGTTTCACCATCTTGGCCAGGCTGGTCTCGAACTCCTGACCTCATGATCCACCTGCCTCAGCCTCCCAAAGTCCTGGAATTACAGGCGTGAGCCACTACTCCTGGCCACTGGTCTCTCTCTTAATTGTACTTGTTTGACTACCAGTATCCTGATTATCCCTAAATCTTCACCTACTCTTTATGTGTTTACCTGCACTCATGGGGCCAAACTTACGCGGAGAAAAATCTGCCAGCTAATTTTACTCCAGGCTAGAGTGTGGTGGCACAAACACTGCTCACTGCAGCCTCAAAATCCTGGGCTCAGGTGATCTTCCCACCTCAGCCCCTGGAGTAGCTAGGACCACAGAAACATGCCACCATGCCCGGCTAATTTTTTTTTTTTTTTTTTTTTGAGAGACATGGTCTTGCCATGTTGCCCAGGCTGGTCTCGAACCCCCAGGGTCAAACAATCTGCCCATCTCAGCCTCCCAAAGTGCTGGGATTATGTGTGAACCACTGTGCCCAGCCTGTATTTCTTTATCCCATTCATTCTCCCACTCTTAGATAGTTGCATAGTTTTTTCTTACTCTTCAAAACTATACTATAACACTTTCTGCCCTGTTTCACTCTCTGTTGCTGAACTTAACTCCCTATTTCTCTGAAAAAAACGAAGCGCTGAGAAGATAAATAAGAGAATTTTCATAAGCTCTGTCTCTGAAACATCTTTTCATCTACCAGCATCTGTGAATGCTATAGATGAATCTTCTCTTCTGTTACTAGAGATAAATTATATCTGTTCTCCTAGCTAAGACTAGCCTCCTTCACTTCTGTATTTCAATTGATGTTGTCTCCCTTAAGGATAATGCTACAGCAGTTCTCCTTTTCTCTATTACATCATCGATTTCCCCATCTCTGTTATAACCACCCCATTGGCATTTATGCTATTATTTATTCTGTCCTTAAAAAAGAGCCCTTCGTAGATCCAGAGGTGGTGACTCATGCCTGTAATCCCAGCACTTTGGGAGGCCGAGGCACAAGAATTGCTTGAGCCCAGGAGGCAGAGACTGCAGTGAGCTGAGATGGCGCCAGTGCACTCCAGCCTGGGCAACAGAACAACAGAGCGCGACTCTGTCTTCAAAAAAATAAAATAAAATAAAAATAACGCTGCTTTAAATCCTGTTTCTACTTTTAGCTACTGCCCCATTTCCTTCTGGCTTTTTAAGCATAACTTCCTAACAAATTGTCTTAATTTACTATCGAACATTTTTCTTCTTCTTTCTTTCTTCTTTTTTTTGAGACGGAGTCTTGCTCTGTCACCCAGGCTGGAGTGCAGTGGCACAATCTCAGCTCACTGCAAGCTCCGCCTCCTGGGTTCATGTCATTCTCCTGCCTCAGGCTCCCGAGTAGCTGGGACTACAGGCACCCGCCACCATGCCCGGCTAATTTTTTTTGTATTTTTAGTAGAGACGGGGTTTCACCGTGTTAGCCAGAATGGTCTCAATCTCCTGACCTCGTGATCTGGCCCGCCTCGGCTTCCCAAGTGCTGGCATTACGGGCGCGAGCCACGGCGCCTGGCCTATTCTTCTTTCAAGACATTCTAATATGACCTTTGCCGCAGCAGTATACCATATCACTAAATCTAATGATGACTTTCAGTTTTCTGGCTACCTCATTGATTACTCCTTCTCAGTTCTACTTTGCTGTCTAATGAGTACATGTTTCAGTACCCAACGACCCTGTCACTGGGTCTTCTCTTTTTACACTTAACCAGGCTTATTTCCTTCATCTTTGGCTTTAAATACCATGTATGGTCTGAATCCCAAAAGTTTTCTCTCCCAGCCCTATTCCCTCCTCCAAACTCCAGACCCATATCCAATTGCCTAATTACCATCTCTACTTATAGAGCTAATATCTCAAATTTAACATGTCCATAACTAAGCTCTTGATATTCCTGATATGTGGACTTTGCTTTTATGAGAGTTTTTTTTAAGTCCTCACTATGTGTTTGGCACCTAGCTAAATGCTTTATATATTTTGCTACATTTAATCAGCACAGTAGCTCTGAGGTAGCTCCATTTTATTGATGAGGAAAGTCAGGCTCACATTAGGTTGTATGCTTCAAGGTTACAAAGCTAAAGTGGTTAAGCTGGGATTCAAACCTGAGTTTGGTGTACTACCAGTAATATTAAAGACATAGGATAAGGAATATTATTCTTGTTGGTATTTACCTTAGGATTTATATGCCAAATGCTGTGTTAGGCATTGGGGTTCAAAGATGAATGCAGAAGCCTCTGGACTGGCATACTTGGTTTTACTGTTGGCCTCTACATTTTATCTTGAAAATAGCCAGAATAATCTCTCTAAAACTTGTCATACCATGCCACACCTCTGCACAAAATTATCTAATAGCTTTCCATCTTCCTCAAAATAAATTCAGAATTCTTTATTCTATGTGCCATGGCCCCTGGCTACTTTTGTAACGTTTTCTGACCTTATCTTGTTGTCTTAGTGCCCACTGCTCCCCAGCCACCTTGTCTTTGCTGCTGTTTGAACAAGCCAAGCCAAGCATGTTCCTGTCTTTGAGCTTTGTGCTTGCTTTTCCCTCTGACCAGAATTCCCTTCCACAAGATAATTTGAATGACTTACTCCCTTACCTCATGTCTGCTCTAAATATTCTCTTGTCTGTTCAATATTACCATATCAGAGAGGCCTTCCTCACTGTCTCATCTAAAATATTACCCTATCCCCCACTCTGCCCTAAGTATCTGCTGTCATTATTATATACTAACCCATTTAAAATGACCCCATCACTGTCTTTCTACCTATTTGTATTTTCTTTGTAGTACACATTACTATTTCTACTAGGCATTATATTTGATTATTCAGTATTTCCTCCCACTAGATTGTAAATTCCGTAAGGACAGGAACATAGGTTGTTTACTGGTATATCCCTATATTCTAGAAGAATGCTTAGCCATGTAGGCACTCATTACTTACTGAATGAATTAATGAAAAGTATAGCCTCATCCCTTGATCTTTTGTTACTAGGATTTCTAGCTTTATTACCTGAGTTATGACCAGAATGTCAAAGCTGGAACATTCCACTCATGCTTTGTAAGTTTTTAAACTTTGCTTGGAGGTCTTTTTGAATTTTAAAATTATGATTTTATATTTCTCTCAGCTTTATTTTATTTTGAAATATACTTATGCTATCTGTATATTTATAAAAATGTGAACCAAGATGAAACCAAATATAGTGATGTGATTCAGATTTCTGTATGGGTTGATTGCATCCTGGATCAGTGCTTGGGTCAGTAGTTATTTCAAATGGCTAAGACCCCCCGCTGTGGCCCAGCTCATATCTCCCCACTGTGAGAATCTTTTATCAGATTTTTTTGTTGAAAAATTTTTTTTGAACACAGAGTCTCCGTCGCCCAGACTGGAGTGCAGTGGTGTGATCTCGGCTCACTGCAGCCTCCACCTCCCAAGTTCACGCAATTCTCCTGCCTCAACCACCTGAGTAGCTGGGATTACAGACATGTGCCACTACACCTAGCTAATTTTTGTATTTTTAGTAGAGACAGGGTTTTGCCACATTGCCCAGGCTGGTCTCCAACTCCTGACCTCAAGCGATCTGCCCGCCTCAGCCTCCTGAAGTGCTGGGATTATAGGCATAAGCCACCACGCCCGGCCCCTTGTTGAGATTTAAGATGTACTTATATCTAAGGTACTTCCCAGTGGCCAAAATACTGACTCCAGAAATTCCTGATTCTGTCCTGGCTCCTAGTAGTGTTTGCATTTCTGTCAACTAACTTATTTTTTCAAGTGCTCACAGACTTTATTCTGGGATGGATATTGGGTTAGCAACATTCCATTTGGAAGCACTGTGACCTGGACTTTGAGATTTAGTAGTAGCGTGAATCTGAGAGGATTGTCTAGGCAGGGAAAGTATAGAGAAAGACAGAATGCTAGTCATCTTTGTTTTAGGGAATGACCCTAGACAGGAGCACAGATACGGGATGCTGAGATGAAACAGCCAGTTGGTGGCTATGAAGTGGATAACATGTAGTTTCCTCAAATGGGGACTGAAGCTATGACCTAGGGCCTCATTAACTAATGTTCTAATTTGTTAGACTTTCTGGTGATAAAGAAATCAAAGGATAAAATGCTTTGCATTGCCTGTCTTTTCAGACTTTCCACTTGAACCTTAAATATAACTGCAGAAAACATTTATTGCTCACTTGTCTATTCCAAGCACTGTGCTGTGTGCTTTAAATGTGTTAGTATCTAATCCTTATAAAAATCTATTAATTTAGGCCAGGCATGGTGGTTCATGCCTGTAATCCCAGCACTTTGGGATGCTGAGGAGGGAGGATTGCGTGATGCCAAGAGTTCAAGACCAGCCTGGGCAACATGGTGAAACCCCATCTCTACCAAAAAAAAAAAAAAAAAAAGCAGAAATTAGCTGGGTGTGGTGGCATGTGCCTGTAGTCCCAGCTACTTGGGAGGCTGACGTGGGAGGATTGCTTGAGCTCTGGAGGTGCAGGTTGCAGTGAGCTGAAATTGCACCACTGCACTCCAGTCTGGATGACAGAATAAGACCCTATCTCAAAAACAAACAAACAAAAAAACTATGAATTTTATAGAAATTAACTGAGGCTCTGAAAGATGATATTACTGGCCCATAGTAGTAAGATGTCCAGTAAGTGGTGGGCCCAGGGTTTAAATCCAAGGTGATCTGCCCCTGCTTTGCTTTTATACATATTAATCTGACACTCACACATCTCATATACATGATCCAACTCACTGGCACTGCCAGCCTTCTGGTTCTTCCTGGATTCTGGTTTTAAAGTAGACTTGTTGCACAGGCAAGTTTTTATTTATTTTGTTTACTCAGAGGGGATACTTCAGAAAAGATGGGAGGGAACTTTGAAGTTCTGAGGCTGGTGCGTGGCTCATTACTGGATTGAATTTACTGAGAAGCATAGGTAGAGTATGTTTTTCACAAGACATCAAGAGAAGTGAGAGCAACAATCAAAATATGTAGGCTTGAATCTTGACATTGTCATTTACTAGCCATACAGCCTTGGCCAGGTAGCTTTATTTTCGTTATCTGTAAAGTAGGCAAAACAGTAGTAGCCGTCTCGCAAAATGTCTGGATAGTTTAAATGTGATAATATCTAAAACACTTAACACAGTTCCTGGCATATTTTAGACACTGTACAAATATAGACTCTAGTAGGAGAATTCTTTAAGCCTGGGGTGCAGAACTAGGGAGGAGCAGTTGAAGTCGAGATTGAGCAGAGGTGAAACCTGAATTTGCACAGAGAAACAATGTAGTATACACAGAGATAGTTAGCCTCCTATGACTTCATTTACATTTTTAAAAGCAGTCATATGGGTTGGGCACAGTGCCTCACACCTGTAATCCCAGCACTTTGGGAGGCCGAGGCAGGCGGATTATGAGGTCAGGAGTTCAAGACCAGCCTGGCTAACATGGTGAAACCCCGTCTCTACTAAAGATACAAAAAATTAGTCAGGTGTGGTGGCGTGCACCTGTAATCCCATCTACTGGGGAGGCTGAGGCAAGAGAATCACTTGAACCCGGGAGGCAGAGGTTGCAGCGAGCCAAGATCACACCATTTGCACTCCAGCTGGGGTGACAGGGCGAGACTCCATCTTAAAAAAGAAAAAAAAAAAAGCGATCATAAGGGACCAACTATAAACCTGTATGCTAATTTATTTATTTGTAGTATCAGGTAGTGTAAGGAGATAGATTCCTTACCTCTAATAGCAGCTGCAGTATTTTATGTTTGGGAAAGTTAATCAGACTGAGAAAATACTACATTTTGGGTTTGATTCCTCATCCTATAATAATAACTTTACTCTTTTAGCCTTTGTTTAATTAAAACCCGTTTTGTTTCTAATGTCGTATTAGGCATTGGCAAATACAGCAAATTGTGTATGGCCCAGTTTGTTTGCCAAAAATAGTTACAGGAAGATAAGTACTAAGCTCTATGATACTGCCCTAAATTCGGTAGAAGTGTAAAGATAGAGAATTCTGTGTTTATAGAAAAATTGATCCTTGAGTTGGAGCTTTAAGTAATGGTGGGTTTTGGATGGGTGGAAAGAATGGTTTGGAGATGACTGAGTGGTAGTAAAGGCACAGGTACTAATGAGTACTTTGCAGGGATCCACTACAGAATAAATACCCTGCCTAGAGCAGAGAGTGGTTATTGAAGTCTTGTGAGAAATAAGACCTGTTGGGGTTGGAAAAGAAGGGCTTGGAAACTCCATTGCATTAGTGGTTACATTTGATGCAGTAAAAATTAAGAAGGCTTTGAAATTAGGAAGTGACATGACTGAAGTGTTTTAGGAAGACTAGACAGAAATAGTATATATTATGTTCAAGACAAGAGATTGTAGCCAGCAAGAGGAGAAAGGACAGGACTTGCTGACAGGGCAGAAACAGAGGAGGATGTACAGAGATACTTTCAAGAGGCTCATAAGGCTTCTAGCTTGGGAGACTGGAAGAATAGTGGTGTTCTGCTGCTAATTAGAAGAAAGAATGGGTGGAGGGACAAGGGAGAGTCTGGGAAGATGATCAGCTTTGTTTTATACATGATCTTCTCTGGTTTATTAATAACAATGTATGGAAACGGGATTTTTCGTGATTGTGTTGAGTTTGCAGGGAACTGTGTCACTGGAAATATAATTTGATACGGTTCACAACAAGGGGTTGGCACCCACCCAACTACCTGTTTTTATAAATAAGGTTTTACTGGCACGAAGTCACACTTACTCATTTCTTGTCTGTGGCTGCTTTTGTGCTGCAGTGGCGGAGGTGAGTAGTAGTAACAGACTCTCTGGCCAGAAAAGCTGAAAATATTTTCTGTCTACCCTTGTACAAAAAATGTTTGCTAACCTCTGCTCTACAAGAATTAAATTTTTCAGTCTATTTCAGTGGTTTAATATCCGTTGGTCTCTCACGCCTGTAATCCCAGCACTCCAGGAGGTCGAGACGGGCGGATCACAAGGTCAGGAGATCGAGACCATCCTGGCTAACATGGTGAAACCCCGTCTCTACTAAAAAATACAAAAAACTAGCCGGGCGAGGTGGCGGGCGCCTGTAGTCCCAGCTACTCGGGAGGCTGAGGCAGGAGAATGGCGTAAACCCAGGAGGCGGAGCTTGCAGTGAGCTGAGATCCGGCCACTGCACTCCAGCCTGGGTGACAGAGCAAAACTCCGTCTCAAAAAAAAAAAAAGAAAAAGAAAAAAAATATATCAGTTGGTCTAACCCTCCGTGTTCTGTAAGTGATGAAACTGAAGCCAAGCTGATAATATTTCCAAGGCCCTTCCTGCATTAAGCTTATTAGAGAGGCCAAGCCCAGCTGGAATGCAGGTCACCTGGCTCCTTGGTCAGCCTTCTTTCCACTCCATCACCTATTTCCATGTGTTAGACACTGATAAACCATAGTCTGATTGGGAACATCTTGGTGATATATCATTCTGTTCATATTTATACATATAGGTGTGATTTAAAACATTTTTATCGTGATCTGGATTAATTTGTTAAATATACCAATGCAAAAACATTTAGTACACATGAAGTTATCTGAAAATTATTTTAAAGGAACTCTAGTATCATTGTAACTAGTCAGTCTCTCTCTCTTTTTTTTTTTTTCTTTTTTTTTTGAGATGAAGTTTCACTCTTGTTGCCCAAGCTGGAGTGCAATGGCGCAATACCAGCTCACTGCAGCCTCCGCCTCCCGGGTTCAAGCGATTCTCCTGCCTCAGCCTCCTGAGTAGCTGGGCTTACGGGCACGCACCACCACGCCTGGCTAATTTTTTGTATTTTTAGTAGAAAGGGGGTTTCACCGTTTCTACTGGTGACCAACTGGTTTCGAACTCCTGACCTCATGTTGTCTGCCTGCCTTGGCCTCCCAAAGTGCTGGGATTACAAGGCATGAGCCACCACGCCCAGCCACTATTCAGTCTCTTATTCTAGTGATACTTTTCTTTTGCAAGTGTCAACAGAATTAAAAATAATCTTTAGTCTGCTTTGGAAAATTACTAGTAACTCACTAGATGTTGATTAATTGGAGTTTAAATTCAGCATATGTTCTAAGGTAGCAGAGTTGCGTATTTGCCATCTACTTCACCTGAGTTCAGGAGAAGAGTTAACTTGAGCAACAGCTGGGAATAAAAGTATATTGTATGTTGGCACCTGTGGGTATCCCAATAGTAGGTATATGTAATAGGAAACCGCTGCTGGGGAAGATTTAGCCAGACACATACAATTAAGATTAATTGACTGGGTCATCTGAAAGCCAAAATTCAGAACCCAATGGGCAAAGAGTGAGTCCTTTCAGAGATCTGGTAGGTCTGGAAGGCAAAAGAATTCCATGGAATCCTGGAGTTTTAGGTTGTGATACTTTATTTATGTTGAATTGAATGAGGTGACATTGCTATTAACTTTACATATGAAAGGATTTTAATGAATGTTATAGACTTGGCAGTGGCCTGGTGTCCCAAGTGGATGTTTCCTATATTTTTTCATTACTGAAAGGAGAAATCTTTGCAAAGATTAGGTTTTCCATATAGAAAAGATAACATTTTAAACACGAAGCACTTCTATTTTAAAGAGCTCAAGAAATCTGTCGGCAGAGTTCTTGTCACAGTTAAGGCAGGGGTCTGTTTCATTCTTAATCCCTGAATAAACTACATCTTCGGTGTCTGACATGGTTGATAGACACAATAGCAGATGGTTGTTTCTTTTCCTGATGGGGAAAGGAAAAGATAAACAGGATCCAATTTACTCACCAGCCTAACACTGTTGGGAATTGACACAGTCACTAGGTATAAATGATAGAGCAGGTAACATTTAAACAGGACCAGTGGGAATTCAGTTTGGGAGTAGAAGAAAAAGTAAACAGGAGTATAGAAATTCCAGATGTAGTTTAAGTAAGAATCAAGATTAAGGTGAATTCTGAACAAGGAATAATTACAAAAGGTTTAATTAAATTTGAAATTTAAAATATGCCACCTCCACCACCTTCTTTTATGCTGATTGACTGCCTGTTAGACCACTGGTGTTTAATTGCCTGATATTTTGAAAGTCTTAATACTTTTACTTTATCCTTGTGATCATGCAAGGAATGAGATATACACTCATTACACTAATGACAGAAAGGCTGTGTAAAGAAATTGAGGATTTGCTTGTTTAGATATTTTAGATTTGCTTGTTTAGATATTTTATCTCCTAAAGCACAGTTCTTTTTCATAGGTTTGAAGAGACGTCTTCCCAGAACTTTGTATGCATGTGGATCTCACTTCTGGTCTTACTTTCATGGGTTATGTGTGGGTATTTTGGTTGGTGTATGATTGCACTGGAGGGGTCATTATGGAGAGTCTATCGGACGTATCATTGTCAAGAATTTGGCAGGACATTTCAGCCTTCTTTCAGATACACACTGTGATAGGGTTTAAATGGAAGCGTTGGTGACCATTTATTTCTTTAAGAAATATGCAAGGTCGATGAGGCATCATAGTACTGGTGTGTAGCATTACTGCAGCTTAAAAGGAGTCTCATGTTTTTAAAACTGGTCAGTATTCTTTTTTTCCCAGATAATGTCTTTGAACCTAACAGCTGATGTTCCCAAAGATATCTAGGGTTACTTGAAATGTAAGTTTGCTAACTGTAACTTCCACCTTTCTTCTACTCAAGGATGCAAGTGAATAAAGTATTATATGAATAAGCTTGAATCTATTTTGATTCCTTTTTGAAAAAATAAAACATTTATCAACTTTGATTTTTAAAATCTGTTGCTAGGAACAAGTTGTTTTCAGTATACCTCAGGACTAATTGGGGAAATACTGCATTGAAAACCACTATTCTAGAGAAAGGTAAATGATAAAATATTAATGGCACTGGCCGGAATACTAGTTTACATTGATAGCCTAAGCAGGAAAATAACTTAGGAACATAAGTATGCTGCCTCTACCCACCGTGTGTTATGCCAGTTAGCTGCCTCTTATGTTTGTTATTACTGTTGTTTAATTGCCTGATTATTTTGAAACCTTTCTAACTGTATCTAATCTTGCCTTTTCCTGATTTATTTTCTACAATGGCCAAGGTGATCCTTTTTCTTTTTTAAGTAAAATTAGACATTTTATTTTGAGGTAATTTTAGATTCGCATGTAATTACAAGAAATAATGCAGAAATGCCTTCCATTTATTCAGTATACATTCATTTGAGGTGTCTGCTAGGCAATGGGGGTACAAGAATGAACAAGACAAAAGGGAGAGAAACAACAGACAGTGTTCACACAATGTGAGACTTAGAGGAGAGGTCTGAGCTGGAAATTAAGAGTTCTAAGTTATCACCATTTGAAACCAGAGAGCAAATAAGATTAACTTTTTTAGAATTCTGAAAAATTAAAGGCTTTACAGCAATCTGAGGAAGTTTTACTCAAGAAAAAGAGATAAATCTCATAAGAATATGACCTTTGACCTCAGCTGGTAATATGCCTGTCAGGTGACTCAAATTTTTTGCCACACTGTGCATGCTTGTGAAATAACCACAAAGGTGCTCTGATTATTGATTTGGGGGTTTTACAAATAAATTTTAGCAAGTGGGCTAATACACAAATACCGAGTCTGCAAATAGCGAGGACCAACTGTATATTCAAAGAACTAAAGGAAACTTGCCTAAAGAATTAAAGGAGGCCAGGTGAGGTGCCTCACGCCTCTAATCCCAGCACTTTGGGAGGCCAAGGTGGGAGAAACTCTTGAGACCAGCCTGAGCAACATCTATGTGTGCAACATGTAGAGACCCTATCTCTACAAAAAATTTTTTTCAAATTAGCTGGGTGTGGTAGTGTGCACCTGTAGTCCCAGCTACTCATGAGACTGAGGTGGGAGGATCACTTGAGCCTGGGAGGTCAAGGCTGCAGTGAGGTGTGATCACTCCATTCTGCACTCCCACCTGGGCAAGAGTGAGCCCCGTCTCAAAATAAAATTGAGAAATTCCATTTCTCAAAATGAAATTCTGAAGTCAAAAAGTGCAGCAACTCAAGTTAATTCACTAGAGAAAGTCAGCATCAGATTTGAATTAGCAGAAGAAAG
The DNA here is from genome assembly GCF_000951045.1 of Mandrillus leucophaeus. Classification (NCBI taxonomy): domain Eukaryota; kingdom Metazoa; phylum Chordata; class Mammalia; order Primates; family Cercopithecidae; genus Mandrillus; species Mandrillus leucophaeus. The sequence goes on along the minus strand of NW_012101832.1, from coordinate 877,872 downwards.
AATCAGCAAACTTGTCCAGTCTGAGAAATGATAGAGCCCAAAATGCATGAAATAGCGGCAAAGAGGCAAATAAATGGACAATTCAAATATGAGAGTTGGAGACTTTAATACCCACTCTGAATAATGGGTAGAACAACTAGGCAACAAAGAAATGGAACACTTTTTTTTTTTTTTTTTTTTTTGAGACGGAGTCTCGCTCGGTCGCCCAGGCTGGGGTGCAGTGGCCGGATCTCAGCTCACTGCAAGCTCCGCCTCCCGGGTTCACGCCGTTCTCCTACCTCAGCCTCCCGTGTAGCTGGGACTACAGGCGCCCGCCACCGCGCCCAGCTAAGTTTTGTATTTTTAGTAGAGACGGGGTTTCACCGTGTTAGTCAGGATGGTCTCGATCTGCTGACCTCGTGATCTGCCCATCTCGGCCTCCCAAAGTGCTGGGATTACAGGCGTGAGCCACCGCGCCCGGCCAAAATGGAACACTTAAACAACACTATAAACCAAGTGGACTGAGCAGACATCTATAGACTACCCAACAGCAGCTAAATATACATTCTTCTCAAATGCACATGGTCTATTCTCTAGGATAGACCATGTGTTAGCCCATAAAACAAATCTAAATAAATTTTAAAGGATTGAAATATATAAAGTATGTTCTCTAACTACAGTAAAATAAAATTAGAAACGAATAGCAGAAGGAAATTTGGGAAATTCGCAAATAAGTGAAATTTAACTCTACCTTCCCAAATAAGCAATTAATTAAAGAAAAGAAAAAACCAAAACCAAAAATAAGATAAATTAGAAAATGACTTTTTGTTGTATTTTGTTTTGTGGTTTTTGAGACAGGGTTTCACTCTGTCCCCCAGACTGGAGTGCAGTGGCACAATCATAGGTCACTGCAGCCTTGAACTCCTGGGCTCACGTGGTCCTCCCAGTTTAGCCTCCCAAAGTATTGGGACTACAGGCATGAGCCACCACGCCTAACCCAGAAAATACTTTGTGAGATGAATGATGAAACACAACATACCAATATTTATGGAGGGAAATTTATATTTGTAAAATGTTGATTTTAAAAAAGAAATGTCTTAAGCCAGTAACCTAACCATTCACCTTAAGAAACTGGAAAAAGAAGAGCAAATTAAACTGAAAGCAAGCAGAAGGAAGGAAATAATAAAGATTAGAGTATAAATAAATGAAATAGAGAATATAAAATCAATAAAGAAAAGTAATAAAGTTAGTTCTTTGAAAAGATTGACAAAATTGATATACTTTCAGTTAGACTGAACAAGAACAAAAAGAATACTCAAATCAGGAATAAAAAAGGAGACACTACCATCAACCTTACAGAAATAAAAAGGATTATAAAGGAATACTCTGAACAACTGTTTGCCAACAAATTACATTACCGGATGAAATGGACAAATTTCTAGAAAGATAAAACCCACTGAGGCCGGGTGCAGAGACTCAAAGCCTATTATCCTAGCACTTTGGGAGGCCAAGGCAGATGGATCACCTGAGGCCAGGAGTTTGAGACCAGCCTAGCTAATGTGGTAAAATCCCGTCTCTACTAAAAATACAAAAAACAAATCAGCCGGGCACGGTGGCGCGTACCTGTAGTCCCAGCTACTCGAGAGGCCGAGGCAGGAGAATCGCTTGAACCCGGGAGGCAGAGGTTGCAGTGAGCCGAGATTGTGCCGTTGCACTCCAGCCTGGGCAACAAAATCGAAACTCTGTCTCAAGAAAAAAAAAAAAAACACACACACACAGAAACTGACTGACAGATAAATAGAAAATCCGAGTATACCTATGACTAGTAAAGAGGGTAATTTGAAAATTTCCCACATCCACAGGGTCTCACTGGACAGAACATTTACAGAAGAATTAATACCAGTCCTTCACAAAGTATTCCAAAAAACAGAAAAAGAGGGAACACTTCCCGACTTATGCTATGAAGCCAGTATTACTTTGATATTAAAACCAAACAAAGACATTGTAAGAAAGAAAACCACAGACCAGGCCAGGCACAGTGGCTCATGCCTGTAGTCCCAGCACTTTGGAAGGCGGAGGCAGGCAGATCACTTGAAGTCAGGAGTTTGAGTCCAGCCTGGACTACATGATGAAATCCTGTCTCTACTAAAAATACAAAAATTAGCCAGGTGTGGTGACACACACCTGTAATCCCAGCTACTCAGGAGGCTGAGACAGGAGAATTGCATGAACCTAGGAGGCAGAGGTTGCAGTGAGCTGAGATCGTGCCAGTGCACTCCAACCTGGGTGACAGAGTGAGACTCTCTCCAAAAAGAGACAAAATGCCAGAATGTCCACTCATGCCACTTCTGTTCTTACTGATCTCTTTGCCTCTATATTCTCCTCACCCACTCCTGTTTTTCTGGACTGTTGAATACATCTGTAAAAACTCTTACTTAAGGCTGGGTCTAGTGACGCATGCCTGTAATCCTAGCTCTTTGGGAGGCTTAGGTTGGGGGAACATTTGAGGCCAGGAGTTCAAGACCAGCCTCGACAACAATATGAAACTCCATCTCTACAAAAAAATAATAAACTGGGCATGATGGTGTGCGACTATAGTCCCAGCTACCTTGGAGGCTGAGGCAGGAGAGAGGATCACTGGTACCTAGGAGTTCGAGGCTGCAGTGAGCTGCGATCGCACCACTACACTCTAGCCTGGGCCACAGACTCCACTACACTCTAGCCCTGTCTCTTATGGTAAAAAAACAAACGGGCCGGGTGCAGTGGCTCACGCCTGTAATCCTAGCACTTTGGAAAGTCGAGGCGAGCAGATTGCCTGAGGTCAGGAGTTCAAGACCAGCCTGGGCAACACGGTGAAAGCCCGTCTATACTAAAATACAAAAAATTAGCTGGGCATGGCAGCGTATGCCTGTAGTCTAAGCTACTTAAAAGGCTGAAGCAGGAGAATTGCATGATCTCGGGAGGCGGAGGTTGCACCGAGATCGCACCACTGCACTCTAGCCTGGGCAACAGAGCAAGACTCCATCTCAAAAATAGAAAGAAAGAAAGAGAAAAATACCCAACTCCTACTTAAGTCACAACATACCATAAGGTAAAAGAAGTAACATATAACCAGCATAGTATCCCCTTTCTTTAAAATGTGTACATATTTGCAGTAGTCACATATTAAACCCATGCTGTGTAACATGTATGTAGACATAATACTGGAAAAAAAATCACATTGTTAATACTGGTTATCATTGAGTTGTAAGATTGAAGATGATTTTTATTCTGTGTTCTGGGTTTTCTATTGTAAATATTTTTGTAATTAGCAGAAATCTAGTAAACAGTAATTAATCAAACTACGATTTCCAGTGATTTCTTTTGGATATATATACAAGTGAAAACAACAACAAAAACTGGTTTTCGCCATAAAAACCCGTGAGTAAGTTTCGGGTCCTTTAGTATTCTGTTACCATTGGCCTGCATGATAATTTTGTGGAAATCAGCCAAAAGTACCCTTACCCTCTAACACCACCTTCATATGGTTGCCTTTCAAAGGTCTTCCGTCTTCTGAGGGCAAAAGCCTCATTAGGGCTTGACAAGTGAACTGAATTTCAGCTCCCAGTAACTCTCTTGGCTGGTTAGTTTTGTGCCATGCAAAACTGTACAACTCAGTGACATGGCCTTATTCAGTCTGTCTATCCCCCAGTGTGTGATTTAGCTCTATCCTAAGTCTCTCAACTTGTTTAGCCTTTCATTCATGGAGTGTCATCTGCGTGACATCACTCATTGCCGTTACATCAGATAACCTTTTCCCTCCTCACATGCCACAGTTACTCTCACATTAATTAGTTTGCTCATTCTGGCTTTTTATTTTTGGGCTACACTCTCCCCTGTCCATCTAGACCCTGCTATCTCCCCAATAATTATTTTCCTTGGAATCTTTGTGGCTTACTTCAGTCAGTGTTATTCTTCCTGTCTTCAGTCTTCTGTCCCATTTATTCTTCATGTTATTTATCTTATAGTTATCTTTCATTCTGACAAGTAGTTATTGATGTTCATTCATGGGCCTGGCACTGTTGTAGGCACTGAAGATAAGTGGGGAAAGAAACAGACTTCTGCCCTTAAGGAACTTATATTTTAGTGGTAAAATAGATAGTAAGCATACTTGATTATTTGAAACACATGTTCGGTTTGTTTTACCAGCTATAGAATTGTTAGCCCCAGGACTAGAAATTATATTTAAGAACAAAAAATTGTTTTAGTATCTAAGTATAAGATGTTACCTAGATACTCATTGAAACTCTCAGAAGCTTGTGGATGACCTTCATTTTAATTTACCTTAGCTGTGAAGTATTTTCTTGCATATATTTGTTTTTTAGTGTGGTCTTAGCTATTTATTGCAAAAGATTGAGGACAAGTAGTATAATGATATTTTGTTAGTGAGGTGTTATCTCATTTTAATTTACATGAATTTTTTCAGTTATTTATTTACTTTTATTTATCGTATTTTTTTTCCTCTATATTCAAGAAGATACAGGTATTTGGGGCATAATACTGAGATTCTCTTCAAGTCAAAGGATGTTAACTGAGTGCTTGTTGTGTGAATATCCTAAAACAGGTGCCAAGGGGGATAAAAGTATAAAATAAGATCTAGTACCTGCTTTCAAGGAATTTAGAGTCTATAAGGAGGAACAGATAACAGATATGGAAAAAAAAACTCTGGCTTCAGTTTTTCTCATTTGTAAAAATGATCAGATGTCTCATTTAGTTAAATGAAAGTGGAAAATAAGTCTAGAGTGATATTTATTTCTGTTATTACCTCAGATAAGTGGGCACAAGACACATGAGCTCTTGAATTGGAAGCTTATACAAAGCCCCCACTGTATACTAGTTCCACCTTCACAATAGAAACCTTGATGGAAGCAAAACAGTCAAGTTAATAGATAATGAAAATGTGTGTGTGAGATACCAAGCTTCGGAGTTATGAAGCTCTTGATCAGAAATTTCATTATCAAGCATACTGGTGTATTTTAAAATGCCAGGTAAACAGCAATGTTAAGAGCTAATTAAAAGAATGTTAAAAAAAAAGAAGATGTTAATATTTGCTGAAAATGCATAATTGGAGAAAGTTAAAGTTAAGTTTAATCTGAGACATTGGTAGAGAAAGTTAAGCTTTGCTTGTTTAGGCCAGTGCAGGAGCATGTTTACCAACAATCCCTGTGGTATCTTAGAAGGCACGGAGATAATGATAATAGAAAAACAGAAGTACTGGCCAGGCGCGGTGGCTCACGCCTATAATCCTAGCACTTTGGGAGGCCAAGGCGGGTGGATCATGAGGTCAGGAGATCGAGACCATCCTGGCTAACATGTTGAAACTCTGTCTCTACTAAAAATATTAAACAATTAGCCGGGCATGGTGTCGTAATCCCAGCTACTCAGGAGGCTGAGACAGGAGAATCACTTGAACCTGGGAGGCAGAGGTTGCAGTGAGCTGAGATCACGCCACTGCAGTCCAGCCTGGGCGACAGAGCAAGACTCCATCTCAAAAAAGAAGAAGAAGAAAAAAAAAGAAAGTAAAACAGAAGTGCTTCTACTCCTAGCAACTCTCAAGACTTGATGCTCCCACAGTATTGCTGGGTTACCGACAACAATACTGAAATATTTTATTTCTGTTTCTTCAATGCCATGCTCACTCTTATTTAGGCCACTGCATGTGTTTTTCTTCTTGTTCTGGAGTATCTTTTGCAGTTCACTGTCCCTTTCCCATGGCTTATTCCTATTCATTCCCACTCATCTTAGGTGCCACTTTACCCGGAAAGTCTTTTTTGGTTCCCAAATTTGGGTTAGAGTCTTCTTACCAAAGGTATTTTTAAAATACTGTATACTCTCTCATTGTAGCTATTTAATTCTTAGTAACTGCTTCCTTACTAATAACCCTGACTAGACTGTGATATCCATTAGGGCAAAAATTAGATTGGCTTGCATCTCCAGTACTTCGCACAGTGCAGGTATTTAGCAAATGGCACTGCTTTGCTAGGCACATACATTTTGATATGGCTATTTTTCTTCTTACAGGATTTTGTTTACAGGGGATTTGGGATATTATTTATAGAGCTGTGCTCTTGTCCTCGAGTTTATAGTCTAGCTGGAGAGCCAAAGTGAAAGTACATAAAAAAGTAAAATAATAGGGCCAGGCGTTGGTTCACACCTATAATCCCAACACTTTGAAAGGCTGAGGCAGGAGGGATCACTTGAGGCCAGGAGTTTGAGACCAGCCTGGGCAGCATAGTGAGAGCTCATCTCTACAAAAAAAAAAAAAAAAAAGCTGGGTAGGGTGGTACACACTTGTGGTCACAGCTACTTGAGAAACTGAGGCAAGAGGCTATCTTGAGCCCAGGAGAGTGGAGACTTCAATGAGCCATGATTACCCTAACTGCACTGCAGCCTAAGCAACAGAGTAAGACACTGTCTTAAAAAACACACACACACACACACACACACACACACATAAAAAATAATAAAAGGTAAAGGCCAGTATGAGTAGGTTAAATGTTGGCCCAAGGCAGAATAAATATCCCAATTTAAACATTTTCAATTTAAAAATGAACTTTTGACTCATTTTTTATTTGTGAAATAGAAATATTGCCTGTCTTGCCAGTCTTATAGATTTGTCATGTTGACGTATGACAAAAAACGAGATAATACAGTAAAATTTGAAAAAATAAAAAAAGTTCTAGAAATAAGTGCTACAAAGGAGAAATTTGAGTGTTTGACAGCGATCCAAATAACATGACCTCAGAAGTTAGGAAACGATTCTGTAAGAAAATAACATTTGAGCTGAGCTTTAAAAAAAGCCTTTCAGCACCTACCTGAAGATATGACTAAAATTAGAGCCTTAGAACCACCCCCTTGTAACTACATAGCACTCTGGAGGAGTTGAGCTGTTTACCTCATTTGCTCTGATGCAGAAAAAAAAGAATGAGAAAGGGTCTTTTAAAGTCTAGTTCACTTGTTTTATACTCTTTTTCAGTGTAGGAAAGGAGCCCCAGAAAAATTTGACTGATTTGTCTAGAGGGTTTTTGTTTGTTTTTTTTATGATTTAAGTCGTGTAAATGAAAAGATGTATTTCTAAAAAGGGTTTTGATGGTCTGAAAAACCCATTAATACACTAGAAATTTTCCTTCTATGAAAAAATGATGTTAATGTAGCGTTTGTATTTAAAACAGTTCCTGAACTGGCCTCCTTTAGCCCCACTGACAGTGAGGATAAGCCATATGTTTTACTATCTGTAACCAGAGTGACCCAGCTGTGGTCATAGATACTAGGGGAAGACAGGAACAGGAAAGAAAAAAAAGATAATAGTACTTCAGATAAAAATAACCTGAGATTATTATATATAATTTGAATCATCTATATGGTAGCAATGTTCGTAAGTAATTTTTTTAAAATGCAAAAATGTTTCTATCTATATTGAGACTGTAGTAGAACTTCCTTATAGTGTCTGTTCCCTTCTTTAATGTTTTTTTATGTGAAATATTCATGCCAGAAGACTCATTCATTAGCAGGAGAAAATTATGTCCCTAATTTTTGCCTCATCAAGAAGTTTCACATTATATAACAAAGTTTACTGAAAAGTCACCATTTTCTTTTTGACTTAGTCATCTCATTTTTGATAGATTGCAAAGGTCGACTGCAAGGAAGTACTAGACATCATTTGTAATCTGGAATCTGAGGGGCAGGATAACACAGCATTTGTTCTTTGTACGACTTACCTTACCCAGCAGCTCCAAACTGCAAGTGTATATTGTTCTTGGTAAGTATATTTAGTTTTACACTCTTTATTTGTTAGCACATAGTATATAGCATTTAGGGTTTATGTAAAATGTTAATTTGTTTCTAATTTAAAACCTAGCATGAACTGTGAATAGCTTCTTGCTTCCACACAAAATCATTTAATTAAAAATATCATTGGTTTAATCTAGTCAAGAAAGGGTAAAATATTCCTCTTGATTATCCCATAAAGGGTTGTCTGTTAACTCCAATATATGTCTTCTATCTTGAAGATTAAATTGTGTCAATATGAAACAAACCTGTGTTAGATTGTTTTTCTTTTCATTTTTTTAGTATCTTCTGGGTAGTCCTTCCCATTCTTATTTGGGAACCCACAGATGAAAAGGATCAAATTATCTAGGTTTCTAGGTCAAACTAGCACTAAAAAAGAAATTCATTTGAATAGTAATCTCTTTTGCAACTTTGGAACTATATAGTTGAATTGCATTATTTTGGTTTTAATTCAATTTATATCTTGTTTGCCTACAGAATACTTAGTTGCTAAAAAGGAAACAGTAAGTGTATCCATGGTTCTTTCATTCTAACTGTATTGAATCTATTTAGGCCAAAGGGACAAACCTGATACACAGGAAACCTCTAAAATGTAAGACTCTCTGTCAGTAAGTATCAGATTAGTGGTATGGATAATGCTATAGGAGATCAGAGAGAGGTGCTCACTGTATACCAGAGTATTAAAGGTGTCAGGGAGGAAGTAATATTTGAGATTTAATTCTAAGAATGGGTTGGATTTGCATTATCTTGATTAGAGGAACTCTGACTATTTCAGAACCTAAGGATGGCTTAAAATTGGAAATGAGCATTTTGTTTATAGGAAAACCTAGTAAAGCCTTTTGTGTACTTCAGCCCTCATTGATCTCCCTCTGGATCGTCTGTCTATTTTAATAGTTTTATGGTTAATACTGTTGTATGTTACTATATTTCTTTTTGTTTATTATTTTATGTAGAAATTTGTGTGCTGTAATCTCACCCAGTCCTCATAATAATCATTGCACAGGTGAGGCAGTTGGGGGATCATAGGGACCAGAGAAAACTTGTAATTGTCCATGGTCTCAAAGCTAAAGTGGTAGAGCTGAGATTCAAGCCCAGGTCTTAAACTTCTAATCTAGTGCTTTTCTTCTGTATACGTGTTTTCTTGGCATAGGCCAAAATTCAAATTGTAGTTTTTTGCCACCAAATCCACTATGCCAGAGTTATACCTCCTGTGAGAAAGGAGATAGTGAGATGGGGACTTAAATATAATTTCTTTATGATGAAAAAAGTACCTACCATTATAGCTAGGTTTTCAGTACAAATAATAAATTAAATTGTATATGGAATGTGTTATAGATTGTGTTTAAAATTTTTCTCCCCTTCTTTAGTCGCCCACCATTCACTCTTCCAGAGCTGTTAGTGGCTCTAGGATTAATGCTGTTCTTCTATAGCAGGAAGGGATTAATAGAGATTTCCCTTTGTGGCCTCCTCAGGAGCTATAATGAGTAAAGGAAAGAAAATCTTAGTCATTTCACACTTTGTTAAAATTAAGTTTCTTTCAAGCAATTCAAGGAGAAATCACAGCTTTTTTTTGTTTTTGTTTTTGTTTTTGAGACCGAGTCTTGCTCTGTCACCCAGGCTGGAGTGCAGTGGTGTGATCTCGGCTCACTGCAACCTCCGCCTCCCGAGTAGCTGGGATTACAGGTGCACGCCGCCATGCCCAGCTAATTTTTGTATTTTTGGTAGAGACTGGGTTTCACCATGTTGGTCAGGCTGGTCTCGAACTCCTGACCTCATGATATCTACCCGCCTCAGCCTACCAAAGTGCTAGGGTTATGGGCATGAGCCACCACGCCTAGCCACATCTTTTTTTTTTTTTTTTAACCCTTCCATTGTTTTTGAAAGCTTTTTTTTTGGTAGTGGGATGCTGGAGTTAGAATATTAGAATAACATAAAACGTTGAATTTTGGCCAGGCATGGCTCACACCTGTAATCTCAGCACTTTGGGAGGCCGAGGTCGGTGGGTCACCTGAGGTCAGGAGTTCAAGACCAGCCTGACCAACATGGTGAAACCCCATCTCCACTAAAAATACAAAAATTAGCCATGCATGATGGCAGGCGTCTGTAATTCCAGCTACTCAGGAGACTGAGGCACCAGAATCGCTTGAACCTGGGAGGTGGAGGTTGCAGTAAGCTGAGGTCATGCCAGCTCAGGAGACAAGAGCAACTCCGTCTCAAAAAAACCACAAAAAACATTGAATTTTACTAAGGAAAATTAATCACAGGAATTCTGTTCAAATGAGATAGATTATTTTGTTATGCTTGAGGTAGTGGGACATAAGGAGTATTTGTTTAAAAAAAAACTTCTAAGTGGTATTTTGGATAAGAGAGATATCAGTATTTTTTAAATGTGGCAATAAAGTTGAAATACAAAGTAATAAAAGTAGTCATGCTTATTTTTAAACACATATGCTAGAATTTATTTCTTGGGAGTATCATTCTTGAGTGTAGTTACCATGAAGATAATATTTGAAATGTAAACTATGTAGCTATCGGCCGGGTGCAGTAGCTCACGCCTGTAATCCCAGCAATTTGGGAGGCTAAGGTGGGTGGATCATTTGAGGTCAGGAGTTTGAGACCAGCCTGGCCAACATGGTGAAAATCCATCTCTACTTAAAATACAAAAATGAGCCGGGCATGGTCTGTCTCTTATACACATCTAGATGTGTATAAGAGACAGACTCTAGCCTGGGCGACGGAGCAAGACTCCATCTCAAAAAAAAAAAAAAAAAAAACCAGTCCTCGTCTCTACTAAAAAATACAAAAAAAAACCTAGCCGGGCGAGGTGGCAGGCGCCTGTAGTCCCAGCTACTCGGGAGGCTGAGGCAGGAGAATGGCGTAAACCCGGCAGGCGGAGCTTGCAGTGAGCTGAGATCCGGCCATTGCACTCCAGCCTGGGTGACAGAACAAGACTCCGCCTCAAAAAAAAAAAAAAAAAAAAAAAAGAAGTACTAGAAGAGGCCAGGCTCGGTGGCTCACGCCTGTAATCCCAGCACTTTGGGAGGCCGAGGCGGGCGGATCATGAGGTCAGGAGATCGAGACCATTCTGGCTAATACGGTGAAACCCGTCTCTACTAAAAATACAAAAAATTAGCTGGGCGTGGTGGTGGGTGCCTGTAGTCCCAGCACTCGGGAGGCTGAGGCAGGAGAATGGCGTGAACCCGGGAGGCGGAGCTTCCAGTAAGCCGAGATGGTGCCACTGCACTCTAGCCTGGGCGACGGAGCAAGACTCCATCTCAAAAAAAAAAAAAAGAAGTACTAGAGGAGTAAGCTCCCTGTAGATGCCTCTCAGTGGTAATATAATTGGAATAGCCATGCATTTGAAAAAGGTGACCATTTTGAGTGAGATGATGTATTATATAGAGAGAGGTGTAATTACTGCAGCCATTTTAAAGTCATAAAGTTGAACTTTGAACCTCCACAGTAAGCTTTCATTGAGTATTTGATAGACTGGCCTTTGCTTTCTGTAATGTGTCTGAGCTTAAATTTTGTGTTACACATTTGTGTTTCTTCAGATGTAGTTACATGTCTGTTCTGCCCCAACTAGACTGATATACCAACCAATATGTTGTTTAATTCACAGTTGTGTCCTCAGTAACTGGCGAAAACTAGCATATGTGTTTTATTTAACAGAATTTTGTGGGAGAGAAAAGAGGTCATGGGGGTCAATTACTATTGTATTAGCTTAAAAACTTTTTTTCTGTAATAGCCTTTTTTAGGGGATGATCATCCCTTGATTCCACAGTTTTATTTACTTCATTCCTAAAATACCTAAATTCTGAATCCCAGTGTAACATGTTAACTGGACTTCATGGGCTTCTTGCTATGTAGAAACACAGAGTAATGTTTGTATGCATATATGTATGTATGTATGTATGTATGTATTTTTGAGACAGAGTCTCGCTCTTGTCACCCAGGCTTCAGTGCCGTGGTGCAATCTCAGCTCACTGCAGCCTCCGCCTCCCGGGTTTAAGCGATTCTCTGCCTCAGCTTCCCGAGTAGCTGGGATTACAGGTGCCAGCCACCACACCCAGCTAATTTTTTGTATTTTTAGTAGAGACGGGGTTTTACCATGTGGGCCAGGCTGGTCTCGATCTCCTGACCTCAGCTGAGCCACCACGCTGGCCAAAACACAGAGTAATTTAAAGTTCTTGCTTAGTAGTTAAATTCCTACCAAAATGTGTTTCTTGCTGTTAACAGAGCTAAATTTCCTTTCCAATTTTTATAAATTTATATATAACTTGTTGAAATGAGCTAGGTAATGGGCAAAATCGTGGGCACAGTAGATCATCTCAACATTGGAAGCATACATACAATGGAATCATTTTCCATGATTTTCAATGGTTGGCTTTTTTTAAAAAGTCACATTATTGTAGTAATTGAAGAAGAACTTATCCTAGTGCATGTTTGATCTATCAGGCTGTCGGTTACTACTGGATGTTGGTTTCAGTGTTCCAGTGTACAGATTTGAATGGATGATTGAAGTGACATCTTGCATCCTCATGAGTAATATACTGGCTGTCATGGTTTCAGGCATGTTTATATATTTGGATGGGTAATCATTTTATATCGATTTATAACTATGCAAATATTTTTACAAAATACACCATAAATGCCCGTTTTTGATCATGCTTATTTGGAGTTAACATACTTGGAGCCTGAAATATTTAATTTGGAATACCAAGCCCTGGACATTCTGACTTACTCTTTTAAAAGTTATTTGAGTGGCCGGGCATGGTGGTTTATGCGTGTAATCCCAGCATTTTGGGAGGCCGGCGCTGGTGGATCATGAGTTCTGGAGTTCAAGACCAACCTGACCAAGGTGCTGAAACCCCTTCTCTACTAAAAATACAAAAATTAGCCGGGCATGCTGGCAGGCACCTGTAATGCCAGCTACTAGGGAGGCTGAGGCAGGAAAATTGCTTGAACCTGGGTGGCAGAGGTTGCAGTAAGTTGAGATCGCACCACTGTACTCCAGCCTGGGTGACAGAGCAAGACTCCATCTGGAGGGCAAAAATTATTTGAGCCTGTAATCCCAGTACTCTGGGAAGCTGAAGTGGGTGGATCTCTTGAGGTCAGGAGTTCGAGACCAGCCTGGACAGCATGGTGAAACCCCATCTTTACTAAAATTACATAAATTAGCCAGGCATAGTGGCATGTGCCTGTAGTCCCCAGCTACTCAGGAGGCTGAGGAAGGAGAATTGCTTGAACCAGGGAGGTGGAGGTTGCAGTGAGCCGAGATCATATCACTGCATTCCAGCCTGGGCAACAGAACAAGACTCCGTCTCAAAAAAAAAAAAAAAGGCCAGGTTCAGTGGCTCATGCATGTAATCCCAGCACTTTGGGAGGGCAAAGTGGGCGGATCACCTGAGGTTGGGAGTTCAAGACCAGTCTGGCCAACATAGCGAAACCCCATCTCTACTGAAAATACAAAAATTAGCCGGGCATGCTGGCAAGCATCTGTAATCCCAGCTACTCGAGGGAGGCTGAGGCAGGACAATCACTTGAACCTGGGAGGTGGAAGTTGCAGTGAGCCAAGATCGTGCCATTGCACTCCAGCCTGGGCGACAGCGTGAGACTCTGTCTCAAAAAAATAAATAAATAAAATTATTTGAGAGACCTTAATTCTCAACCTGCCTTTTAACCACTTTAATGGATTTATAAATCTAACTTTGTTGCCAGGCTGGAGTATAGTGGCAAAATCAAAGCTCACTGCAGCCTTGAACTCCTGGGCTCAAGTGATTCTCCCACCTCAGCCTCCCAAGTATCTGGAATTATAGGCTTGAGCCTCTGTGCCTGGCTTTAGTTGGTGAATTTTATTTTATTTGAGAGAAGATATTACTCTGTCACCTAGGCTGAAGTGTACTAGTGAGATCACAGCTTAATTCAGCCTTAAATCCTGGGCTCAATGACCACCCCCCCCATCTCCACCTCCTCAGTAGCTGGGACTACAGGTGTGCCACCAAGACTGGCTAGGCTTTTTTTGTTTGGTTGGTTTTAGGGTCTTACTGTGTTGCTCAGACTGGTCTTGAACTCCTAGCCTCAAATAATCCTCTGCTGAGGTTATAGGCATGAGCCACTATGCCCAGCCCTTTAGTAAATTTTAGATAGTTGACATCGTTTACTCGTGTATATCTTTATAATCGGGATTTACTGACTTTGATAATTTTTGTTCTGTTCAAATAGGACAGATTTCACATACATATGACAGATTACAAAAGTTTTTATTACTTAGCATGCTTAAATCTGAATAAAGTAATTGTGTGTTTAAAATGAACAGTTATCCCAGCTTGCCTGGCTGGTGGCTATTTTCACAGCTGGCCTATCTCAATTTTCACTTCTTGTGGTTAGGAAAGTGGCACTAGCCAAATAAAGGCAATTTTTTTTTTTTTTTTTTTTTTTTTTGAGACAGAGTCTCACTCTGTCGCCCAGGCTGGAGTGCAGTGGCGCGATCTCAGCTCACTGCAAGCTCTGCCTCCCAGGTTCATGTCATTCTCCTGCCTCAGCCTCCCGAGTAGCTGGGACTACAGGCACCCACCAGCACACCTGGCTAATTTTTTTGTATTTTTAGTAGAGACGGGATTTTACCATATTAGCCAGGATGGTCTCGATCTCCTGACCTCATGATCCGCCCACTTCGGCCTCCCAAAGTGCTGGGATTACAGGTGTGAGCCACTGCGCCCAGCCCCAGAAAGGCAAATATTTAAAGGCATTTTAAATTAATCGTATTTGTTATAGCTCAAATTTGCCATCCTATTAAGCTTCATTAATTTATCCTTTTTTTTTTTTTTTTTTTGAGATGGAGTCTTGCTGTGTCATTCGGGCTGGAGCATAGTGGCGCAATCTCGGCTCACTGCAGCCTCCACCTTGACCAATCATTTATCTTTTGAGACACCATATATTCATTTCAATCTTTGAAGCAAGTTTTATAACTACTTAACAATTTCACCTTATGCTGGGCACAGTGGCTTATGCCTGTAATCCCAGAACTTTGGGAGGCAGAGGCAGGTGGATCACCTGAGGTTGGGAGTTTGAGACCAGCTTGACCAACATGGATAAACCCCATCTCTACTAAAAACACAAAATTATCCGGGCGTGGTGGCACAGGAGGCTGAGGCAGGAGAATTGCTTAAACCTGGGAGACAGAAGTTGCGGTGAGCCAAGATCTGCCATTGCACTCCAGCCTGGGCAATGAGAGCAAAGCTCCGTCTGAAAAAAAAAAAAAAAAAAAACACCTCACCTTACAAGAGCCCCAGTTACCTCTTTAGAAATATAAGAAAATAAATTATGTTAAATATATTTACTTTAAATTACATGTTTCCATTTCTTAAGCTTTGGATTTGTAGCCAACTTTCTGGGAGACAGTCTGTGTTCATAGCAATATAGGATATCAGTGTTTTTAAATTGGCTTATGAAAATAATACAGATTTTTAAATGAAAATTATTTAATTGGTATCCATTGATTTACTTAAAAGAGCCACATTTTTTAAGTGATAGCATTCTTTTTAGTTTAGGTGTGTTTTTTTTGTTTGTTTTTCTTTTGAGACGGAGTCTTGCTCTGTTGCCTAGGCTGGAGTGCATTGGCGCTATCTTGGCTCACTGCAACCTCCACCTCCTGGGTTTGAGCGATTCTCCTGTTCTCAGCCTCCCAAGTAGCTGGGATTACAGGCGTCCACCACCACGCTCAGCTAAGTTTTATATTTTTAGTAGAGAGGAGGTTTCACCATGTTGGCCAGCCCGGTTTCGAACTCCTTACCTCAAGTGATCTGTCCCCCTTCACCTCCCAAAATGTTAGGATTACAGGTGTGAGCCACCTGCCATGCCTAGCCTCTTTTAGTTTTGCTATTAGAAGTGACAACATTCTTTTTAGTTTCACTATTAGCTTTCCTTGCATTCACATTTTACATTCTCATTAGCATTTCTATCCTTGGCATTTTTGAGTTTCTAATGCTTTTTTGCTTGAGTGTTTTATTCATTAAATGTTTTTGTTTAATTTATTATTTTCAAGCTTTCCTTTTGTTTCCATGATAAATCTTTGTGAGATTCCTGTATTTTAGCCATTTCCAAAAAGTGCCATTTTACTTATTTCACTGGAAGTATTTAAACATTCCAAACTACAGGCTCTAAGTAGCATCCTGATATTTTAGATCTGGAAAGGGCCCTTAAGATCACTGTATAGAAGTGTACAATTAGAGTATCCATTTGCTGTATATATATTTCGTTGTTAGTTTAGTGATGTCTGATTATCTCTGCCCATTAGGACAGGGCTTAATTCAATCAGTATAATAATTATCAGTGTGAAGGATAAAACCTTTTAGAACAACATGGGATCTAAATAAGTTTTTTTAAAATGTCACCATAAAGGAAGTAGTGTTTTGTTTTTATTTTTCCCCCCAAACACAAGAGAAGTCAGGGAATCATTATGGAGGATTCTTAACATTTTTACCAGTTTGGGAGAAAGCAGTGGTGAATATAGATAGTTTTTAATCTAGTTTTTGTTTTCTCTACTGTCAGCTTTCTACAGATCAAAAAATTGGGTTGCCGGGGGCAGGGCAGCAAATACCAGTTACTTTAAATGTTTTACCATGATCTTCTTTTTTTATAGGGAACTGACTCTCTTTTGGAGTAAACTGCAAAGAAGAATTGACCCTTCTTTAGATACTTTTTTGGAGCGCTGTCGTCAGTTTGGTGTCATAGCTAAAACACAGCAGCATTTATTTTGCCTCATTAGAGTTATACAAACTGAAGTGAGTACTTTATGCCTTCTCTGCTAACTGTAGCTGGAGGAAAGAAATGAGTGAGAAGATAATGTCTCAGGAAATTCCCTTTAGATAAAGGAAGATAAGAAATAATGGGTTTTAATAAGATTAATGGAATTGACCACATCTGACTGCTTCTCCAGATTGACTTCCTATAATTAATCAGAAACAAATTGATGGCCAAACAAGTTAGGTGATAATTATTTCTAATTACTGTGAATGAAGTTGTGTCTCCTGTCACATTAAGAACATTTTAAGAGGCCAGGCACAGTGACTCAAGCCTGTAATCCCAGCACCTTGGGAGACTGAGGTGGGTGGATCACTTGAGCTCAGGAGTTCGAGACCAGCCTGGCCAACCTGGTGAAACCCTGTCTCTACTAAAAATACAGAAATTAGCCGGGCATGGTGGCGGGCGCCTGTAATCCCAGCTACTTTGGAGGCTGAGGCAGGAGAATCGCTTGAACAGGGAAGGCGGAGGTTGTGGTGAGCTAAGATTGCACCACTGCACTCTAGCCTAGGCGATAGAGTGAGACTTGGTCTTTAAAAAAAAAAAAAAGAACATTTCAAGGTAACTATAGAACTTGCCCGTTTAAACAATTACTTCATAATTGGCCATTAGAACATTTTGTTTTGTTTAAATCTTTAATAAAGGTACTAATTTTCTATTGTTGAATAACATATCACAAAAATGAATATTAAAACAATGTCCATTTTGTATTAGTTCAGTTTTATAAATCAGAAATCCAGCACAATGTGGCAGGATTCTCTTCTAAGACTATCACATTGGCTAAAATGTAGTTGGCTAGGCTAAGTTCTTATCAGAAGCTCTGGAAATCCACTTCAAAGCTTGTTCTTATCATTGACAGATTTCAGTTCCTGTGATTGTAGGACTGAGGTTTCTGTTTTCTGGCTTGCTGCCAGTCAGGGTCTGTTCTCAGGTCCTAGGAAGCTACACTCAGTCTTTGCGTCTATTTTCAAGCAGCAAGGGTGCAACAAGTTGGTGCTTGAAACCTGACATCCTCCATCTCTGACTTTAGTTTTCAGTTTTTGGTTAAGACAGGTCTCACTCTGTCACCCAGGCGTAGTGCAGTGGTGTGATCATAGCTCATTACAACCTCAAACTCCTTGACTCAAGCAGTTCTCCCGTCTCAGCCTCCAGAGTAGCTGAGACTACAGGCGTGTAGTTTTTTTCTTTTTTGGTGGGGAGCAGGGGCAGTAGATACAGGGTCTTGCTTTGTTGTCCAGACTGATTCTCAACTCCTGGCCTCAAGCAATTCTCCCACCTCAGCCTTCCAAAGTTCTGATATTATAGGTGTAAGCTGCCACACCTGTCCGCTTGAACCTGGGAGGCAGAGGTTGCAATGAGCCGAGATCACACCATTGCACTGCAGCCTGGGCGACAGAGTGAGACTCTGTCTCAAAAAAAAAAAAAGCAGCAAAGGTTAAATGACTTGGCTACATCCTATGTGCGCTTTCATCAATATGCCAAGTCACTCTTGATCCCTCACCTTCCTAGTTTAAGACCCACCAATTTCTTCAAAATTCAGCTCCACATTCCATATCTTGATTCAAATTTATTCACTACTCCTTTTAGTAACTTTTTGGCCTATCTGTTCAGAATATATAATGGTATTTCTGGTTACTTTTCTTTGAAAAGTGTTGTTAGTGATTTTTCAAATGTTACCATCCCAACCAGATTAGGCTGTTGAAGAAAGAATGGCCATTCTTTGCTGTCCACCTCACAGTCTTCCAAAAGGAGTTAATAACTTGTGGAGAAACTGAATTATTTTAAAATTTGGCTGACTTTCCCCAAGTCCTCTCTGCTCTTACTTAACAAATGATAAACTTATATCACAGCATCCTAATAAGAGACCCATGGTCTAGTCCTGTGGAGCCACTGAAGCAACATGGCCTGTTTACTTGGAGTACATTCCAAATGAGAGGGAGAAACTTCTATATTCTTTTGGCCACTACTGTTGTGGGATGTCTGCCATTCATAACAGAACCAGATCCTAGCTGATACAGGCTAAGTAATGCCTCTCTTTCAAAAAAAGCTAGTCTCAGCTCATCTGAAAGGTAGAGAGTTATCTCAATTGATTGTTCACAGTCAGTTACAGACTGAACTCTGTTCTACTCTTTCTCCCCTTCTCACTATTACACTTGACTAGTTTTAAAGGAAAAAAATGTTGGAGTCTCAGTTTGCAAGGGCTTCTACACTCACTGACTCCCTTTCCACCTACTAGTCCACATCTCTTCTACTCTTCAGGCCAAATTTTTATTTTATTTATTTTATTATTTTATTTTTTTGTTTTTTTTGGAGACGAAGTCTCACTCTGTTGCCCAGGCTGGCATGCAGTGGCATGATCTTGGTTCACCGCAACCTCCGCTTCCCAGGCTCAAGGGATTCTCAATGCCTCAGCCTCCCGAGTAGCTGGGACTTTGGGCCTGCATCACCATGCGTGGCTAATTTTTTGTATTTTTATTAGAGATGGGGTTTTGCCATGTTGGCCATGGTGGTCTTAAAACTCCATGCCTCAAGTGATGTGCCTAGCTCGGTCTCCCAAAGTGCTGGGATTACAGGTGTGAACCACCATGCCTGGCCTAAATGCTTTTAAGTCCTTGCTCGTCTGCTCACTAGTTGATGACACTGGGCAACTTAACCTTCTGAGTGTTGGGGATTTTTTGTCTATAAAATGAGGATATGTGCAAAAACGTTTATTTCAAATAAGTGCCTAGGTTGTAGTAGGGGTTCCGTAAATCAATGACAGTGATTTCTTTGTGTTCCCAGCATTTAGAATGAATGATGCCCAACACAGAATTAAATGCCTGGCAAATTGTTGACTGATTTAAACAGTGGAATTTACTCCGTTATTTTACATCGTATTCTGTTGAACAGTTACAATGTGCTAGTGTTACTATTTCATCTTTATAACCTTAGAAGGAGGAAAATCTGGTATTACCATTACTGTTATCATTTTACCAATAAGGAAACTGAAGTTTAGAGGTTGAGAACCTGTCACTTGTTGTGAAGCTGGGGTTCAAAGGCAGTCAAAGTCTGATTCTAAAGTCTCTGCTCTTAGCAGTGCGTTTTAAGCCACTCAGACATATCTTGCTTTTCTTTTTTCATGTCATTTTCGCATTTCAGCCTCTCAGATCAAAAGAGTTATCTTGTATGTACCAAGCTTTTATCACATATGACCAGGTCGTCCTAATTTTAAACTAGTTTCTGAGAACCTGCTGCCGTAGCAAGATTTTCTGATTTTTCTCCCTGGAAAGCTGAGATTCAGTACACCTGTGATGGTGACTATAAATTACTAAATTCTTTCAGGAGGAAATGGAGAGGATCATTTATTTTATCTTTGAAGTTTTGAAAAATCCAAGTGTTCATGATACAGAGATTTTTTTTTTTTTTTTTTTGAGACTGAGTCTCACTCTGTCGCCCAGGCTGGAGTGCAGTGGCCGGATCTCAGCTCACTGCAAGCTGCACCTCCTGGGTTTACGCCATTCTCCTGCCTCAGCCTCCCGAGTAGCTGGGACTACAGGCGGCCGCCACCTCGCCCGGCTAGTTTTTTGTATTTTTTAGT
>NW_012101832.1:849480-857429 GCF_000951045.1 Mandrillus leucophaeus | reverse complement strand
GGGGTTTCTCCATGTTGGTCAGGCTAGTCTCGAACTCCTGAACTCAGGTGATAATGCCTGCCTCGGCCTCCCAAAGTGCTGGGGTTATAGGCATGAGCCACCGCGCCCGGCCACAGAGAATTTCTTAAATTGAATTTAATCTTAGATTCACATCTATACCTGTGTTTCCTGTTGCTGCCTTTTTAAACACTGCCCCTCTACTCAACATCATTCTATTTTGA
The DNA here is from genome assembly GCF_000951045.1 of Mandrillus leucophaeus. Lineage (NCBI taxonomy): Eukaryota > Metazoa > Chordata > Mammalia > Primates > Cercopithecidae > Mandrillus > Mandrillus leucophaeus. The sequence continues at coordinate 857,208 of NW_012101832.1, read as the reverse complement.
ATCCTCCAGTGACCTTACTTATCCTGAATTTCTTTGGATTCACATGCATTTATTGTTTATGCATTCGGGGTACAGATAAATTCCTTGAAAGTAAGGAACTGCTTTAATACACAGTGCCTAGTAAATGTACATTGTTCATAGTTGTAGCATCTAATTCAGTTCTTTGCATGTTGAGACAAGAAATATCTAAATGTCTTTCATGAAGAAAGATTTAAGATAAAATTTAGGAACTCTAAAAGTTTTTACAACCTAAAATTCCGTATCAGTGAACATTATATACTCTTTCTGTATGCAAAAAAAAAAAAATTTTTTTTATCCTGTTTTACTTACAGGCACAAGATGCCGGTCTTGGGGTGTCAATTTTACTGTGTGTCAGAGCTCTTCAACTCAGATCAAGTGAAGATGAGGAAATGAAGGCATCAGTTTGTAAAACAATTGCCTGTCTTTTACCAGAAGATTTAGAAGTTAGACGAGCCTGTCAGCTTACAGAATTCTTAATTGAACCCAGTTTGGATGGATTTAATATGTTAGAAGAACTGTATTTGCAACCAGATCAAAAATTTGATGAAGAAAATGCACCGGTTCCAAATTCTCTTCGATGTGAGCTCTTACTAGCTTTAAAAGCCCACTGGCCTTTTGATCCTGAGTTTTGGGACTGGAAAACTTTAAAACGACACTGCCACCAACTTTTAGGACAAGAAGCCTCAGATTCTGATGATGATTTAAGTGGCTATGAAATGTCCATTAATGACACAGATGTTTTAGAGTCATTTCTCAGTGACTATGATGAGGGTAAAGAAGATAAACAATATAGAAGAAGAGATTTGACAGATCAGCATAAGGAGAAAAGAGACAAAAAACCCATTGGCTCTTCTGAAAGATATCAGAGGTGGCTTCAGTATAAGTTTTTCTGTTTGTTATGTAAGCGGGAATGTATAGAGGCTAGAATTCTTCATCATTCTAAGATGCATATGGAAGATGGAATTTACACCTGTCCAGTTTGTATTAAAAAATTTAAGAGAAAAGAAATGTTTGTTCCTCATGTGATGGAGCATGTTAAAATGCCACCAAGCAGAAGGGACCGCTCTAAAAAGAAATTACTGTTGAAAGGCTCTCAAAAGGGTATTTGTCCCAAGAGCCCCTCTGCAATCCCAGAGCAAAACCATTCATTGAATGAACAAGCCAAAGGAGAGTCTCATGAATATGTCACATTCAGCAAATTAGAAGATTGCCACCTGCAAGACAGAGATTTGTATCCATGTCCTGGTACAGACTGTTCCCGTGTGTTTAAGCAATTTAAATACTTAAGTGTGCATCTTAAAGCTGAACACCAAAATAATGATGAAAATGCCAAGCACTACTTGGATATGAAAAATAGAAGAGAGAAGTGTACTTACTGTCGACGACATTTTATGTCTGCTTTTCACCTTCGGGAGCATGAACAAGTGCATTGTGGGCCTCAACCTTATATGTGTGTATCTATAGATTGCTATGCTAGGTTTGGATCAGTAAATGAACTACTTAACCATAAACAAAAGCATGATGATCTGCGTTATAAATGTGAATTAAATGGCTGTAATATTGTTTTCAGTGACTTGGGACAGCTTTACCACCATGAAGCACAACACTTTAGGGATGCATCTTACACATGCAACTTTCTTGGCTGTAAAAAGTTCTATTACTCCAAAATTGAATACCAGAATCACCTCTCAATGCATAATGTTGAAAATTCAAATGGTGACATAAAGAAATCAGTGAAACTTGAGGAGTCTGCAACAGGTGAAAAGCAAGATTGTGTTAATCAGCCCCATCTACTTAACCAAACTGATAAATCACATTTACCTGAAGATCTTTTCTGTGCAGAATCAGCTAATTCTCAAATAGATACAGAAACTGCAGAAAACCTGAAAGAAAACAGTGACAGTAATTCTAGTGATCAGTTAAGTCATAGCTCTTCAGCTTCAATGAATGAAGAGTTAATTGACACACTAGATCACTCTGAAACCATGCAGGATATATTGTTATCTAATGAGAAAGTCTTTGGGCCCTCCAGTTTAAAAGAAAAATGTTCCAGTATGGCAGTTTGTTTTGACGGGACTAAGTTTACCTGTGGTTTTGATGGCTGTGGTTCCACATACAAAAATGCAAGAGGAATGCAGAAACATTTACGGAAGGTTCATCCATACCATTTCAAGCCCAAAAAGATAAAGACGAAAGATCTGTTTCCCTCTTTGGGTAATGAACATAATCAGACAACGGAAAAGTTGGATGCAGAACCTAAACCCAGCTCAGATACAAACAGTGACTCCCCAGATGAAGGTCTAGATCACAATATTCACATTAAATGTAAACGAGAACATCAAGGTTACTCCTCAGAATCCTCCATTTGTGCTTCTAAAAGGCCCTGTACAGAGGATACCATGTTGGAACTTCTGTTACGCTTGAAACATTTAAGCTTGAAAAACTCAATAACACATGGCTCTTTCTCAGGGTCATTGCAGGCGTACCCATCCAGTGGTGCTAAGTCTCTTCAATCAGTTTCATCTATCTCAGACCTTAATTTTCAGAATCAAGATGAAAATATGCCAAGTCAGTACCTTGCACAGTTGGCGGCTAAGCCGTTTTTCTGTGAGCTTCAAGGATGCAAATATGAATTTGTGACCAGAGAGGCTCTGTTAATGCATTATCTTAAAAAGCATAATTATTCAAAAGAAAAAGTCCTTCAGTTAACCATGTTCCAACATCGGTATTCCCCATTTCAATGTCATATTTGCCAAAGGTCATTTACAAGAAAAACACACCTTAGGATTCATTATAAAAATAAACATCAAATTGGCAGTGACAGAGCAACTCACAAACTATTAGATAATGAAAAGTGTGATCATGAAGGCCCATGTTCAGTAGATAGGTTGAAAGGTGATTGTTCTGCAGAACTTGGAGGTGATCCCAACAGTAACTCTGAGAAACCACACTGTCATCCTAAGAAGGATGAATGCAGTTCTGAAACAGATTTGGAATCATCTTGTGAAGAAACAGAAAGTAAAACATCTGACATTTCATCACCAATAGGCAGCCACAGAGAAGAACAAGAAGGAAGAGAGGGCAGAGGTAGCAGGCGAACTGTTGCTAAAGGAAATCTGTGTTATATTTTGAATAAATACCACAAACCATTCCATTGTATCCATAAAACTTGCAACTCCTCATTCACCAATCTAAAAGGCTTAATTCGCCATTACAGAACTGTACATCAGTACAACAAAGAACAGTTATGTTTAGAGAAAGACAAAGCAAGAACCAAAAGGGAACTTGTCAAATGTAAGAAGATATTTGCTTGCAAATATAAGGAATGTAATAAACGCTTCCTGTGTTCCAAAGCTCTTGCTAAGCACTGTAGTGACTCTCATAACCTAGACCATACTGAAGAGCCTAAAGTACTTTCTGAAGCTGAATCTGCAGCAAGGTTTTCTTGTAACCAGCCTCAGTGCCCTGCTGTTTTTTATACATTCAACAAGTTGAAGCACCACTTGATGGAACAGCATAATATTGAAGGGGAAATACATTCAGATTATGAAATTCATTGTGATCTTAATGGCTGTGGCCAGATTTTCACCCATCGCAGTAATTACTCACAACATGTATATTACCGACATAAAGATTATTATGATGATTTGTTTAGAAGCCAGAAAGTAGCAAATGAGAGACTACTAAGGAGTGAAAAGGTATGTCAAACAGCTGACACTCAGGGGCATGAATATCAGACCACCAGGAGATCATTTAATGCTAAAGCTAAAAAATGTGGCTTAATCAAAGAAAAGAAAGCCCCAATAAGTTTTAAAACCAGAGCTGAGGCCCTCCATATGTGTGTGGAGCACTCTGAGCACACACAGTACCCCTGCATGGTTCAAGGATGCTTATCTGTGGTGAAGTTGGAGAGCAGCATTGTGAGGCATTACAAACGCACTCATCAGATGAGTAGTGCCTATTTAGAGCAACAGATGGAGAACCTTGTTGTTTGCGTTAAGTACGGTACCAAAATTAAGGAGGAACCCCCTTCTGAAGCAGATACCTGTATAAAGAAAGAAGAAAATAGAAGCTGTGAATCAGAGCACACAGAACACAGCCATTCCCCGGGTGACAGTAGTACACCCATCCAGAACACTGATTCCTGTCATTCAAGTGAAAGGGATGGAGGTCAGAAAGGGTGCATAGAAAGCAGCTCAGTATTTGATGCAGATACTCTGCTTTACAGGGGAACTTTGAAATGTAACCATAGTTCAGAAACCACTTCCCTGGAACAGTGTAATATAGTTCAGCCTCCTCCTCCTTGTAAAATAGAAAATTCCATACCTAATCCCAATGGGACTGAAAGTGGGACTTATTTCACAAGTTTCCAGCTGCCTTTACCAAGGATCAAAGAATCAGAAACTAGGCAGCATGGTTCAGGGCAAGAAAACACTGTAAAAAATCCAACCCACGTCCCAAAAGAGAATTTTAGAAAACATTCACAGCCCCGGTCATTTGATTTGAAGACCTACAAACCTATGGGATTTGAATCTTCGTTTCTGAAATTTATTCAGGAAAGTGAAGAGAAAGAAGATGATTTTGATGATTGGGAGCCTTCAGAGCACTTAACATTAAGTAATTCTTCACAGCCCAGTAATGATTTAACAGGGAACGTTGTGGCAAATAATATGGTGAATGACAATGAACCTGAAGTTGACATACCTCATTCTTCCAGTGACTCTACAATTCATGAGAACCTGACTGCAATCCCACCTTTAATAGTAGCTGAAACAACAACAGTTCCTTCCTTGGAAAACCTGAGGGTCGTATTGGACAAAGCATTAACAGACTGTGGAGAGCTTGCCTTAAAACAGCTTCATTATCTTCGCCCAGTGGTGGTTCTTGAAAGATCTAAGTTTTCCACACCAATTTTAGACTTATTTCCAACAAAAAAGACAGATGAGCTTTGTGTAGGAAGTTCATAAGTAGCAGTTTTGTTTTTGTAACAGACTGGCTCCAACACTGCAACATGGGGACATTTGCCAACTCGAACAAAGGCTGAGAAGCAGCCACACCGTTGTTTAGGTAGAATAGGCTGTGTATTTACATGAATGTATAATATCTATGTCAGCAGTATTGGCTGAATCCATTAGCTCTCCAGTTGGTTTAATGATTGGGTTTTTTTGTTTATTAAAAAAAAAAAAAGGAACTGTACTCTTGTTTGGTGCTAATTAATACATCAAAATATACTGGGGCTTCCTTTTTCAAATTAAGTGTGCATGATTGTATATGGAACAAATACTAAGGTCCCAGGGTGGGAGGGTTAGGGAAAGGGATATGGAGTTCTTACTTGACTTGAATGTGCACCTGAGGGTGCTTTGTGTAATATATTGTACACTACAGCATCTTATATTTTTTGAGTTGAGTTTCAATAAATTACAATTTTTCACCCATTTGTTGTTTACTCATAATGAGTTTTCATGCCACGTGTAAACTGAAATTGCACTTGTATTTTCTGAAATATGCCACTCACATTTTACCCCAGTAATTTTTTTATTATTAACTAAATCATTCAGAACAAGGTTTTTGTTTTTGTTTTTGTTTTTTTAAAGACGGAGTTTCACTCTTGTTGCTCAAGCTGGAGTGCAATGGTGCAGTCTCGGCTCGCTGCAACCTCCCCCTCCTGGCTTCAAGTTATTCTCCTACCTCGGTCTCCCAAAGTGCTGGGATTACAGGCGTGAGCGACCACGCCCATCCCAGAACAAGGTTCTTTTTATCTTAAAATTTTTGTTTTTGTGGAAGAAGTTTCTGAGATTGAGTAATTAGCTGTGGGAGTGAAGATATCTCCCAGAGGATGTCCAGATGTTGGCCGAGTAGAAAGGAGAGGATATGCCTACCAGAACATGAAGGACATAGCAAATTCAGAGGGCATGTTTCTAGGAAACTACAAATAATTTGATACGCTGGCAATAAAAAGGGAACAAGAGACTGACATCATTGAAGAGACAGCAGGAACTAAATCATGAACACTAAGGAGTTTGGACTTGAGTCTATAGGCATATATCACTGGAAGTGTGGAGTGCTCACTTGATTTGAGGAGCTGAAATTGGAAACAGTAGACTTCAAGTAATTGAGGCAAGCTTGGTGAGTGTATGTACTGATGCAGCAGAGGGCAGAATAGATGAAATTGAGATATTTAAGGAGACAGGATTTTGGGGGTTTGGAGAGTCAAGGAAAAGATTTGGTACTGATGCAACCATTTGAGGTAAGTATACAAAGGAGGATTGATTATTTGGGAAGATAATGGAAACCAAGGTGAGTTTGGCTTTTAGATGTGTTGAGTTTTATTAGACTGTGGGACGTCCTTTTAATACGGTTTTATTTCCTGTTCCTTGTGAAGTTTTCAATCACTTTCATTAGCTAGATATGAAGTGACTCAGACAACTAACATCTCTTTATCATCCTTGTGGTTAGAATTTTTTTTTTTTCCGCAATTGAGTCTTGCTCTGTCGCCCAGGCTGGAGTATAGTGGCGCGATCTCGGCTCACTGCAACCTCCGCCCCTCCAGGTTTAAGCAATTCTCTGCCTCAGCCTCCGGAGTAGCTGGGATTACAGGTGTGTGCCACCACGCCTGGCTAATTTTTTGTGTTTTTAGTAGAAACAGGGTTTCGCCATCTTGGCCAGGCTGGTCTTGAACTCCTGACCTCATGATCCACTCGCCTCGGCCTCCCAAAGTGCTGGGATTACAGGCTTGAGCCACCGTGCCCAGCCTATTGTGGTTAGATTTTCAAGACCTTTTCTCTGACCCTTAAACCTTATTTTCTTGTTTTGTTAGCTCTTCAGGAATTTCATTGTGTCACCTCACCCTGAGTCTAAAGCACCCCCATAACCAAGTCATTTCTTGTCTCAGCTCCCAATAGGTAACAGAGGATTCTGAGAAATCGGAATGATCTGAGTAAGACTGTTGAAAGAAGTGGCAGAAACGAGGATCTTAGAGACTGAGACCACTATTGTTTCTTTGGAATCCAGCTAATTCTTCAGCGACTTGATTTCCTCACTTATGAAGGGAGGGGGTATAGGTGAAAGGTCCCTTTTTGTGATTTGAGCATGAGAAGCACCTGTAGGCCTAGTAAAAATTCCTCATACTAGAGAGATGGTTAGCCCAGAATAAGAAAAAGCTACTAATTTATCTAAGACTGAACTATATCCATTCAACCACAAAAAACTTGTAGCCCCTGGAAGGACCAAGTGAGGCCATTCACAGTGAAACTAAACCCAGATTTTAAGAGCCCAAGTAGGCCGGGCGCGGTGGCTCACGCCTGTAATCCCAGCACTTTGGGAGGCTGAGGTGGGCAGATCATGAGGTCGGGAGGTCAAGAGCAAACTGGCTAACACGGTGAAACCCCGTCTCTACTGAAAATACAAAAAATTAGCTGGGCATGATGGCACACGCCTGTAGTCTCAGCTACTTGGGAGGCTGAGGCAGGAGAATCGCTTGAACCCGTGAGGTGGATGCTGCAGTGAGCCGAGATCACACCACTGCACTTTAGCCTGGGTGACGGAGCGAGACTGTCTCAAAAATAAATAGTTCAAGTACAAGCCTAAGTAATTGATCCTAAGGTAACTGTCTATCCCAGTTAGAGCAGCTTGCATCATTTGATCTGTATTAAATACTTTTGGCTGGGTGTGGTGGCTCGCACCTGTAATCCTGGCACTTTGGGAGGC
>NW_012101832.1:848337-848981 GCF_000951045.1 Mandrillus leucophaeus | reverse complement strand
CAATTAGATGAGATAGACAGTATTCTCTTTCTGATGACACATCTAGATGTGTATAAGAGACAGCAACAATATATAGGGAAAGCATGTTGTAGTGGCCCATTATTTTGTTTGGTATCCATTCTCTGTATTACATTTCCTGAACTGAAATTACCCTTACCTTTTAGAATTTAGTATAATGAGAAAGTTGATCTTTCTCCTAAAGAGATAGAGTCTCTGTCACCCAGGGTGTAGTGCTGTGGCACAATATGGGCTTACTGCAACCTCTGCCTCCCAGGCTCAGGTGATCCTCCCACCTCAGCCTCCCAAGTAGCTGGGACCACAGGTGCACACCACCACACTCTGCTAATTTTTGTATTTTTTGTAGAGACGGGATTTCACCACATTGCTCAGGCTGGTCTCAAACTCCTGACCTCCTGATTCACCCGACTCAGTCTCCCAAAGTGCTGGGATTACAGGCGTGACCCAGCGTGCCTGACTGAAAGTTGCTCTTTTCTCACAGACCTGATATGTTTCCATCTGGTACTCCTCAAGTTTCTGGCATTTAGGACCAAATTTAATGAGCAGCCTCAGTATCTGTTCATACTCACGGTTAGCATGTGTGCTTCTCCTTTCCATGAGTTTGTTTTCCGTATTATAGGAGGTAT
>NW_012101832.1:842279-848287 GCF_000951045.1 Mandrillus leucophaeus | reverse complement strand
TACTAAAAATACAAAAAATAGCTAGGTGTGGTGGCAGATGCCTGTAATCCCAGCTACTCAGGAGGCTGAGGCAGGAGAATCGCTTGGACCCTGGAGGTGGAAGTTGCAGTGAGCTGAGATCGTGCCATTGCACTCCAGTCTGGGCAACTGAGCGAGACTACGTTTCAGAAAAAAAGACTTTTATGTTTAAACCAGCATGAATGACTATGATAATACAGGGCAAAGGGTTATTTTTTTTTTAGCTTGTAGTAATCATTTTAACTTGATATCTCTGGAATTTGTCCCAACCCTAGCACAGACCTGAAAGCACTGACTTTGTTTTCAAAGCTTTTTCAATTCAAGAGTGCCTCCAAATGGTGAGTAGGAATGAAGACTTCCAGACGCTTCTATTCTTGCCTTTACCCAGAATTCTCTTGCTTCAGTGTTTTTCCCATTTTCATGAGCCCATGTATGAAAAAGGGTAAGGAACTGTGGAGAATAAAGTTTTTTATTAGCCTTCCTCGGGGTATTTCATGCTCAATCTATCCTTTCTCAGTCCCAAATGGCCTACTGAGCTGAACTGCCTAAGACATACTCATTCACCAAATATTTAAGTACACATATTTAAAAAGATACAATTCCAGGTGCAATGGGAGACGAGGAAAAAAAGTAAAATTGTCAGGGCCATCAAGAAGCTTTCACAAGGTGAAGGGAGGGCTGGAGTTTCTCATAACATTGTTACTTAAAGGGTGGTAGTGGGCCAGCAGTATGGGCATCACCTAGGATATTGTTATCAATAAAAATGCATAATTTCAGGCCCTACTCTAGACCTACTGGACCCAAATGTGCGTGTTAGTAAGATCTCCAGGTGATTCTTAGGCACAGAAAAGTTCTAGAAGCACTGGCCTGGAAGTGGTAAGTACTGTGAGAATTCAGGGTAGTTATGCTTTTTCGCATTTTACATAAAATTATCTTGTTGAATTTTCATAATCCAATGAAGTAGGTGCTGTTATTATCCTTATTTGACAAAGTACTTGAGATGAAGCATCTTGCCTGGCTGGCACAAAAAGAGATGGCAGTTTCCAATCTCTTCTGACTGGAAGAATGTCAGAGAGGGACATTTAGTATAAAGGAATAACAGATGGAAAGTTGCAGGTGGTATTTGAAGTCCCAAAAATACCACAGTTCTGTAATGTGAGTGTTTGTGAAGGTGAATAGTGGGAAATACAATTTGAAGTGTAGGTGAAAGCCAGGTTATTCAACTCAAACTCCACAGTCATGGTGTTGACATTTCTTCATTTTTGAATATAGAGATGGGAAACTGGTGCATATTTTTTTTCTGTGAATAACATGAAAACTACAAAAAAGGCAAGTTTTCTGAAAAAAACTTTTACTTACTCGTTTTTGCTATTTTTTGAGACGAGATCTCATTAGGTTGCCCAGGCTGATCTTGAACTCCTGAGCCCAAGCAGTTCTCCCACCCCAGCCTCCCAAAGTGCTGGAATTGCAAACATGAACCACTGCACCTGGCCAGAAACTTCTAAAACTCAGAAACGTTGCTCCTCCTCACCTCCTACCCCAAGGTAAACTGTGATACCTCCTGGCTTTATACTACCGATTTTATACCCTATTATGTAGAACTGTGTCTAGAAAGAGTGGCCTATCCCTCTGTGACCTTGGTCTACTCCTGCAGGAGTGGTTTCTGTGACAGACTGCATTTGGAGGTTTGATTCACTCTGGGGAAGGTAACCAGAATAGGCAAGAGATTTAAAAATCTGTCAACATGTATTTGGCAGGTATAGCCTGAAAAAAAAAAAGACCAGAGGCATAGGAAAGCTATCTAAATGGTTAAGAAGCCAAATATTTAGAAAGCATATACCATCTGCTAGCCCCTGGGTGGTAAGTGTTGAACAAGACTCTTCCCTGCATCATAGAGATTTAAGAATCCAATAGGGGACTGGGTGTGGTGACTCATGTCTGTAATCCCAGCACTTTGGGAGGCAGAGGCAGGTGGATATTTGAAGTCAGGAGTTTAAGACCAGCCTGGTCAACATGGTGAAACCCTGTCTCTAGTAAAAATACAAAAATTAGCTGGGCCATGGTGGCGTGCGCGCCTGTAATCCCAGCTACTAGGGAGGCTGAGGCAGGAGAACTGCTTGAATCCAGGAAGCAGAGGTTGCAGTGAGCCGAGATCAGGCCACTGCACTCCAGCGTGGGCAACAGAGTGAGACCCTGTACCCCATCAACCTCCCCCCCTCAAAAAAAAAAATCCAATAGGGAAGACAGACATTAAAACAGTACAAATAAGTAAAAGTGCTTTTATTTTTAAACAGGGGGAACGGAGGGGCTTGTGAGAAGTGGACCAAAAAAGGACAGCAAAGGCTTCATTGAGGATAATGTTTAAACTGAAACCTAAAGAATCAATAGAAGTTAGCCAGGCAATAACCTGTAGTGCCAGCTACTCGGGAGGCTGAGGTGGGAGGATCACTTGAGCCCAGGAGTTAGAGGCTGTAGTGTGCAATAATCGCACCTGTGAATAGGCACTGAACTCCAACCTGGGGGAGGAGGGGGAAGCCAGGCAAAGAATGCGAGTAATCGTAATCCAATTATGTGCCAAGGCTTAGTGGTTCAACAGCTTGGTGTGTTGGTGACATTGATAAGACTACTATAGCTGGAGTTGAAAGAACAAATGGCAGAGGAAGAGAAGACTTGGTACGCAAGCAGGGACCAGGCATTTTAGTGCCCTGTTAGCCATGTTACAGATTTTGGATTTTGTTTGAAAGGCAATGAAAAACCTGTAAGAATTTATCAAAGGCTGACTAGGTGCTATTTCTCATGCCTGTAATCCCAGCATTTTAGGAGGGCAAGGTGGGAGGATCACCTGAGATCAGGAATTCGAGACCAGCCTGGCCAACATGGTGAAACCCCGTTTCTACTAAAAATGCAGAGATTAGCCAGGTGTGGCGCGTGCCTAGTCCCAGCCACTCAAGAGGCTGAGGCAGGAGAATAGTTTGAACCCAAGAGGCAGAGGTTACAGTGAGCCAAGATCGCACCACTGCACTCCAGCTTGGGCAACAGAGCGAGACTCTGTCTCAAAAAAAAAAAGAATTTATCAAAGGCTTGAAAGTAGGCATTGCATAAGTCAGTAAGTCCTAATAGGGCGTGATGCGACTACTGAGTAGAAGTGACTGACAGATGAGTGGGAGGATGCCACTATTAAAGGTGAACTGAAGGCCAGGCATAGTGGTTCATGCCTGTAATCCCAGCACTGTGGGAGGCCGAGGCAGGTGGATCATGCGGTCAGGAGTTCGAGACCAGCCTAATCAACATGGTGAAACCCCATCTCTACTAAAAATTAAAAAATTAGCTGGGCGTGGTGGCAGGTGCCTGTAATCCCAGCTACTAAGGAGGCTGAGCCAGGAGAATCACTTGAACCCAGGAGGCAGAGGTTGCAGTGAGCCGAGATTGCGCCACTGCACTCCAGCCCAGGCGACAAGGTGAGACTCCAAGACTCCGTCTCAGAAAAAAAAAAAAAAAAAGCCCTGTTTATATCCTATTTCCTTGCTGGGTGCGGTGGCTCATGCCTGTAATCCCTGCACTTTGGGAGGCTGAGGTGGGTGGATCACTTGAGGTCAGGAGTTCCAGACCAGCCTGGCCAACATGGTGAAACCCCATCTCTACTAAAAATACAACAAATTAGCCAGGCATGGTGGCGCAAGCCTGTAATGCCAGCTACTCAGGAGGCTGAGGCAGGAGAATCACTTGAACCTAGGAGGCACAGGTTGCAGTGAGCTGAGATCATGCCACTGCACTCCAGCTCAAAAAAATAAAAATAAAAAATCTTATCTCCTCACATTTCCATTCAACCTCAATACACCTCAGCTTTTTTTAATTATGTGAAAATAGCTGCAACAGCTGCTGTCCATGTGATGAATTGTTGGAAATGTAGATCTACACTAAATAAGAGAGAAGCCACTAGCCACATGTGGCTATTTAACTTTTTTTTTAGATGGAGTCTCATTCTGTCACCAAGGCTGGAGCACAACATCAGCTCACTGCAACCTCTGCCTCCCAGGTTTAAGTGATTCTCCTGCTTCAGCCTCCCAAGTAGCTGGGACTACAGGTGTGCACTACCATGTCAGGCTAATTTTTGTATGTTTAGTAGAGACAGGATTTCACCTTGTTGGCCAGGTTGGTCTTGAACTCCTGGGCTCAAGTGATCCACCTGCCTCGGCCTCCCAAAGTGCTGGGATTACAAGCGTGAGCCACCGTGCCTGGCCAAATTTAGTTAAAATGCAAAATTCCATCTCTGCTGCACTATTCACATTTCAGCATTAACTAGTGGTTACCATATTGGACATGGCAGATAAAGAACATTTTCATTATTGCAGAAAGTTGTACTGGACAGCACTTTGCTAGAGCCAGAACTAGCCAAAGATCAGATAAAGTAATATGAATGAACTGAAAACCCAGGCCGGTGCGTGGGTGGTTTTGAGTAAGATTCACTGGTTGGGTGAGTGGGAAGCAAGCTGACCTTTGGAACAGTGACATCACAAAGCACAGCTCACAATGGTTCCAGAACATGTAGGCTGCCAGGCCACTACCCCTAACTGATATCTAGATTCCTGAAGCTTCTGCACATGTAGTTCCTGGAGCTGCTACTTATTAAAATGTCAACATCTTCGTTTTCTAACTGGGACAACCTCTTAGATTCTCTGAGCACAGTATGGAATTGGATACAAGCAAGTTTTTTGGGAGAGACTAGTGCACCTCAGCAAACAAATTTGGGACTATTAGATAATCTTGCTCCGGCTGTGCAAATCATCTTGAGGATTTCTTTCTTGATTTTGTTGGCAATAGGAATATATGCCTTATGGAAACGAAGTATTCGGTCAATTCAGGTTATACTTTTTTGTTACAAACATTTCTATAGTTATAAATTGAAATTTGATTAGTTCTCTCCCATATTGCTGCCACCAGTTTAAAGATCACGCAGACGTACCAAGGCAAACCTTTGTCTCTTAAGTTGGCAGAAAGTAGGTTATCCTTGAAAACCTCCATCAGTTAGGCTTTGGGCATAAAAATGCTCTTTCTCACAATGGTCTTTAGCTTGTCTTCTGTAATAAAATAGACCAAATATGTTTGTAACCTGAAAAGACGGCCTTACCCTCAAAATGTTTTGATCATTTATTCATCTTTGAGTTCTACTATGTTTATAGAATAGGCAACAAAGTATAGCTAGGATCATGAGTATGGCCTTTCTTCCTATGCCATTGTTCTGTAACTGATAAGAAGGCATATGTATGAAGTCATCACAATGTGCTCATTATTGTGTTTTAACAAAATAAGGCTCCACAAGTATATAGGAGCTCTTTGGGGAGTAAGAATTTAACTGACTGGGATTGTGAAAGACAGGATTTTACATCTGTGTAGTCATCAGTAATAATAGTTGACATACAATATAGTCGAATGCTTTGAGAATCTCAAAAATTCCATGAAATGGACAGAGGTTATTTTCACATGACAAGTGAAGAAACTGAGGTGCACTGAGGTTTAGTGGAAACTTAGGGTGACAGGCTTTTAAAACGGCTTTCTTAGAGTGGCAAGTTTACTTGATAAATGCAGAGAGAAGTTGTTACTGGATCATTTTTTAGCATTTACTTATTTTCATATGTCACTATTGTTTAGTAATTATGGTCACAGGTCCTTTCTATTTTAAACCATCACAATCCTGCATAGTAGTCAGGGCAGATATTATTTTCTCCATTTTGTAGATGAGAGAACTTGATTATCACCCACCCAGGTTCACATAGTTTGTAAGAGCTGGCAAAATTGGAGTTTGAACTGAATTTTTAGGATTTGAAATTCAGTTCTTCTCCAAAATCTCATTTAATGTAAACCAACTGGCCTGAATCTTGAACAGGAATGTGTGTGTATGTGTGTTTGCGCGTGTGCACGCATATATATGTGTATTGTGAGGATTACAGGAGATATTATATATATAAATCTTCTTTTTTTTTTTTTTTTTT
>NW_012101832.1:836347-842229 GCF_000951045.1 Mandrillus leucophaeus | reverse complement strand
AGTTGTGATGTTACAACTTTGGTTTACATATACAAACTGAAGTGTGGTGACAACCCTGATTATAGTTTTACCAGTCAGCTAACCTCAGGTTCTCTTGTTCTGCTTTTATTTTCCTGCATCAGTCATTTCAGTGGTTAATGTATTTGATCAAGTGCAATATTTGTGTAGGTATAAAGCAAATTCAACAGAAATAAGTGGCAAGCCAAAAACCATTCAGTGTTTGATCATAAATGACTATTGTAATAATTGACTGTTTCACTTAAGTGTTTTCTTTAAAATATTTCAGAGAAGAATATATAAAACAACAACTCATGTACCACCAGAATTAGGACAGATCATGGATTCTGAAACATTTGAGAAATCTCGACTGTATCAACTGGATAAAAGCACTTTCAGCTTCTGGTCAGGACTCTATTCAGAGATTGAAGGCACTGTGAGTAATTTACTTCTTGGAGAGACAGTCTGTCAAATTGTTTAATACTTCATAATGGTTGTTTTCATTTTCATATTTTTGTAACACAAAAGAGGGTGCCACACTTACAAGTCCCAGCATGCTTTCTTAACCTTTGTTATTGGTAGTAATGGCTGTGGAGCAAAAAAAAACAGAAACATAACTGCTTAGTCAGTTTAAAACTACAGAATATGGGAACTATTACCCTGAAGCCAGGTAGAAAAAAGATCCTCTTCCATTAGGATCCAGCTGAGATGTCATGTCTTCCAAGAAACCAATTGAAACTCCCTACCTGATGAATGTGGGTAGGGTAGCATCCTATCATTATTCCTGTCAGAGTACTTACCGCATTATGTTGAATTTGCCTGGATTTTTTTTTTTTCTTCCGGCACGGTCTCGCTCTGTCACCCAGGCTGAAGTACAGTAGCGTGATCTTGGCTCACTGCAACCTCTGCTTCCCAGGCGCAAATGATCCTCCCATCTCAGCCTCTTGAGTAGCTGGGACTACAGTTGCATGCCACCACACCCTCTCAAAGTGCTGGGATTACAGGCATGAGCCACTGTGCCTGGCCTGATTTGACTGTTTAATTGGCAGACTGGTAGTTCCTTAAAGAAATAGTACTTTAAGGTCTTGTTCATCATTTTATACCTAGTGCATGGCATGTAATCAGCATGTAGTTCCTATTTACTGAATGAAATAATGTGAGGTTTCTTTTTGTTGTTGCTTTTTTGTTTTGTTTTGTTTTGTTTTTGTTAATGTCTTGCTCTGTCACCCACACTGGAGTGCAGTGGCACGATCTTGGCTCACTGCAACCTCCGCTTTCCGGGTTCAAGCGATTCTCCTTCCTTAGCCTCCTGAGTAGCTGGGACTACAGGCATGTACCACCACGCCTGGCTAATTTTTTTGTATTTTTAGTAGAGATGGAGTTTCACTGTGTTAGCCAGGATGATCTCAATCTCCTGACCTCGTGATCCGCCCGTCTCAACCTCCCAAAGTGCTGGGATTGCAGGCTTGAGCCACCGCGCCCGGCCATCTCCTAGTATATTTTAAGAACCTTTTCTATGACCAAGAAATCCAGTTTTTCAGACTACTATGTCCTAAAGTGTACTTGGAGGTGTAAATTTCTGGATTGTTGTCCTGGCTCTACCACTTCCAATATATAACCTTGGTGACTGACAGAGTTCAAACTGGAAGGTATATAGTTATCCAGTTCTGTTTTTTCTGCATAAATAGGTCATGCATAGGCAAAGTAACTTCCACACATTCAGAAAATGGTTATCTATGATTACAATCTTGATTAAATCCAAATAATAGTCCTGCCTGACCTGCCTACCTGTGGTTTGCAGTGAAAATCAAAAGATGAAACAGATGTGAAAATACTTTGCTAAATGGGAGACTTGTTATTGGAATGAGGAATTATTGTTACTATTACATTTTTGTTTTGTTTTTCTCTTATAGATAGTAAACTGTAGCAACTAACATTCAACTTCTGTTGTTCCATTTTAGAAAACGTTGTTGTTTATAATCACACTCTACAAACTTTACAAGAAGGGCTCAGCTATTTTTCAGGCTTTGCTAGCCAACCCAGAAGGAAGTGGTCTCCGAATTCAAGACAATAATAATATCTTCCTGTCCTTGGGTCTGCAAGAGAAAATTTTGAAAAAACTTCTGACAGTGGAAAACAAAGTGAAGGACCTAGAAGGGATAATCATTGCTCAAAAACCTGCCACGAAGAGGGATTGTTCCTCTGAGCCCTACTGCAGCTGCTCTGACTGCCAGAGTCCCTTGCCCACATCAGGGTTTACTTCCCCATTTGAAATGTGATGGACTCCAATCTTTTCCAGAAAAGCACTGTTTCCCTCATGTGTGCAGTGGTGTATCAATAAAGATAGAGAACTCTATTGAAATTACCCTGCAAAAACTGGCTCTCTATTTAGTAGCGCTGAACTCTACTTGTATGTATGGTGGGGTAAAGTGGGATACAGTGGTAGTTTAAAATGTCTCTAGGATTGTGGTGTACACTCAGCAGGCTGGAGACCATAAGCTGCCATAGAGGGGAGAGGATAGCTGAGCTGGAATCTAAGGCTGTAGAAAGAGAAGGGAGGGTGGTCAGGTGTATGGCCTTGAGGTCCATGATGACAAGGTTAGACTAAATATAATAAAAAGTAGGCGGTGGGCATGGTGGTTCACGCCTGTAATCCCAGCACTTTGGGAGGCCAAGGCGGGCGGATCACAAGGTCAGGAGGTCAAGACCATCCTGGCTAACACGGAGAGGGGCTTTGGTTCACTGCTATATCCGTGGCACCTGGAAATGCGTCTGACATTTCACAGACATTCAGTATTGATTGAATGAATGAATTCCAGTCAGTCTTGGCTTTTTGAAACCTGGGCCTCCTACTCTCCTATCTCTTCAGACACATGGTGACCGATCAATGCTATGATGCCCCCCTCCCAAGCAGTAGCTAACCTTTATTGGGCACTCAGAGCCATCTACATTGCTAGGAGCTTTACATGAATTTTCTCATTTGATCTTAACAATACAAGAAAGTAAGTACATACTATGTTATTCTCATGTTACTGAGGAGGATCTGATGCACAGACAGATTAAATAACTTGCTAATACATGGTGCAGCCATGGCTGGCAATCAAGCAGCTTGACTCTAAACCTGTGCCCTTAGCCACAAAACTTGGGTGGTAGAAGCTCCTGTGAGGCTTTGGACTCAAAGACAGCTGAAGACAAGAGTGAAGAGGGCATAGCAATGATGGCCTGAGGGAGAGAAAATTTTGAAAAAGTGTTTACCCCTCATATTTTTAAGTTGGTATCTAACAGGTTTCATCATAAATTCAAATAGTTGCAATTGATGTAAATTCTTGCAAATTATAAATACTGACATTTTAAGATAAAACTGTTAAATCATTGCAACTTTTCAAGATAAAGAATTTTAAAAACTGTTAAATCACTCTTTATAATGTATCCAAGAGAATCTATATAACTGAATAACCACATTATCCATTAAAACATACACTAATGAGCTCTTCAACATTGTTCTTTTATTATCTCTAACATATTTAGATTGTACTCTAACAAAAAAATGTTATTCAAATGTAATACTTTGATGTCTGAACAACCTTTTATTGATCACTTCTTGGCAATAAAAATATGACATGTAGTAAACTTTAAAAAAATTTCCTGTAACTTTATGGCTCTACACTGGAATTCTTCTGAAGCGAGTAATCATCACAATAATCTTTAGTATATAATGGATCAAAATGACACGATTACAAATATCGATAATACGTAGTTATAAAAGGTGAAATTCTATTGGGAACACATCTCTTAGTCAGATAGATGGGGCTGACCCACCAATTAATTCATTTATCTGGATGAATACTTCCTACTGATGGATTAACAGGGTTCAGTTTCAATTCTGTTGTTTTCACAGATACAAGTGCTGAGAAATGGTTTTACATAAACAAATAGGTGAGAATGCTAGTAGTTTTGTTGTAAGAATGTCAATCAATCGTTTGGTTTCTTTCTGAGTTGCATGCCAAAAACCAAACAGTGTTCCTTCATCAGCTGACAATTCAATAGGGCCACCATTAATTTTGTTGAAAGCAAAGAACTGGAAACCATCTGACTTGAAAAGAATTTGTTATCCTGTTATTAGAGTCATCCACTTTCTCTAGTGACTTTTAATTATACTAATTACTCTCAGAGGCATTTAGGCAGGGTTGAGAAATTCAAGATATTAATTTCAATACATCTTTAGCATCACAATATCACAGTAATTTAAATATATTTTAGTTGTAGCTATTTAGCTCACTTTATTGTAAATAATAATTATGCTAATTAGCAACGATAGTATGTTTAACCAATTAATCATCAGATTAACTTTCGGTCAGAATAATTGACTTCACTTTTTAAGTCAAAGAAATGTACAGGTGTCCCAGTCACCATATTTCACTTCTGAATTCCAAGAGAGAAATGGCATTGCGCCTTACTGATGCAAATTTGTGCCCTAAAGTAAGACGCTTTCATTTCAGGTATGTCTAACCCACGAGATCCTTGCTTTGTTCCAGGGCACTCTCGCAGGGAAAACGCCGCCTCTGACTACACTTGGGGTGGTTGAGACGAGATTTTCAAACGCTTGAATTCTCTCATACGCTTGAATTCCGAACACCCCAATACTGGCCGAGGGCGCCATTTCTAATGCCTGGTCTCGCTTTTGAGTTAGCTGTAATTCAGAGGCACGATTTTTAGAGACTGGGAAATCGGCTGCTGTCGCGTCCTTCCAAGCCACCTCAGGCGGGAGCCGCGGTCCACTCAGTCCGGCCCCAGCCCCGACTACCTGTCGCCTTGTTGGGGGAAGGAGGGCAGATACTGCAGCCCAGTCAAGGTAAGCCGCTGACCCAGGGGGATGGAACTGCGGCTCTGGAGATTAGAAAGCCAAGAACATCGCCGCGTTCACGGGCCCAGGAGGAAAGCCAGAACCCTAGACCGGAACCCAGCGTCAAGAGGTGGGGGAAGAATGTTGATGCAACACAGCTCAGCAGGTCCGGGAACTTGGCGTCTGGGTCCCCGCCCTCTTTGGGCCGGAAGTGAGGAAGGTGGGGCTGGGGCTCTTTCTGTAGAAACTAGGAGGGACTGGGTAGAGGCTGCAAAGGGAAGAGTGTGTCTGTGACACTGCCAGCAGCGCGCAGAGGGAGGGATGGGGGCGGGTATCGGAATAGGGGCCCTCGGAAAGAACGGATATCGCTGTGACACCGCAGGGACGCTCTGAGGGGACGAGTGTCGGTGTGGCACCGGTGCACGCTGAAGGAGCCGGCGGAACCGGGTGGCCATGGGGATGTGGGTATCGCTGGACGCTTTGTGGGAGATATCGGCCGAAAAGCGTATCTTCGGAGCGGTGCTGCTCTTCTCCTGGACAGTGTATCTTTGGGAGACCTTCCTAGCACAGCGGCAGGTGAGCCTAGACAGGGTCCAACCTGACCCCCACACCCGGCCAGCCCTGGACTAGCCTTGACTTCGACCCTGAGACTCTTGATTGCTCCAGTCCCTGCGCGAGTCTTGTCTCTGTGGTCCCTGCTGAGTCTCGTAACTTGGCCCGATGGCGGGCTGTGGCTTTGAGGGGGATCTTGGTGCGTCAAGGAAGTTTTTTGTAACGTTATCATGGGACCTAATCCCGCTAGGGCCTGGAGGAAGGCTTGGGCTCTTGTGCCCTCCCTGCAGCTTCCTTGGGATCCTTGGGCCCAGACTTGGCCTCCTTTATCTTTGGAATAAGGCTTCAAAAGGATTTAGACACCCAACTTCCTCATGACATTTATGTAATCATGCCTAACCACAGGATTTTGCAGTCCTTCCAAGAACTTGCGCCCTTAAAGAGCATATATTATTTCTGCTGAAAACAAAACAAAACAAAACAAAACTTA
>NW_012101832.1:809626-836297 GCF_000951045.1 Mandrillus leucophaeus | reverse complement strand
TACAGGCATGTACCACCACGCCTGGCTAATTTTTTTGTATTTTTAGTAGAGATGGAGTTTCACTGTGTTAGCCAGGATGATCTCAATCTCCTGACCTCGTGATCTGCCTGCCTCATCCTCCCAAAGTGCTGGGATTACAGTCATGAGCCACTGTGCCCTGCCACTTTTATTATTTTTATCATCCTGATCATCATCATCATCATCATTTCTCTAGAACTTTTAGATCCACTAGTACCACTAAGAGAAAGATTCCTAAATTTAAAAGAATTATGATCAGATACCATCATTGTTTCGTGAGTTAAAGAAACTGGCTTTATGTAGCTGTGTTAAATGAAAGAATTGTCTAGCTCATCACAAAATTTTTCTTAACAAGTATGGAATAATAAGACTAGTGTGGTTAGATCCAAATTATTAGAAACTGCTTATTTCTTCAGGGCGATGGAAAATGGCAATGCTTCTAGAAGAGTTAAATTTTGGTATTTAGAAAAATTAATAAATGATTTGGAAAACAAAATCTCATTGGCTTTGGGGATACACAGCTATTGCTGTTAAGTAATCTTTTCAATAATGACTTGGCTTTAGTTAATTTATCTGATCATTTCTTCTGTTAGGGACAGGTCACAAGTAGGAAATCATCCTTCAGAGACAGATGGAAGTAGAAGTGGTTAATTTAGACACTATTCTTTCTTTTTTTTTTTTTTAATAGATGAAAGAGAGTTTACTTATGTATTTATATAATGGCCTTGGTCCAAAAAAGACTAATGGGAGCTCAAAAAAGAATTATAGTAACTTTAAAAAATACATTAAGCATATCCAAGATCTTAAATGTATTATTCTCCCCAAAAGCTAGCTGCTTCCAAACTTGATTTAATATTTTGCATGTTTTCCCTCCGTTGCTTGGTAAGTGTATTTGCCTCTCCTTTCTGCAATCGATGTCTGACAGCTGAGTTTTGCTGTTTTGTCAACTGACATTTCCCCTTCTGTTTCACCAGTTTCAGAGGAATTGTTGAACAGCTTACAACACTACCTGAAGAAGTAATACTGAGAGTTCTTGTTCTATACTGATTAATAGCTCCCATATTTTTCTTCATCTCCGAAAGGTCTGAATTCTCTGTTTAATGATGACAAGGCAATTAGATGAGATAGACAGTATTCTCTTTCTGATGTTTGCTTCTTGGAAGTCCTTTGACTTTACCCCCTACAGGGCCATAGTAAAATGATAGGAAAAGCATTTTCAATCTCCTTGGTTGTCCCTGGTAAATAGTGCCAGAAAAGATAGACAGTAGCTTGGTAATTATGGTTGGTGACTATTTGTTCTAGGAGATAACAGAAATAGGGAGAATACGTATATAAAGTGAGAGCTTTGTAATGTACTGTGGCTCAAACTAGAAGCAGTACTGATGGGCTAAGGTTGGGAACAGTAATAGTTGTCATGATTTTCACTTCATACATAGTTTTTATATTTATTATTTGATGTTTACAACAGTGAAGTAGAAAGGATAGGCATTATTATTCCCTTTTTATGGATGAGGAAGCAAAGGCTTGGATAAATTAAAGGGCTTGCATGTTTAATGGCCAGGGGACATGCTAATAAGTAGTATAACTGGGTTTCAAACTCTGTTCTTCTGAGTCTTTAAAATGACATTGAAAAAACCATTCTTGAAACTCTGAAGACTGCAACATGAATGTGCTAAATTTATCTCTGGGGATTTTGTGGCTGCATTTACGCTTGGCAGGAAGAGTATTTTGGGTAACTTTGAAACCTTGTTTTGTTTGGAAACAAGTTCATTAATTTCTATTTGATTAAAATTAATAGGTTTGTATGTTTTGATCACAGAGATCAAGTGAGAAGATTAGTTTCGACTTTTTTTTTTTTTTTTGCCATAGTACTTTCTACTTGATAGAACCTAAATAGAGTCCTTGTGTGGCCAGTTATGGTTGCCACTGTTCACATAAATATGACATTGCATCCAGACAGAAAATGTTCAGCCTCTCTGAGACGCTTTCTCTAGTATCTCACAGATATCAATAAAGGGCTCACTGAAGAAATGGAGTGGTTGGGGAGCAGAATAGGGCAGAGTTGAAAAGTTTAAATTGTTGCTTCTGTAATTTTTGCATGTTTCTATGTGAGCAGTTTCACCTTCTTGAGCCTAAGTTTTCTCATCCTTAAACTAAGAAGTGGGCTGGGTACAGTGGCTCACGCCTGTATTCCCAGCACTTTGAGAGGCCGAGGTGGGGCGGATCACCTGAGGTCAGGAGTTTGAGACCAGCCTGACCAACATGGCGAAACCCTGTCTCTACTAAAAATACAAAAATTAGCCTGGCCTTTTGGCACGTGCCTGTAATCCCAGCTACTCAGCAGGCTGAGACACGAGAATTGCTTGAACCCAGGAGGTGGAGGTTGCAGTGAGCTGAGATTGTACCACTGTACTCCAGCGTGGGTGATAGAGCGAGACTCCATCTCAAAAATAAACGAAAATAAAATGAGAAGTGTGTGGATGTTAAGCCATACCTTGTATGGTTTGTGGCAAGGACTAAGTGAGTGAGGTAATGTAAATGAAGCTCAATGCATAGGAATTACTTAGTCATTGGGTTTCTTTGGCTAAGTTACTTTAACCTCTCAGTTAAAGTAACCTTTCAGTTAAAGAGTTTCAGTTGCCTCATCTATTAAATAGAGATGATTATACCCTTTTCCCTGCCTGCTTTTCAAGACTGTAGTAGTGAAGCCAGGCATGATGACTCAATCCTGTAATCATAGCATTTTGAGAGGCTCAGGTGGGAGGATCACTTGAGCCCAGGAGTTGGAGACCAGCCTGGGAAACATAGTGATACCCCATCTCTGCAAAAAAATTTTTTTAAAAATCAGCTGAGTGTGGTGATGTGCACCTGCAGTTCCAGCTCCCTGGAGGCTGAGTGGGAGGGTTACTGGAGCCCAGGAGGTCGAGGCTGCAGTGAGCTGTGATCACACCACTGTACCCCACCTGGTGACAGAGTAAGATCCTGTCTCAAAAAAAAAAAAAGTAGTGAAATAATATATGTCAAAGCACTGGAATTATTTTTTCTGGGATCATTAATTTTGCCATAGAACAACCCTGGGAGCATACTTAGTGAAATTATCAACATAGAGACATTGTACAGTTCACCATGCTTTGTTTTTCAGTCCCCAGAAGAAACTAAACAAGGTTTGCAGTATCGATTTTCAAATGCATTTATAGATCATTCAAAATTCACATTAAAACTATCCTTAATGCTCATTTAAATACTGGACTTTTAGTAATAGTTGCTCTAGCCTTTACTAAAAGCATTATAAGTCCTTAATTATACATTATTATTATTTTTTTTATTTAATTTTTTTTTTTGAGACAGAGTCTCGCTGTGTTGCCCAGGCTGGAGTGCAGTGGTGCGATCTCGGCTCACTGCAAGCTCCACCTCCTGGGTTCACACCATTCTCCTGCCTCAGCCTCCTGAGTAGCTGGGACTACAGGCGCCTGCCATCACGCCCGGCTAATATTTTGTATTTTTAGTAGAGATGGGGTTTCACTGTGTTAGTCAGGATGGTCTCGATCTCCTGACCTCATGATCCACCCGCCTCGGCCTCCCAACCAAAGTGCTGGGATTACAGGCGTGAGCCACCGTGCCTGGCCAATTATACATTATTTATTAGTATTGGGAATTGGCTGAAAGAAATACCATCCCAGGTCAATTACTTCAACAACTAAGGCATATGTCAGACAGTGGTGTCTTTTGGGAAAACAAGGTTTATGTCTAAGGTTGAGTTAGTTGTAGTAAAGTGGAAATACCTGGAGGTAGTGTTAGGGGAGCCTTTTGAAAAGCAGTTTATTGGGGCTGAGTGCAGTAGCTCACGCCTATAGTCCCAGCACTTTGGGAGGCCACAGTGAGAGGACTGCTTGAGGCCAGCCTGGGCAACATAGAGATACCCTATCTGTACAAAAAATTAAAATTAGCCAAGTATGGTGGCGCATACCTATAGTCCTGGCTACTTGGGAGGCTGACATGGGAAGAGCCTTTGAACCCAGAAGTTAAAAAATACAGTAAGCTATGGTCATAACACTGCTCCCCAGCCTGAGTGACAGAGTGAGACTCTGTCTCTTAAAAAAAGAAAACAATTTATTAACGCAATGATTTTCAAACTTTAGTATACATCAGGTTTACCTAGAAACTGCTGGGTCCCACTTCCAGCTTCTGATTTGGTACATCTGGGGTAGGGCCTGAGACTTTGCATTGCTGTGAAATTCCCAGATGCTGTTGCTACTGTCCAGAGACCATATTTGAGACCCATGATATTAAACCAATCCAGTGTACTGCTAACAGTCTAAAAGATGAGTAAAGTGTGGGTGAGATTGTGGGAAAACAGAAACACTCAAGTACTGCTGATGGGAGTGTAATCTGTTATAAACACTTTAGGAAATATCCTGATAATACCAAATAAAGTTGAAGTCTACCATGGATGGATCTAAGAAAATTTAGAGTATAAAAAGCAAATCGTAGACTGATAAGTACAATATGATGTCATTTATATACGTTCTTTAAAAGCATACATAAATCACTATATTATTTGTAGATACAGATATGAAAATGGGAATTAGATTGGAAGGATACCCATGAAATACGATAGTACCAAAACCCCTGAAACCATGAGGAACTATGTCTGAACCAATGGGAATATTGTGCTTCCAGTCAAGGAATGTGATTGATCATTGTGCTCCTAAGGTCCTGCCCTGTAGAGAGAAAAAATAAATTGATTCCTCTTGACAAATGAGTCCCACAAAGTTGTATGTGTTTGGGGCAGTAGAATTTCTTAAACATGCATTCTTTTCAAATTTTGAGCTGCTTCCTAGCTCCTAATGTCCTGGTTATTTAGTGAATGTCTGTGTTCACTTTATCTGCCCAAGACCAAGACAAAGGGTGGTGCTGAGGAAGAGACTTCTCCTGTGAAAGCCTGGCCCCCACCTCGCCTCTTCCTGACCCAGCAAAGACACAGATAATCCCATTCTGTTCCCCAGTTTAGTAAGTGAACATGACTCTCTACTTCTGTGCTTTGTCCTGACGGAAGAGGACTATTTTCTTTCACAGAAAAGACAATTATGGAGCCATATTAACATGGTTCAAATTCCATTTCTATCACTCATTAGCTTTTGGATTTCGAACTTCGTTGTTGTTGTTGTTGTTTGTTTTTGAGACAGGGTCTCATTCTGTCACCCAGGCTGGAGTGCAGGCATGATCATGGCTCACTGCAGCCTCGACTTCCCAGGCTCAAGCAATCCTCCTACCTCAGCTCCCCCAAGTAGCTAGGACCACAGAATCATGCCACCATAATCAGCTCATTTTTGTATTTTTTGTAGAGACAGGTTTCACCATGTTGTCCAGGCTGGGTCTCAAATTCCTGAACACAAGCAATCTGCCTGCTTTGGCCTCCCGAAATGCTGGGATTACAGGCATATGCTACCACACCCGGCTGTTTAACCTTTCCAAGTTTAGTTTGTGATTTTGTTGTGGTCTTTTGACAGAAGTGTGTTTTTGTTTTGTTTTGTTTTAGAAAAGCTTTATTGAGGTAATTAATGTACCATACAATTCATCCGTATATAGTGTACAGACAAAAATGTTATTTTAACTGCCTAAATTTAGTATCTCAGTGGTTTATACTCATCTACATGCATAAATTATGCTAAACGTTAAATAGGTCTATTTTTTAAAAAATTAATTTTATTTTGTTATTTTATTTTATTTTATTTGAGACAGGGTCTCACTTTATTGCCTTGCTGGAGTGCAGTGTCACGATCACGGCTCACTGCAGCCTTGACTTCCTAGGCTCAGGCAATCCTCTCACCTCAGGCCCCCAAGTAGCTGGGTCTACAGGTACTATCAGGCCCAGCTAATTTTTAAATTTTTTGTAGAGATGGGGTCTCAACTCACCTTGGTGCCCAGGCTGGTCTTGAATTGCTGGCCTCAAGCCATCCTCCTGCCTCAGTCTCCCAAAGTGCTGGGATTACAGGCATGAGCCACGGTACTGGCCTCTTTTTTTTTTTAATAGATTATTATTTTGTCCTTTCTTTCTTTATACCATGCTTTCTCATATGATAGTTTCTAGTACTGTTCAACTGCGATCAAAGTATGCTTTGTTTTATAGCTTATTCTTCTCTTTGGAGGAATACCTTATCTCTGGAGACTTTCTGGACGGTTCTGTGGTTATGCTGGCTTTGGACCAGAATATGAGGTATGTGATTATTAGCATATATTTGTCATGGTGTTTCTTTTGGCTTGGCAGGCTTTCTACTAAAGTTAATTTTTTGGCTTCTGCCAATGTTAGATTTGCCTCTCTGTCTGCATAGTCCTTGGTTACCCATGCTGTATTGGCATAACATTAGTTATGATAACAAATCCCAGAATATCACAGGCTTATTTGCAATGGTTTATTTCTCAATCACATAATAGTCCAGTGTGAGTATTTTTAGTTATCAGGTGACTTTCTTCCATGTGGTAAGCCAAGAATCCAGGCTCTTTATCTTAGGGATTAGTCTATATGATTTAAGGTACCTTTCATATAGTGCCTGTGTAGTAGAAAAGGATTTGTTTTGTTTCTCATTTACTTCTCTCAAAAGTAAACTTTTTTGAAGGCAGGGATGATGTTTCAGAGCTTGTATTATCCGTAGAATCAAGCATATTGCTTGGGATGTAGTAAGTGCTCAGCAAATACTTGTTGATTTGTTTGCTAGTAGTTCATAAAAACTAGATTTTTGTTTTTTCTTTTGCTTAGATCACTCAGTCCCTGGTGTTTCTGCTGTTGGCTACACTTTTCAGTGCATTGACTGGTTTGCCATGGAGTCTTTATAATACTTTTGTGATAGAAGAAAAACATGGTTTCAATCAACAGGTATAGTAAAGAATAACAAATGTTCTCTTTTAAATGTGAAAAACTTCTGTGCTTTTATCCTGTACTGTTTATAATTTAAACATAATTTACTATTTCAGAGTATGAATTGAGAAAAAACGGAACTGCAGATATGGTAAAGATCATAGCTGAAAGTCTTGGGAGCCACGGTGGCTCAGGCCAGTTGCCCTGGCACTCAGGGAGGCGAGGCTACACGTTCAAGGCCAACCTGGTCAACGTTGATTAAAAAAAATAAAAAGAAAAAAAACTTAGGCCGGGTGCAGTGGCTCATGCCTGTAATCCCAGCACTTTGGGAGGCCAAGGCGGGCGGATCACAAGGTCAGGAGATTGAGGCCATCCTGGCTAACCCCGTGAAACCCCGTCTCTACTGAAAATACAAAAAATTATCTGGGCATGGTGGCGGGCGCCTGTAGTCCCAGCTACTCAGGAGGCTGAGGCAGGAGAATGGCGTGAACCCGGGAGGCGGAGCTTGCAGTGAGCTGAGATCTCGCCACTGTACTCCAGCCTGGGTGACAGAGCAAGACTCCATCTCAAAAAAAAAAAAAGAAAGCCTCGACTGGGTAGAGTGGCTCACACCTGTAATCCCAACACTTTGGGGAGGCTAAGGCGGGAGGATCACTTGAGCTTAGGAGTTCAAGACCAGCTTGGGCAGTATAGTGAGACTTCATCTCTACAAAAAAATTCTAAAAGTTAGCCAGTTGTGGTGGCGTGCACCTGTAGTCCCAGCTACTTGGGAGGCTAAAGCAGAAGGATTACTTGAGCCCAGGAGGTTGAGGCTACGGTGAGCCATCATTGTGCCACTGTACTCCAACCTGGGCAACAGAGCCAGACCCTGCTTTTAAAAAAAAAAAAAAAAGAAATTTATGTTATAAACTCTTTTAGCACTAATGTCTGTTGTTTTTCAGCTACTGATAATCATTTGTTTGTTTGTGACAGGGTCTCGTTCTGTCGCCTCGGCTGGAGTGCAGTGGCAGGATCATGGCTCACTGTAGCCACAACCTTCCAGACTCAAGCAATCCTCCCACCTCAGCCTCCCTAGTATCTGGGACTATAGATGAATTACACTACACTGGGTTAATTTTTTTTTTTTTTTTTTTAATTTTTAGTGACAGGGTCTCACTATGTTTCCCAGGCTGGTCTGGAACTACTGGACTCAAGCAATCCTCCCATCTAGGCCTCCCAAAGTGGTGGAATTATAGTCGTGAGCCACTGCACTCGTCCTCAGTTAATAATGTTTAAATGAATTTTCACCTGTAAGATGCAGGACATTTACTCATTGTCTTAAGCTGTCTAATGTCATATAATATAGTTTCACTGCGTGTTAATTTAAAAAATTGCTTTAATAATGTATCCTTTGTAGTTATTTATTAGTTATTTAAAAAGCAAAACCAGTTTCTCAGTTTCTTGTGGTAATGTTTTCTTTTTGCAGACTTTGGGGTTCTTCATGAAAGATGCAATCAAGAAATTTGTTGTGACTCAGTGTATTTTGTTGCCTGTGTCTTCACTTCTACTTTACATTATTAAAATTGGGGGTGACTATTTTTTTATTTATGCCTGGCTATTTACATTAGTTGTGTCTCTGGTGAGTAAAATCTTTATTTCATTTTCTTTACAAAAGTTCCTTGGTGAGATTACTGTAATCTTCATTGGCATGTAAATAGTTCTTAAGAAGCAGCTGAAATATAAATAGGTGCTTATATACATTTCCCCTTTGGTTTCTGCTTTTGATTATAGAAACAGGAGTATTGACTGACCATAAATTTCCTTCTCCTTATGCTAACTCTTACAGGTCATAGAAACTAGTTGTTAGTCACTTTTAATGATTCCGTTGTCAGGCAGTTTTGGGTTGTGCATTTGTGAGTTGCCACCAGAATGACTAAGTATGATAATTTAATGACTCCTGACTGACCTCCACTGCCTAAAATCATGGTTATTTTGAAGAGAAATGAGATTTAAGAGGGACAAGAGAAAGAAAACATATTTAACTGCCTTTCTTCTGCTTCCCTTCCCCTGCCTTTCCCTTCCCCGTTAGACACTCTCTGCCTTCTTTGCCCCATCTACTTCCCCTTCCCCTTCTATCTTTTACGCATTCTTCTTCCTTTCCTTCTCCTTTGTCTTCCCTTGTCTCCCCAACTGCCACCTATTCCTGCCTCTCTTCTTCTCCTTTCCTTTTCCCTCTCACTCTTTTCCCCCTTCCCTCCCTCACATCTCCTATTCCTCTTCTCTTTCCATACTCTCAAGTGCTTCACAACACAAACACTGCAACACAGTCAGAATGGTCTGTTCAGGCCAGGCACAGTGTCTTATGCCTGTAACCCCAGCACTTTGGGAAGCCAAGGTGCGAGGATTACTTAAGCCCAAGAGTTTAAGACCAGCCTAGGTAACACAGTGAGACTGTGTCTCTACAAATAATAACTTTTTAAAAACCCAAATGAAAAAGACCAGAATGGTCTGTTCAGTACACCCAGAAATTATCATCTATCAGCTCTTCAACTCCACTGGTGATGAGATTTATTTTATTTTATTTTATTTTATTTTATTTTATTTTGAGACAGGGCTTCCCTATGTTGCCCAGGCTGGAGTACAGTGGCTATTTCACAGGCATGATCATAGTGCACTACAGCCTTGAACTCCTGGGCTCAAGCAATCCTCTTGCCTCAGCCTCCTGAGTAGCTGGGACTACAGGTGTGTTATACCACGCCCCAGCTGAGGTTTATTTTAGTCTGAATTACATAATGCCCATTGTTTCATTTTCCACTGATGGGATCAAGATCAGAAAATGGGCGGTAGTTGGATTTACAGGTATCTATTGTATGGCAAATTAAAGTAAGAGGAAAAAGAGCAGAGAAAATGCTCTAAAAATGCTTAAGGAAGTGCTTTTTCAACCACAATGTACGATTATGAACTACAGGTAATTAATTTTAGCTGATAAGCCAACCAAGTAACAGCATACAATCAAGTTCTATGAATTCTTTTTTAGGAAAGACTTCAGGTCTATTGTGATTACGCTCAAAGGCAGAACTGCGTGTTATGATTGGCTCATGAAGCATCGGAAATCCCCAAGATAGTTTTGAAAGGACTATACTTATTACCACCTAGAGATCTTAATCACTGTTAGTAGCATTATCCTCTAAAATAAAATTCATGGGTTTACTCGGTTACCAGACTACTCATTTCAATTTAATTCATCAGACAGATATTATGCTCTTACTATCTGGTACTATTTGGGCCTGGGAATACCAGAGCAAGTAAGTTCCTTGTTCTCAAGTTTGAGGTCAACATAATTGTTTTAATATAATTTAATCTGTATAATAAAGAATGTTTTTTCTTTAAGAACATGTTTATATGTTGTTCTGACATTTGCTTTTCAGGTTCTTGTCACAATCTATGCTGATTATATTGCCCCTTTATTTGACAAATTCACACCTCTGCCTGAGGGAAAGCTTAAAGAAGAAATTGAAGTGATGGCGAAGAGTATTGACTTTCCTTTGACGAAGGTGTATGTTGTGGAAGGTAAGGCTACCTGGGGATAAGAAGGTTTTATTCAAGTGGTTTGTTTTATTTGATGATTTATTCTTAAAATTTTAATAAAAGAATAAATCAGTTTTTGTTTTTTTTCTTTTTAAACTTTGTTATTTAAAGGCTAGGAGTTTACCTTTTGGCTTTTTAAGATTTACAGAAATCGATAACATAGGCCAGGGGTAGAAACTGGTGGCTTGATGCCAAATCCTGCTCTTGTCTGCAGCTATGTTTGTTTGGTTTTACAGTATTGTTTTGAGTTTTTGGCCAAGGTTTTTTCACTCTCTGTTATATTATGTTATATGTTAGACTGATTTATTCACTTCTGTTATCTGCCTGGTTCTTTCAGGTAATTAAGTTGAATTCTTGAATAGTCAGATTCTGTTTAGTATTAGTTTGGAGGCTCTTAAACAAAGCCAGTGTTATTGACCTTGTCTCCTCCAACAAAATATCCAGTGTTCTGGAGGACTCACCTGAAGATTGATTACCAAAGACTACAGTACCATCGAGTACTGCAGATTCGTTATACTCTGCTTTTTTGATGATTGCTTTTGAGATTTAAGTGGTCTCTTGACTGCTACTCAAATCTTGACTTTCCATTAACACCCAGTCTATTACTTTCTTTGAGACTTTGGTAGTCAACTACCAAAGTCTCAAAGAAGCCTACGGAGATGTAGAGAGAAACTGTTGTAAGGTTCTATGACTTTGAGAATTTATAAGGTCCATATAATGAATGTAATAGTTCTGCCCCTGCCACTTGCCAGTTATGGGATCTTGGACAAGTAACTTCACCCTTCTGGGTTTCAGTTGTGTTTCCTCTAAGCTATGGTTTCACAAATGTTTTTTGTAAAGGGCTAGATAGTAAATATTTTAGGCTTTGTGGGCCACTTGTTCTCTGTTGCAACTATTCAATGCTACTATTACAGCGCAAAAGCAGTCGTAGACAATACTAAACAAATGAGCATGGCTGTGTTCCTGTAAAACTTTATGAAAATAAATGGCAGACTGGATTTGGCCTGTGAGTTGCAGTTTGCTGATCCCTGCTCTAAAATAAAATATTACCAGTGAGAACCAGCTAGGTTAGATGAAGGACTAGAAACTGAGAAGCAATCACAGGGTTAGAGGAAAATAGAGATGGTCACAACTGAAAAGAATAAATCAACAGCAACTGGAAGAACTTAGAAATTTCAGACATTTAGTGGCTCCTGAGGATATATAGCCCAACTAAAGCCACAATTGGAGTAGCTTAAAAGTCTGTAGATAAATGGTAGAAGAGTAAGCCAGTTCATACTTACTTCTTTAGCCTCTGAAATAACTACTGTTTTTTTGGTTTTTTTTTTAAGGTAATATTAAACTAAAAATTTAATCACTAATCAGTACAACAGAATAGTCTCTAAGTGGCTTTTACTAAAGGAGCAACCTAAGTTGCTGATCCCTTAAGTTATAATCAGATAATGTGAAATAATAGCTAATGCTATTGACAGTGGAGGTAGTCAATAGAATATGTGAAATATATCAGTGCTATTTTCTTTTTATCTTTTCCCCCCCTACAACATCCAGAGTATGAGAGCTATTTTCATTTTAGATAAAATAGTCAGGGAAGGCTTTATGGAGGGTTATGACCTGAGCTGAGTGTTAATGGGAAGTCAAGATTTGAGTAGGTTGGGGGCAGCATTTCAGACGTCAGGCTTCAGGGTCAAAAGGCTTGAGTTCGAATCATAGTTCTATCACAGATTACCAGTGCTGGGTTTAGTGGCTCCAGCCTGTAATCCCATCTACTGGGGAGGCTGAGGTGGGAGGTCAGAAGTTCAAGACAAACTACTTGTGTGACTTTGGACAACTTAGCTTTGCTAAACAGCAATTTACTCATCTATAATGTATGTTTTTATTGTTAACAATAGTAACAATTCTCAAAAATATTTCGAATGAATGAATGTTGTTGCCGACAATAACAACACATATTACGTATTTGTAAATTGGTAGGGAGATTGTAGTGAAAAGCCAGGAATCTTGCTCTCAAAATATTATCAGATAGCAAGTGCTATGCAGAGAATTAAACTAGTTTGGTCTGATAAGTTGATACTGTAGATTGGGTCATCAGATTAAGCTGAGACCTAAACGGAGGAGCTACCCACTTGACGTCAATGGGAAGATGTTCAGGGACCATAAAGAAGTCTAGTGTGGCTGCACCATAGCAGGAGAGTGTTAGGAGATGAAATCTGAGACATAGGCAAGAATCAGACTACATAGGCCTTTGTAAGTCAGGGTAAGGAGTTTGGATTTTAAGTTCAGTGGGAAGAGCCATTGGAGGCTTAGACACGAAAGTGACATGGTCTGCTTTGTATTTTTAAAATATCCTGGGCTACTGTATGGAGAATATATGTAAAGAGAGGCAAGAGTCTAGGTAGGACATAATGGTAGCTTAGACTAGGATAATAGTAACTAATGGAGAGAAGTGGATATATTTGGGACAAGTTTTAGGGCTAGAGTTGATTGAATTTTCTAATTGATTGCATTGGGAGAATAAAGGCAAGAGTGACATCAAAGATAATGGCCTAGGACTTTTGACCTGAGCAGTTGGATATATGGTAGTTTACTGAGATGGGAAAAACTGGGAGACTAGTAGGTTTCTGGGGAATTAAGACTTCTAATGGTTATATTACATATTGAGAAACCTATTGAACATTGTATTAGAGTTCTGTAAGCAATAGAAACCAACTGTGGCTGATTTAAGCAGAAAAACTGCTTATTGAAGCAATATTTGGGCCAGGCACTGTGGCTCATGCTTGTAATCCCAGCACTTGGGGAGGCTGAGGCGGGCGGATCACTTGAGGTCAGAAGTTCGAGACAAGCCTGGCCAACATGGTGAAACCCTGTCTCTACTAAAAAAAAAAGTTAGCTGGGCGTAGTGGCGGGCGCCTGTAGTCCCAGCTACTTGGGAGGCTGAGGCAGGAGAATTGCTTGAACCCAGGAGGCGGAGGTTGCAGTGAGTAAAGATCGTGCCACTGCACTCCAGCCTGGGTGACAGAGCAAGACTCTGTCTCAAAAAAAAGAACAGTATTTGGCCAGGTGTGGTGGCTCACACCTGTAATTCCAGAACTTTGAGAAGCTGAGGCAGGTGGATTACTTGAGGTCAAGAGTTCGAGACCAGCCTGGCCAACATGGTGAAACCCTATCTCTACTAAAAGTACAAAAATTAGCCGGGCATGGTGGTGCACACCTGTAGTTCCAGCTACTTGGGAGGCTGAGGCAGGAGGATCGCTTGAATCTGGGAGATGGAGGTTGCAGTGAGCCGAGATCACACCACTGCACTCCAGCCTGGGCAAAAGAGTGAGACCCTGTCTCAAAAATAAAAAACAAAAAAAAAACCAGAAACAATATTTGATATCTCACAAAGTCTGCGGGAAAATTAAGTTTACGAAGTTCAGAAAATGGGCTGTTACATAGGAAGGCTAGGAACGTATGATCATATTGCGGAGCCTATCTGGTGAGGACACTGCTGTGGCTACTTCAGAACACCGAATTCAGCCACTAGCACCTGCAGAATTAATTCCTCACTGCTTTGCTTTTTTGTGTAATTAGCTAACTATTCAGAGTCCCTAAGGGGTGCATCTGATTGACTAAGCCAGGGCATGGGGCTAGCTGCTCGGAGTGCTGGAGAAACAAATATCTGGTCTTTTAGATTTCTCAAATGAGAAGCAGCCTGTCACGTGGTGTGACACTCCCTAAACTCTGAAAGGAGATTCTAATTTTGGACAGGAAAAAAGACTACACACAAGAATACAAACAACAAATAGGTCTATAGACATCACTGTGGAGATGTCAAATAGGTAGCTGTATGTATGAGTCTGGAGTTTTAGGGTGAGGTCAGCACTAAAAATACAGATTTGGAAGTATCTGGCACATAGATGGTGTTTAATGCCATCAATGAGGGCACTTATGAGAAGGGGACCAGGGTCAGAGTCAGCAGAGAAACAGCCAGGAGGGAGGATAAGGAGGAGAGGCCCTTGAGGTGGGAAGAAAACCAGAAGAAACTGGTGTCTCAAAAGCCGAGAGAAGATTGTGTTTTAAGGAGAAAGTGGTCAACTATGTTAAATGCTGCTAAGAGGTTGATTAAGAGGAAGCATTTTAAAGAAAAAATGGCAATGCCTTACATTTTTGTAGAATGTTTTGATTTTTGGAGTTCTCAAATACATTACTTCATACCTCAAGTGATATCATTAATCCATTCAGTAAATAAGCATCATTGAATATACAGTCATGCATCGCTTAATGATGGCAATATGTTCTGAGAAATGCATCATTAGGCTTTTCATTGTCATGCAAACACCAAGAGTATACTCATGCAAACCTAGATGGTATTACCTACTGCACACCTAGGTTGTATGCTATAGCCTCTTGCTTCTAGACTACAAACCTATCTAGCATGTTACTGTACTGAATACTGTAGGCAATTTTAGCATGATGATTAGCATTTGTGTATCTAAACATAGAAAAGATAGTGTGCTCTGCTACAACATTACGGTGGCTATGAGGTCACTAGGTGATAGGAATTTTTCAGCTTCATTATAATTTTGTGGGACCACTGTCCTGTATGTAGTCTGTGGACCGAAATGTTATTATGTGGTATGTGACTGTATACTACATGCCAGGCACAGCGATATAAAAAGCTTATGTTACAGTACAGGGATTCTTTTTTGTTTTTGAGATAGAGTTTTGCTCTGTCGCCCAGGCTGGAGTGCAGTGGTGCGATCTTGGCTCACTGCAAGCTCTGCCTCCTGGGTTCAGGCCATTCTCCTGCCTCAGCCTCCCGAGTAACTGGGACTACAGGCACCCACCACCACGCCCGGCTAATTTTTTGTATTTTCAGTAGAGACGGGGTTTCACTGTGTCAGCCAGGATGGTCTCGATCTCTTGACCTCGTGATCTACCCGCGTCGGCCTCCCAAAGTGCTGGGATTACAGGCGTGAGCCACCGCACCTGGCCAGTACAGGGATACTTAAACTTTAGTAAGTATAAAAGTCCCTCGAGAGTTTGTTAAAAGACAGATTCCTTGAAGGGGTGGCCTGCCCCTCCACACCTGTGGGCGTTTCTCGTTAGGTGGAACAAGAGACTTGAGAAAAGAAGTGAGACACAGAGACAAAGTATAGAGAAAGAAAAAGTGGGCCCAGGGGACCGCCGCTGAGCATACAGAGGACCCACGCCAGCACCAGTCTCTGAGTTCCCTCAGTATTTATTGATTTTACCATCTTAGAAAAAGGGAAGTGGCAGGATAATAGGATCATCGTAGGGAGAAGGTCAGCAGTAAGACATATGAATAAAGATCTCTGTGACATGAATAAGTTTAAGGAAAAGTGCTGTGACTTGATATACCTATGTAAACACCTCCATAAACCTTTTTAGTGCATAAAGAGCAGCATTGCCGGTAGCACGGCCCACCTTCAGCCCTAAGGCGGTTTTCTCCTTTCTCAGTAAACAGAACATACAGTCGGGTTTTACACCGAGATGTTCCATTGCCCAGGAACAGGCAGGAGACAGATGCTTTTCTCTATCTCAACTGCCAAGAGGCCTTCTTTCGTCTTATACTAATCCTCCTCAGCACAGACCCTTCATGGGTGTCAGACTAGGGGACGATCAGGTCTTTCCCTTCCCACGAGGCCATATTTCAGACTATCACATGGGGAGAAACCTTGGACAACACCTAGCTTTCCTAGGCAGAGGTCCCTGGGTCCTTGAGATTAAGAGAATGGTGATGACTTTTCACCAGCATGCTGCCTTCAGGCACTTGTTTAACAAAGCACACCCTGCACAGCCCCAAATCCTTTAAACCTTGAGTCACCACAGCACATGTCTCTTGCAAGGACAAGGTTGGGGGTAGGGTCACAGATTAACAGCATCTTAAATACAGAACAAAATTGAGTCTCTTATATCTACTTCTTTCTGTATAGACACAGTAACAGTCTGATCTCTTTCTTTTCCCCACGATTCCTGGGCTTCATTCCCAGAGATTCTGACTTAGTAGGTGTTTCCAGTATCTACTTCTAACAAGTACCCCTAGGTGATTTTAGTGTATTCCTTGGACCACACTTTGAGATACTTGGACTGGTGGGAGATAGTAAGACATTAATTTACTTTTGTTTGTGTGCATACAATCTGCTTACTTTCATAAATAACTTCAGATAGCATTTAAGAAATTTTTTAAATTAATTTAAAAATTTAGGATTAGGGCCAAGCATGGTAGCTCACGCCTGTAATCCTAGTACTTTGGGAGGCCGAGGTGGGCAGATCACCTGAGGTCAGGAGTTCAAGACCAGCCTGGCCAACGTGATGAAACCCCGTCTCTACTAAAAATACAAAAATTAGCTGGGTGTGGTGGCGTGTGCATGGAATCCCAGCTACCCAGGAGGCTGAGGCAAGAGAATCGCTGGAACCCGGGAGCAGAGGCTGCAGTGAGTAGAGATCATGCCACTACCAGCCTGGGTGACAGAGTGAGACTCCGTTTCAGAAAAAAAAAAAAAAAAAATTTAAGATTAGAAAAGACAGAAATGAGATAGAAGAATGGGACTTCAAAGGGTAACACAGACAAAATAAACAAACATGTTTGGCTCTTCCTGGCAACCAAACCGAAAAGAAATGTAATAATGCAATAAATAAATAATAGCTTCTATTTGTCAAAGTTTTACTACTAAACATACTGCCAAGTACTTTTCATTAGATATATGAGTAGATAGAAAATTCATGTTTTTTGTGAGAGACTTCAGATTCTCAAGAGAAATAAACATTTATCATTTCTTTTTTGAAAAAAGTATATAAATAATTGTAGTAGTATAGAGATAAGACAGCATACTAATTGCTTCACTTAGAATCTCTCATGTAATCCATAATCTAACCTAATAAGGTAGATAATAGCCTCGCTTCATAAATAGGAAACTAAAGCTTAAAGAAATGAAGAAAGTTTTCTAAATTTACACAACTAATACATGGCAGAGCCAAGATTTGAACCCAGAGTCTATGCTCTTAATCACTATACTCAACTCACTGCACATTGTAGAACATTTGGAAGTCAAAGAAGTATATAAAGAAGAAAATAAAAATCAGCCATAGTTCAGGTACTGTTAAAAATGTAGGTATGGGCTGGCTGTGGTGATTCACACCTGCAATCCCAGCACTTTGGGATTCCGAGGCAGGAGAATTGCTTGAGCCCAGGAGTTAGAGACCAGCCTGGGCAACGTAGCAAGACCCTGTCTCTACAAAAAATTAGCCGGGCATGGTGGTATGTATCTGTAGTCCTAGCTACCCAGGAGGCTGAGGCAGGAGGATTGATTGAGCTCAGGAG
This sequence comes from Mandrillus leucophaeus, assembly GCF_000951045.1. NCBI lineage: Eukaryota > Metazoa > Chordata > Mammalia > Primates > Cercopithecidae > Mandrillus > Mandrillus leucophaeus. The sequence continues at coordinate 818,532 of NW_012101832.1, read as the reverse complement.
GTCAAGGCTGCAGTGAGCCATGATTATGCCATTGCATTACAGTCTGGGCGACAGAGAGAGACCCTGTCTCAAAAGCAAAAAAAGGTATGTCTTCTTCCAGTCTTTATAAAAATTGCTTTAATTATAGAAGTAGGTATGCTTATTTTAAAAGTCTTGGGGAAAAAAAGGAAACAAAAATCCATAATTCTAGAATTTAGTGATAAACATTTCAGTATTTTGGTATGTTTCCTAATAGGCATGGGCTTATGCTTTTCTATTAATATTTATTAGATCGGTGCAAAAGTAATTGCGGTTTTAGACCATGAATTTTATAACTAGGCTCAAACACATCTTTATTAATCAAAAGAGGAACCATTACAATCAACGCATTTGTGCCAACAAGAAACAAGTTTGTTTATTCCTGTAGGGTAAAACTCTGTGCTTCGGGATTTGGCAAACTTTTGGAAAGCATTTTCTGCATCCAGCTAGTTGTGGAAACGTTTTCTCTTTAAAAAGTTGTCGAGATGCTTGAAGAAGTGGTAGTCAGTTGGCAAGAGGTCAGATGAATATGGCAGATCAGGCAAAACTTCATAGCCCAATTTGTTCAACTTTTGAAGCATTGGTTTTGCGATGTGCAGTTGGGTGTTGTCTTGGAGAAGAATTGGGCCCTTTCTGTTGACCAATGCTGGTTGCAGGCATTGCAGTTTTCTGTGCATCTCATCGATTTGCTGTGCATACTTCTCAAATGTAATGGTTTTGCCAGGATTCAGAAAGCTATAGTGGATCAGACTGGCAGCAGACCCCCAAACAGTGACCATGACCGTTTTTTGGTGCAAGTTTGGATTTGGGAAGTGCTTTGGAGCTTCTTCTGGGTCCACCCACTGAGCTGGTCATCGCCCGTTGTTGTATAAAATCCATGTTTCGTCTCACATCACAGTCTGATAGAGAAATGGTTTGTTGTATAAAATAAGAGAAGACGACACTTCAAAACAATGATTTTTTTTATTTTTATTTTTGCTCAGCTGATGAGGCACCCACTTATCAGGCTTCTTCACCTTTCCAGTTTGCTTCAAATGCCAAACGACCGTAGAATGGTCGACATTGAGTTCTTCGGCAACTTCTTGTGTAGTTGTAAGGGGATCAGCTTCGATGATTGCTCTCCATTGGTCGTTGTCATCTTCTGATGGCCTACCACTACGCTCCTCATCTTCAAGGCTCTCGTCTCCTTTGCAAACTTCTTGAACCACCACCGTGCTGTACGTTCGTTAGCAGTTCCTGGGCCAAATGCGTTGTTGATGTTGCGAGTTGTCTCTACTGCTTTATGACCCATTTTGAACTCAAATAAGAAAATTGCTTGAATTTGATTTTTTTTTTTTTTTTTTTTGAGAGAGTCTCCTTCTGCTGCCCAGGCTGGCGTGCAGCAGCGACATCTCTGCTCACTGCAATCTCTATCTCCTGGGTTCAAGCAATTTTCATACCTCAGCCCCATGTGTAGCTGGGATTACTGGCGTGCGCCACCATGCTCGGCTAATTTTTTGTATTTTTGGTAGAGACAGGGTTTCACCATGTTGGCCAGGCTGGTCACGAACTCCTGACTATAAGTGATCCGCCTGCCTCAGCCTCCCAAAGTGCTGGGATTACAGGTATGAGCCATAGTATCCGGCTGAATTTGCTTTTTGTCTAATATCATTTCCCTTATCTAAAATAAATATAAAATAAACAGCAAGTAATAAATCAGCAAAAAACAAAACGAGAAATGTGCATTAAAATGACATATAACCATATTTAAGAATGTATTCCAGTATCAAACAGCAAATTTCAACAATGCAAAAATCGCAATTACGTTTGCACCCATCTAATACATGTACACTTTTTCTTGACAATAATGGAACCTTATATATATGAAGTTTTGTATGCTTCACAATATATTGGTGAGCTTTTTCTTGTTAAAATTCTTTGGAAGTATATTTTTTTTCTGGCTGCTTAAAATTCTATTTCATAGTTTTACTATAATTGAATCATTCCATAACTGTTGGATGTTTAGGCTTTACTTATTTACTTATTGCTATAAAGCTGTGATGAGCACATTTATTGGCAAAAAAACAGACACTCTCCACTTCTGGTGGTGAATTATATTGATATGGTTTTTCTTCTATTAAACGATTTAAAAATGTTAATGTCCTTTCCAGTAATTCAATTTCTAGGAGTCTCTCCAAAGGACCCCAAACTTTTTAATTATATTCCATGCTTTGAACTGTCTTTTCCTTAGGATCTAAACGCTCTTCCCACAGCAATGCTTATTTTTATGGCTTCTTCAAGAACAAGCGAATAGTTTTGTTTGACACTCTACTAGAAGAGTACTCTGTACTAAACAAAGACATCCAGGAGGATTCTGGCATGGAACCCCGCAATGAGGAAGAAGGGAACAGTGAAGAAATAAAAGCTAAAGTTAAAGTGAGTTCTTTTTTCCTAAGAGACTCTACCTTAGTTTTTATACACAGTTCCTGTGACAACTCAAAATAACATCAATTTCTATGCAGTGAGTGTTGAATTCAGGGAGACTATCAAATAAAAAACCATGGCTCCTTTATAGTTCTGGTATTTAGGAGAGTTTACCACTATTATTACATGCTAACTACCTTGCAAGCTTTTAAAGAATGTAGAGATTAAAATTGGAAGCTCTTGTAAGAAAATTCATGTGATTATAAGCTGTCTTTAAAACAGTAACTTGGGTGTGTGTGTGTGTGTGTGTATAAAATTTCTGATGTGTTTATGATCAAAGAATTCCCACAAGCAAGATAAAGAGAAGATAAACATCTAATTTTTAGCTTTATTAAGACAGTAATTATAGGCTTTGGCAATGGAGAGACTTGGATTTGAATCCTGGTTCTGTCATTTTGTAGCTTTGTATCCTTGGAGACATTATGTAATTTAGTCTGTTTTATTTGTTTAACACACATTTATGAAATGTATACTCTGTGCTGAGATACTTTGCTTGGCACTAGGTACACAAAAATCAAAAGGAATACCTTCTTCTTAAGCTTACAGTCCAAAGGGAAGCTAGTCATGCAATCACAGTACAATACGTTAATTGCTACTGTCAAGCTTTAGACTCTAGATACAGTGGGAGCACAAGAAAAGACGTTTCTCGAATCTGACCTGAGAGTCTGAGAAAGCTGCTTCTGAATCCTTTTCCTGGATAAGACTGACTGATATTGATTAGCAGAATTTAAAATATCAAGACTAAATGGCAGAGAGGGGACAATGATAAGAAACAATACAAACTGTCAGAAACGGTCATCAGTGTTTGTATGTGTGATGGAATGTGCCATTGCCTTTGGTGTCATACAGAGATGATTTTAGATCTCTGTTCACTCACCATCTGTGTAACTCTGTGCAAGTAAGTTAAGCTTTCATTTATCTATGTATTTATTTATTTTGAGATGAGGTCTCATTATGTTTCCCAGGCTTGTCGAACTCCTGGCCTCAAGTTACCCGCCTGCCTCGGCCTCCCAAAGTGCTGGGATTTATAGGCGTGTGCCACTGCACCCGGCCAAGCTTTCTAAATATTTGATTTCTTAACTGAAAGATGAGGCCAATAGGGTTTCTCAAGCTCCACACTATTTTTGGGGGACAGATACTGTTTTTGTTGTGGGAGGCATCTTGCGCATCATAGGATGTTTAGCAGCATCCCTGGTCTCTCGCCACTAGGGGCCATTTCCCCCCTACAATCTCCGAAAATTGTGACGATGTCTCAGAATATTGCCAGATGTCCCCTAAAGGTTCGGGTGGGGTCAGGTCTCCCCTGGTTGAGAAATACACGGCTAAAGATGCCTACATTTTAGGATTTTGAAGATTAAATGAAATAATATGTGTGAAATACCTTGTACTGTCTATCAAAATGTAGAGAGTACCAGAAAATGATTAGCATCTGAGCATCTGTTTTGACCCTAAAAACAGGTTCTAGTAAAGTACCTAGCCTATTATAAATATGTAAAGGAAATAAAATTCTGTGAAGGGATTAGAAGACATCTTAAGGTCATCTTATAGATAGGAAAACTGAAGTCCAGAAAGAATAACCCAGTGATAGCACTAGAGAATCATGCAAGTTTAGAAAGTTAATCTGCTTATGGTCGGGCGCTGTGGCTCATACCTGTAATCCCAGCACTTTGGAAGGCCAAAACAGGTGGACCACTTGATGTCAGGAGTTAGAGACCAGCCTAGCCCACATGGTGAAACCCCATCTCCACTAAAAATACAAAAATTAGCCGGGCATCGCGTGCCTGTAGTCCCAGCTACTCCAGAGGCTGAGGTGGGAGAATCGCTTGAACCCAGGAGGCAGAGGCTGCAGTGAGCTGAGATTGTGCCACTGCACTCCAGCCTGGGTGACAGAGTGAGACCCTGTCTCAAAAAAAAGAAAGTTAACCTGCTTAAGAGGCATCTTAAGCATTGTCTAAACCTGGTAATGTTAAGTAATGTCTAAACCTAGACATTAGCTAATGGTGCACTGATTACAAGCAAAGTACAGAGATAACAGACGTTTAATGTCTATGAGAATAGTTTTCTTTGGCTACAAAAACAATTGAGTGGTCCTTTGAAGTATGTTGAATGGGATTTGACTTATTTTGCTGGCTGCTTTAGAGGCCCGCAGCTGGGTGTGGTGGCTCACACCTGTAATCCCAGCACTTTGGGAGGCTGGGGTTAGAGGATTGCTGGAGGCCAGGAGTTTGAGACCAGCCTGAGCAACATGGTGAGACTTCATCTTCTCAAAAAATAAAAAAATAGCTGGGCGTGGTGATGCCCACCTGTAGTTCCAGCCACTCTGGAGGCTGAGATGGGAGAATCACTGGAGTTCAGGAGGTTAAGGCTGCGGTGAGCTGTGTTTGCTCCACTGCACTTCAATCTGGGCAACAGAGCGAGACCATGTCTTCAAAACAAACAAAAAGAGCCTGCTTTGCTTCATTGGTTAACTACAAATATTTTACTGTCTAAATACATATTACATGACAAGATACAACAGACATAGTTTTACCCTAAAGAACCTACAGTAGAGGAGACAAATAGCCTAGAGTTTAAGGCAGGGCATGGTAAATGTCATGAGTAGCAGCTGATATAGTGTGGCTTTCAGAAATGGAGATATTGATGCAGATTCTAATGGTCAGCAAGTTTCTTAGAAGTGAGGCTATTTGAAGTAGGTAGAAGTTTGACTTGGGGCTGGGGTTTTTCAGGTTAAAGGCTAGGAATAAATAGAGATAAAGTTCACAATGCCTCTTCTGAAACTAATGATTAAATGGATTCTTGTAGATGGGGATAGGAAGGTAGGCTGGGACCAGTTTTTTGAATACTTTTTCCTGAAGCCATCAAGTGATTGTTTCCAGTGGCCTGGAAAGTTTAATTTGGGTAGAGGCCAAAGCTTATTTTAGGAAGATTCAAATCTGATGGCAGAATATAGAATAGAGCAAAGATTGGAGGCAAGGAGACTTCTAGGAGTCTACTGCATTAAGATGACCAAGATAAGCGTAAGATAATGAGGGCCTGCGCCAGAATGAGAGGTCCAAGTAAGTGCAAGAGTCATAATAAAGGATGGATTGAAAGTACAGTCATGCTCCACATAATGACATTTCAGTCAATAATGGACCGAATATGCTACCATAATATTATAATACCATGTTTGTAACCATACTTGTCCTAAGATTACATATGCTTAGATACACACTTACTCACTATTGTGTTACAGTTGCCTACAGTATTCAGTGTGGTAACATGATAGACAGGTGTTTGTGTAAGTGTACACTATGATGTTTGCACAACAAAATCACCTAACAACACACTTACCAAAGCATATCCCCATCATCAAATGATGCATGACTGTACTTAGAGATTGATATTATGGGAAGTGAAGGAGAAGGTCAAAGATTGACTCAACAAGCCGGGTGCGGTGGCTCACGCCTGTAATCCCAGCACTTTGAGAGGCTGAGGCAGGTGGATCACCTGAGGTCAGGAGTTTGAGACCAGCCTGGCCAACATGGTGAAACCCCGTCTCTACTAAAAATACAAAAATTAGCCAGGCATGGTGGTGGGCACCTGTAATCCCAGCTACTTGGGAAGCTGAGGCAGGAGAATGACTTGAACCTGGGAGGCAGAGGTTGCAGTGAGCTGAGATTGTGCCATTGCACTCCAGCCTAGGCAACAAGAGTGAAACTTCGTCTCAAAAAAAAGACTCAACAGTTACTACTTTATTGCTTTTTGGCACATGTACCACTGGTGAGATCATTTTAGGTATATCAACATTTTAAATTTGATTAGTTTTATATCTATTAATGTATATTGGGGGAAAAATGAAACTAGTGTATCAAACTCATGATTTCATACAAATGTATTGTCACTTAGGATAAGGCTAGTTTTAAAAAGTGGATTGGTTTAAAGAAATAAGTAAATAATTACATGGAGGTTACACAGATGTGGTGGAAGTTTAGGAAGCAGATTTATTCAGCACTTGCTACTGAATGCCTACTATGTACAATGCAGTAAGGGATGCAAAGATGGTGTTAGCCTGGATGGTACAGAGAACATGAAGCTTTTCATTTTTAACAGAAATTTAAAGAAAAAAACTAAAGTTACCTGAAATCCCACCCCTTAGAGATAACTAACATTTTGATGAGTGTGTCCATAATGGCTATTACATTTTAAAAGATAACTGGGAAACCTGGCTGGAATTTTACCCTTCAGAAGACAAATAGAAGAATTGAAACAACCTGTCTCAAAAGCAATTTAAGGCCAGGCACAGTTCCTCACGCCTGTAATCCCAGCATTTTGGGAGGCCAGTGTGAGAGGATTGCTTGAGGCCAGGAGTTTGGGCAACACAGCAAGACCCCTATCTGTACAGAAAATTAAAAAATGCAAAATGTTCAAAAGCAATTTAAGAAAATAATTTTAAATATATATAAGCTGCGCTTTTGTAGACGACAGCAAGTATTTCCCCAGTAAGTACTAGGGTTATATGAAAGTCTTCCCAGTTGATAAATATGATGGAAAGGATGCAGGCTCCGGAGAGGTGGATTTTACCCACTATTTAGTAGCAAGACATTTTAATTTCTTACCTCCTTTTCTTCATCTCTAAAATGAAGACCTTTCTTCCCATCTGCCCAACTTGGTGTTGTGAGGATCAAATGAGGTAGTGTATGAATTTTGTAAAAAGAAAAATGCTAAGAAAACTAATAGATGGGCAGTACCTATTTTTGTTCTCTTATATGAAATTAGAGTGGGAAGAAAAGAAAATCGAGGGCTAAGAGTCTCTCATGAATAAGAAAGTCTCCTTTCTGTGGAAAGTGATCCACACTGTTTAAGCTGTAATCATTCCACGTCAGCATATCTTTGAGTGTGACCCTGATGCTGTTCTAAACAGCTTCCTAAATCCAGACATCAAACCAAGAGACGAGAGCATATCCTGAACAATAGAGAATTGGTTGTTTTATAAAATAATGCATAATTCATATTGGAAAGCAGGTGACTGGTGAAAACAGAAGCCTAAGGACCATGTTACTTTGTGTAAAATAAGGCTATTAATACCTGCCTTATAGTAGTGAAGATTAATGAACTGTTTGTAAAATATCTGATACCTACAGTATCTGTACATAGGCAGTTAATAAATGGAAGCTGTTATCACTGTTATTATTAAACAAAAACATTAGCTATATTTTTGCTTATTACTAAAGTAGAAAAGTCGGCCTGGCACAGTGGCTTACCCCTGTAATCCCAGCACTTTGGGAGGCTGAGGCTGGTGGATCACCTTAGGTCAGGAGTTTGAGACCAGCCTGACCAACATGGTGAAACCCCATCTCTACTAAAATTACAAAATTAGCTGGGTGTGGTAACACATTTCTGTAGTCCTAGCTACTTGGGAGGCTGAGGCAGGAGAATCTCTTGAACCCGGGAGGCAGGGGTTGCAGTGAGCGAGGATCGTGCCATTCCACTCCAGTCTGGGCAACAAAAGTGAAAGTCTGTCTCAAAAAATAAATAAATAATAAAAGTAAAAATAAAAAAGTTAGAAAACATCAATAACAAAAATTATGATCCAACAAACCATAAACATCTTACTAGATATATTTCTAGTCTTCTAAACTATAATTTTTTTTTTTACCATTTTCCTTTTATTGAATATATGGATTGTTTCCAATTTTTTGCTGTTAAAAATGTTTCTGCAGTATTTTTGTATGTAATCCTTCAGTTGTAACTCTTAATTTTCCCTTTAGAGTAGTCTATAAATTGGTGCTTTAGTTTGTTACTCCTTCATGACCATTCCCTGAAGGTACAGGTAAGTGTGTGTCTCTTAGCTCTTTAAGGAACGAGGTTAGTTATGTGATGCGTTTCTCTACTAAATGTACTGTGACCCAAACTCTAAAATTTAAATAGGAAAGAGGTAATAAATGTTAATCATGTATTGCAAATCATTATAATTTATCCCTCTTTCTCATACAAGGGACCTAGCTTCTCTATATGTGGTCATTTTCCTTTAAAAAATGAGGAACTGGTGAAAGAGGGGGAAAGTGGTAGAATATCTAGATTCCAATAAATCTTGTCTGTGTTCTCATGAGGCTGCATTTTCTCAGCTGTGTGAAACAAAATCTATTCCAAGTTCATCCTTTTTTTTTTTTTTTTTTTTTTTTAACGTCATTTGCTCTTTTCAGTAGCTGAAGCGTATTTCAAAATCTTTAGCCTGAACTTTCTGGGATATATGTTCTCTAACTGTTGCAGGGTACTGTATGTGTCCAATGGATCAAACTTGTTTATTATTTTATTCAAATATTTATATCTTTATTAATATTTTATTTGTTTGGTGTTTCCATTATTGATAGGGGTCTGTTACTATCCTTTATTATAGTAGATTTGTCAAGTTTTCTTTGCAGTCTTTTTTTTTTTTTTTTTTT
>NW_012101832.1:806630-808441 GCF_000951045.1 Mandrillus leucophaeus | reverse complement strand
CCCGGCCTCAGAGGTCATCTTTTTACTTAAAAAAAAAAAAATTTAGTGATGGCCAGGCACAGTGGCTTATGCCTGTAATCCCAGCACTTTGGGAGGCTGAGGCGGGTGGATCACGAGATCAGGAGATCGAGACCATCCTGGCTAACACGGTGAAACTCCATCTGTACTAAAAATACAACAAATTAGTCAGGCATGGTGGCAGGCACCTGTAGTCCCAGCTACTCAGGAGGCTGAGGCAGGAGAATGGCGTGAACCTGGGAGGCGGAGCTTGCAGTGAGCCAAGACCGCGCCACTGCACTCCAGCCTGGGCGACAGAGTGAGACTCCGTCTCAAAAAAAAAAATTTAGATAAAATTCACATAAGATTCACCATCTTAACCATTTTAAAGCGTGTAATTCGGTGGCTTATAGTATATTCAAAAAGTTGTATAACCATCACTAAACCACTATCTAATTCATCCTTTTACTTTTAACCTTGGCCTTTTATTTTCAATGTCTCTTGTATATAGCATGTTAATAGATTTTATTATGGTTGTTTTTAAAGCTATACTGACAGTTACTATCTTTTTATTGACAGGTTTAGTTTATGTATGTTGCGATTACTGACATATTTGGAATTATTTCTGCCATATTATTTTATGCCCTTTGTGTCTCTTTTCTGTCCTTTCTGTTCTCCACCCTTATCTTCTCCTCACCTCAACACAACATATACACCCTCCCACTTTTTTCTAAGAACTGATTGAAGGTTTTTAAAAAATTCTGCTTAGGTCATTATTCATCTTTGGATGTTCTAGTATTACTATTCTTTTAATGATTGCCGCTAAAACTTAAGCATGCCCACATATCTGAAGATCTTAAAATACATGATATCTTCACTATTTCCGGAACAATCCAGGGTCCTTAAATACTTTGAAACCATTATGCCTTTCATCTTTTATTTTAGTTTTATCCTGTTCATTGTTTATCCCCCAAATTGTCATTTTTTTTTTTTTGGTCTTATACAGTTATCATTTAGATTCGTCTATATGCTTATCTGTTTTTCTGCTTAACATTCCTTATTCACCTCACATCTTTTAGAAATTATTTTCCTTCTTTCAGAAGTATATACTTTAGGATTGTCTTTTTCTTTTTTTCTATGAGATGGAATCTCACTCTGTCACCAGGCTGGAGTGCAGTGGCGTGATCTCAACTCACTGCAACCTCTGCCTCCCGGGTTCAAGCGATTCTCCTGCCTCAGCCTCCCAAGTAGCTGGGACTACAGGCACAACTACAGGCGCACACCACCATGCCCAGCTAATTTTTGTACTTAGTAGAAACGGGGTTTCATCATGTTGGCCAAGATGGTCTCGATCTCTTGACCTTATGATCCACCTGCCTCGGCCTCCCAAATTGCTGGCATTACAGGTGTGAGCCACTGCGCCCCGCCGTGCTTTAGGAATTTCTTTGGAAAATTCTGGTTTTGTTTTTATTTTGCTCTTATTCTTGGATATCAATGCAGAAGTGACAGCTCTTTTATATTTAAAGATAATCATTCTGCCAGGTGCTTACACCTGTAATCTCAGTACTTTGGGAGGCCAAGGCTGGAGGGTCACTTGAGCTCAGGAGTTCAAGACTAGCCTGGGCAACATAGCGAGAACTTGTCTCTACCAAAAATAAAAATTAGCAAATTAGCTAGGTATAGTGGTGTGTGCCTATAGTCCCAGCTATTCAGGAGGCTGAGGTGGGAGGATCTTTTGAGCCCAGGAGATCAAGGCTGCAGTGAGCTATGATCGTACCACTGCACTCCAGCTTGGGCAACAGAACGAGACCCTG
>NW_012101832.1:804811-805950 GCF_000951045.1 Mandrillus leucophaeus | reverse complement strand
TTTTTGTATTTTTAGTAGGGACGGGGTTTCACCATGTTGGCCAGGCTGATCTTGAACTCGTGACCTCAGGTGATCCACCTGCCTTGGCCTCCCAAAGTGCTGGGATTACAGGTGTGAGCCACCGGGCCCGGCCCATGTTCTGGATTTCTTTGTTGTTCCTGTTGAAAACATCTGGCTCTGAGCTTATTGTCTTCTTTTTTTATTATTATTATTTTTTTACATTTACAAATTAGGATGCATTTTTTTTCCCTTTTTTTGTGAGACAGTCTTGCTCTTGTTACCAGGCTGGAGTGCAATGGCACAATCATAGATCACTGTAGCCTTGAACTCCTGGGTTCAAGCCATCCTCCCATCTCAGCCTCTCAAGTAGCTGGGACTATAGGCGCACACCACTATGCCTGGCTAATTTTTTAAAAATTTTTTTGTAGAAACAGGGTCTCATTATGTTGCCCAGGCTGGTCCATGACTTTCTGTTTCTTAATTTATTCCTTTATTTTGGTAGAAAACATCCTCTAGTACCTTCCTGAGAAAGATTACATCGGTAAAGTTTTAAGTTTGTATGCTTAAAATGCCTTCATTTTTCTGTCATACTGGCTTGCTACTTAGACTGGGTATAGAGTTCTAGATTGGAAATACTTCTCCTTCAGGATTGTGAAGGCATCGTTTCATTGCCTGCTTGATTCCAACACTGCTGATGAAGTATCTGAAGTCATTCAGATTACTGATCCTGGCCAGGCATGGTGGCTCACGCCTGTAATCCCAGCACTTTGGGAGGCCAAGGCAGGCGGATAACTTGAGGCCAGGAGTTCGAGACCAGCCTGGCCAACATGATGAAACCCCCGTCTCTACAAAAAATATAAAAATTACCTGGGCATGATAGCTCACGCCTGTGATCCCAGTACTCGAGAGTCTGAGGCACAAGAATTGCTTGAACCTGGGAGGTGGAGGTTGCCGTGAACTGAGATCCTGTCACTGCATTCCAGCCTGGGTGGCAGAGTGAGACCCTGTCTTAAAAAAAAAAAAAGGCTGGGCGCGGTGGCTCAAGCCTGTAATCCCACCACTTTTGGGAGGCCAAGACGGGCGGATCACGAGGTCAGGAGATCGAGACCATCCTGGCTAACATGGTGAAACCCCGTCTC
>NW_012101832.1:798062-798711 GCF_000951045.1 Mandrillus leucophaeus | reverse complement strand
TTTTTTTTTTTTTTTTTGCTTTTCTGGAAGTTTGTTAGATCTTTCTCTGTTTCATTGTTCTAAAATTTCACATACCCTAATGGGGATCTGTTTTCTTCTACTGTGTTACATGCATCACACTGTTTTCATCCACTGTGATGTATGCATTAGGCTCTTTTATTCTGGAAATCGAGGTCTTGTGGTTATAAGAATTTTCTGGAATTATTTTGTTGATTTTTCTCCTCTCCATTTTTAAAATTCTGTCTTTTCAGGGCTCCTCTTACTCGAGTGCTGGATTTCTTATACTGAACTCTCCTATCTTTTTAACTGTCTTTTCCATTTTAAATATATCTCTTTCTACTTTCTAGAATTCCCTCATCATCTTCCAATTCTTTTTTTTTCTTTCTTTCTTTTTTTTTTTTTTTGAGACGGAGTCTTGCTCTGTCGCCCAGGCTGGAGTGCAGTGGCACAATCTTGGCTCACTGCAAGCTCCGCCTCCCGGGTTCATGCCATTCTCCTGCCTCAGCCTCCCGTGTAGCTGGGACTACAGGCACCCGCCACCGCACCCGGCTAATTTTTTGTATTTTTAGTAGGGACGGGGTTTCACCATGTTGGCCAGGCTGATCTTGAACTCGTGACCTCAGGTGATCCACCTGCCTTGGCCTCCCAA
>NW_012101832.1:787143-797515 GCF_000951045.1 Mandrillus leucophaeus | reverse complement strand
AAAAAAAAAAAAAAAAAGAAATAACTATTGTTAACATTTGTATATACTTTGTCTACTTTTTATATTTGTATATTTTTATATACACATTCACATTGTTTCATAATTAGAATCATACCATATATTTTTAGTTTGTGTCTTTCTTCACCTAATCATTTTCCAATGTCAGAACATAATCCTTTTTTTTTTTTTCTTTTTTTGAGATGGAGCCTCACTTTTTCGCCCAGGTTGGAGTACAGTGGCGTGGTCTTGGCTCACTACAGACTACGCCTCCCAGTTTCAAGCAGATCTCACGCCTCAGCCTCCTGAGTAGCTGGGATTACAGGCATGCACCACCACACATGGCTATCATTATTATTATTATTATTTGAGATGGAGTCTTGCTCTGTCGCCTAGGCTGGAGTGCAGTGGCGCGATCTCGGCTCACTGCAACCTCCACCTCCCAGGTTCAAGCAATTCTCCTGCCTCAGCCTCCAGAGCAGCTGCGATTATAGGCACCTGCCACCATACCCGGCTAATTTTTTGTATTTTAGTAGAGACAAGGTTTCACCATGTTGGTCAATCTGGTGTTGAACTCCTGACCTCGTGATCCGCCCACCCTGACCTCTCAAAGTGCTGGGATTGCAGGCATGAGCCACCACGCCCAGCAACATTTTGTATTTTTAGTAGAGATGGGATTTTGCTATGTTGGCCAGGCCAGCCTAGAACTCCTGGCCTCAAGTTATCTGCCTGCCTCGGTCTCCCAAAGTGTTGGGACTGCAGGCGTGAGCCACTGTAATTGGCCCTAATCTTTGAAAACAAAATTTCTAATGGTTTTGTAATACAGTGTGACTGTCATATAACTTTATCATGATTTATTTAACTATTGTCCCATTGATAAAGATTTCTATTTCTTCCAGTTTTTTTTTTTTCCCTAATCTAAGTTAGTCTAGACTGTAAGCTTTATGTAGTCTGGAAATGTCCATCTTGTTCGTCATTCTGTCTTTAATGCTTAGCCCACTGTCTCATGTGGAGCAGTGGTTCAGGGAATGTTTTGTTAAGACAACAGTTTTGAGCAAAACTGATTATTTCTTTAAGTTAAAATCTATGAAGGGCTATTACTGGGTTAAAAGATAAAACTTTTTAAAGGTTCTCAATAATTTATTTTTCTTTTTTTTTTTTTCAGAATAAGAAACAAGGATGTAAAAATGAGGAGGTACTTGCTGTACTAGGCCATGAACTGGGGCACTGGAAGTTGGGACATACAGTCAAAAATATCATTATTAGCCAGGTAAGTGTGGAGTGACAATTATTTTTTTATGGCATGGTAGTCAAATTAGAACTATGGCAGGCATGAGAGGTCATATAAGAGAGGTCAAGACAGACACCACAGCCAGGCTACCTGGTTTCCCATCACAGCTCCCTGACTTACTACCGGTGTGACCTCAGCCAAGTTCCTTAACCTCTGCCTCTGTCTCCTCATTGAATGATAATACCTCATAGGACTGTTTAAGAATTAAGTGAGTTAATACATGTAAAGATTTTAGACTAGCACCTGGAATGTGGTGAGCACTATATAAATTATTATTATCACCACCATCACCTCCAGAGTAAGAACTTGGAAGATCAAAAGGAACAAGCCTAGATAAGTTGAACATTAAGATGCTTTTTTAAAATTAAATTAAAAATTTTTTTTGAGACGGAGTCTCGCTCTGTCACCCAGGCTGGAGTGCAGTGATATGATCTCGGCTCACTGCAACCTCTGCCTCTCAGGTTCAAGTGATTCTCCTATCTCAGCCTCCTGAGTAGCTGGGACTACAAGCACCCACCACCATCCCTGGCTAATTTTTGTATTTTTAGTAGACACGGGGTTTCACCATGTTGGCCAGGCTGATCTCGAACTCCTGACCTCAGGTGATGCACCCGCCTCAGCCTCCCAAAGTGCTGGGATTATAGGCGTGAACCACTGTGCCCACCCTAAAATGCTTTTTTTTTTTTTGAGATGGAGTTTCGCTCTTGTTGTCCAAGCTGGAGTACAATGGCGCGATCTCAGCTCACTGCAACCTCTGCCTCCCAGGTTCAAGCAATTCCCCTGCCTCAGCCTCCTGAGTAGCTGGGACTACAAGCACCCACCACCATCCCTGGCTAATTTTTGTATTTTTAGTAGACACGGGGTTTCACCATGTTGGCCAGGCTGATCTCGAACTCCTGACCTCGTGCTCCACAACCCCCTTGGCCTCTCAAAGTCTTTTTTTTTTTGAGACGGAGTCTCGCTCTGTTGCCCAGGCTGGAGTGCAGTGATATGATCTCGGCTCACTGCAACCTCTGCCTCTCAGGTTCAAGTGATTCTCCTATCTCAGCCTCCTGAGTAGCTGGGACTACAAGCACCCACCACCATCCCTGGCTAATTTTTGTATTTTTAGTAGACACGGGGTTTCACCATGTTGGCCAGGCTGGTCTCGAACTCCTGACCTCAGCTGATCCACCCGCCTCAGCCTCCCAAAGTGCTGGGATTACAGGCGTGAGCCACCACGCCCAGTCTAAAACATTTTTTTCATTTAAAAGTTATTATTGCCAGGCGTGGTGGCTCACGCCTGTAATCCCAGCACTTTGGGAGGCCAAGATGGTGGATCACTTGAGGTGAGGAGATCGAGGCCAGCCTGGCCAACATGGTGAAGCCCCATCTCTACTAAGAATACAAAAATTAGCCAGGCGTGGTGGCACACCTGTAATCCCAGCTACTCGGGAGGCTGAGGCAGAATTGCTTCAACCCAGGAGGCAGAGGTTACAGTGAGCTGAGATCATCCCAGTGCACTCCAGCCTGGGTGACAGAGCGAGACTCCTTCTCAAAAAAAAAAAAAAAAAGTTGTATATTCATTGGAAATTGCAGAAAATACAAAAAGAAAGCAATTCCAATAATGTTCCTCCTCTGGGTTCTAGAACCTCTAAACCAACAGATGTTTAGACTTTGGGTGAAAAAGCACTATATCATGTTGACTAGTTCTGAGCATATGTGGCCTTAACTGAATCTTCAGTGGGTTTTCAGACCTTTAAAAAGGCTGGCTGAGCCAGGCATAGTGGCTCATGCCTGTAATCCCAATACTTTGGAAGGTTGATGAGGGAGGATCACTTGAGGCCAGGAGTTTGAGACCAGCCTAGGCAACATAGCAAGACCCCTTCTCTCCAAAAGGTTAAAAAATTAGCTGGGCTTGGTGGTATGCACCTGTAGTCCCAGCTACTTGGGAGGCTGGGATGGGAGGATGGCTTGAGTCCAGGAGATCAAGACTGTAGTGAGCCATGATCACACCACTGCACTTCCGGCCTGGGTGACAAGGAGACCCTGTCTCTAAAAAAAATTAAAATAAAAAGGCCAGCTGGTTCTGGGTGATGAATTACAAGGGAAGACTTGTGAACTCCTGTGGGCACTTTCCTGTATCTTTAGGTATAGAAATGCATTCCTTGGCTTGAAGCTGTGTTGTGTGGATACATGGCACTGAGTAAGACTAAATAAATCCAGGTCCAAATTCAGTTGAATTTTCAGTCTAATAAGGAAAATCACTGCCCCTTCCATGAGGGAAGGGTTCCAATGGAATCAGCCTACCACAAGGTGGTTGGCTGGTCCCTGAGATGTGGTACCTTATCAAGACTGGGACTGATTGCTTCTCCGGACAGACTGGACATATGGCAGGTGCCAGTGAGGAGGGTGTCTGTGTTGACTAATACGTTAACTCCATCTTTGTCACTGTGGCCACTCTATTCATAAGTCCCTTGACTAAGTCATGAAGTGGCTACAGAGAAAGGCTAGCTGACCTTCACAGAGCAGGTGTCTTCCCCAGTTGACCAAGAGCCTCCTTGACTGTGGGACTCTTTGGGTGAACATTAACATTAGGCCACCTATAATCAAACTCTGCAGTAATTTTGGAAGTTTTGTCACATACCTCTTTGCCAAATCTCCTTGTTAGCCATCCTCTACTTTTTTCCAAGGCCCTAATTATCCAGCCGAACCATTTTTTTCCCACTGCCAATGAATTAGGATATATATCCTTGCCTCAGGCTCTCTCTCCTCCCAGGCTGAGTGGACAGTGAGATATACACCTTAAAGTTCCCCTCACCGAGAGTATATCCCTTCACCGCTGCCTTCCAAGACCATCCCTGAGTGGCTCTGTAATGCCACAGCAGTCCACTTTCATCTGGTGCCAGCATGTTGTGTTAAGTTATTTGTAAAATAGGCTCTGATTTTTTTCCTGTTCAACTAATTGATTACAGGAAATGGCTTATGAGTAAGGGTTGGTTGAGGGTTGTTGGTGGCAGGAGTTGGTGTACTAGAGTATGAGCCACCTGCTTATTTAACTTACTGGTGCCTTCATAACTTGCTTCATTTCCACTCTTATATCTATCACTTATGCTTGATGATGAAGTGTTTCTGGGCATACCAGTTTCCTGGCTAGGCAGATTAACATAGCATCCAGTTCAGGAGGAATAGTTCAGGTTGCAGGATCATGGTATCCCATGACCAGGAATTCAGTCTGTAGTAGGGCCCAGTAGCAAACCAACAGTTATTTTTCAAAAGGACAATGGTTACTTGACAAAAGTGGATGCATAGATGATAAGTGTAGGAGACTTCACTGAGTTTTCTGTTGGAGCTTGTCATATGGATCCACTGAGTGATAAGGATGAGGGCGAAGCTGCTTGTCCTTTGTCCTGGAGCAGCTGGTGAGCCTTCTTACGCTCCGAGCCCCATTCTAAGCTGACAGCTTCTTGGGTTGTCTCGTAAATGGTTTGGAGCAACACACTTAAATAAGGTCCATGTGGCCTCCAAGATCCTAATTTGCTACAGAAAAAGAATGTTGTGTGTTCTCCAACCTTACTCGAAGAGGTTGTATTTTGGTATAGATTTTTAATTTTTTTCCCCACTCATTTATTGTTCAAGATGGATCTACTTTCTCCCCTGACCTTTCTAACTATTCGGTACAGCTCCAGTGGGCCTAGAGAGGATTCAAGGGAAGCCTGTTGCTTTGGAGCCTCCACTTCAAAGTCAGGTGGGAGACGTTGTATCTGATTACAGTCTTATAAAACAAGGCCAGAATCCATTCTAGCACTTCACCCTTTACAGAGAGAAAATATCCCATTGCTATTGACCACTTCAAACCCTCAATGATAGGAGGCTCAACTGAAGCTTGCCCTTATAGAAAATGATACAGTTTATACATTTGGGAACATTTTGTTTTACTTTTGAAATAAAAGTGAAACTAAAAACTACTGGCGGGGCAGGATGGCTCATGCCTATAATCCCAGCACTTTGGGAGGCTGAGGTGGGCGGATCACCTGAGGTCAGGAGTTCAAGACCAGCCTGGCCAAAATGGTGAAATCTCGTCTCTACTACAAATATAGAAAAATTAGCTGAGCATAGTGGCAGGCTCCTGTAATCCCAGCTACTTGGGAGGCTGAGACTGGAGAATCGCTCAAACCCAGGAGGCAGTGGTTGCAATAAGCAGAGATTGTGCCACTGTAATCCAGCCTGGGCAACAGAGTGAGACTCCGTCTCAAAAAAATAAAAATAAGTAAAAACCACTTAAATAATTTGTTCTGTGATCACACTGATACCTTTCTTAAGATCACACTATGATTTCTTTTTTGTTGTCGTTTTTTTGAGACGGAGTCTCGCTCTGTTGCCCAGGCTGGAGTGCAGTGGCACGATCTCAGCTCACTGCAAGCTCTGCCTCCCGGGTTCAAGCCATTCTCCAGCCTCAGCCTCCCGAGTAGCTGGGACTACAGGCGCCCGCCACCATGCCCAGCTAATTTGTTTGTATTTTTAGTAGAGACAGGGTTTCACCGTGTTAGCCAGGGTGGTCTCGATCTCCTGACCTTGTGATCCACCGCGCCCGACCACACTTTGATTTCTTATACTTTATGGATGCTACTGATCCCATAGTGAAATCAGCTTGGTAATAACTTAGAAATTTCATGTCCTTCTTTCTAGATGAATTCTTTCCTGTGTTTTTTTTTATTTGCTGTATTAATTGGTCGAAAGGAGCTTTTTGCTGCATTTGGTTTTTATGATAGCCAACCCACTCTAATTGGACTATTGATCATCTTCCAGTTTATTTTTTCACCTTACAATGAGGTAATGTATGATCTTTAAAATTATCACACATATGCTCTTACCTGCTTCAAATCTAGAGCTTTCAGGATAGTGGAAAAGGAAATAGAACAGTACAGTTTTAACAAATAGATGAAACAAAGTCTTTTAGTCCCTGGATTTACTGGTCAGTATGACAAAGTAGCAGAAAAATTCAAGCCCAAATAAATAAACGCTTGCATACTCTTAGGAAAATGTAAGTAGAAAATTAGACTTCAGTGGTGAACACCTAAAAGGACTTGGTAGAATGTTGTGTCCTAGGCCACATATTCACCAGTGCTTGGGTAAAAATCTTACGTGTGTGAGGGGACAAAGCAAACACTAATTGAGTCTGTGTACGGCTCAGTAAGGGAGGCTTAGTGACTGTTCCTCTGCTCCATGACCACCTGCCTCCATATAGCCTGAGGGATCCACCCAAACCCACAGAATCAAAATCAGGTATTTTGTGGTAAATGAAACTTAAGAACATTGCTCTGTGTTAGCTCATTAGGGGTATCCGTGTGAGTGATAATACATAGGTTAATGAGACTATATAACAAACCTGACAGTGGCAACATTTCATCATGTTTGGTAAGGCTTCCAAATTACGCTAAGAAATAATATCGAAGATCTTGAGGTATCTCCATTCAGAAGAATTCTCTCTTGGGATAGATTGCAGAGTTAAGATGAGCTAAATGAATCATATTTTTCTATTATGTATGGTGGTCACCCCAAGAAAGAAAAATGGAGGGGCATAGATCATATTCCTATAACATTGTCCGCATAAACCAAATAAATTTGGCAGAGGACTGAGATGTATTATCTTTAAACTCTTTTTTTTTTTTAAGATGGAGTCTCACTCTGTCTTCCAGGCTGGAGTGCGGGGGTGTCATCTTGGCTCACTGCAACCTCCCTCTCCCGGCTTCAAGCAATTCTCCTGCCTCAGCCTCCCGAATAGCTGGGATTCCAGGCGCCCATCACCACGCCTGGCTAATTTTAGTATTTTTACTAGATACGGGGTTTCACCATCTTGGCCAGGTTGGTCTCGAACTCCTGACATTAGGTGATCCGCCTGTCTCAGCTTCCCAAAGTGCTGAGATTACAGGTGTGAGCCACCTCACCCGGCCTGAGCATGACTTTTGAGTCTCATGTCAGCACTCAAAAGTTTCAGATTTTGGAACATTTCAGATTTCAAGTTTTCGGTTAGGGATGTTTAACTTGTATATGTGTTTCTGGCCTGTTTGCTTGGGGGAAAATAAGGCTCAATTTATAATTTCCTCACCCTAGGTCCCCTAAATATTAGTGATCTTTCTTTTGTCCTGCCATTCCTCTTATCCCAAGCCAAACTTCCTCTACAGTCTCAGCTCATGGAACCTTCAGTAACAACAAAGAGGTAGACAGTGGCTAAAACCCTTTCATTTACTTTTTCAGGTTCTTTCTTTTTGCCTAACAGTCCTAAGCCGCAGATTTGAGTTTCAAGCTGATGCATTTGCCAAGAAACTTGGGAAGGCTAAAGACTTATATTCTGCTTTAATCAAACTTAACAAAGATAACTTGGGATTCCCTGTTTCTGACTGGTTGTTCTCAATGTGGCATTATTCTCATCCTCCACTGCTAGAGAGACTTCAAGCTTTGAAAAGTATGAAGCAACACTGAGATGCCCAGGGTCTGTGACTGAAGACATTCTGATTATTTCTGTCCTGGCAGCATGTTCCAGCTCTTGATGTTTTTAAACTTTTTTTTAAAAGAAAAATTAAGTACAGAAAAGCCCAGATTTAAATACGTTTAATATGTCATTTCAAAAATGATTTTAATAATTCATTTCTTAAAGAAAACACCGAATGAATTTTGAAGCTTAATGTTTTTAAAGGCATAGTTTTATCTTTGACATCTAATTTACCATCAAGTTGTAAAATTGTTTGGAAAAATACAGAACTTGTTTTATTTATATACTTACATGGAAACTGCATGTGAGGTGTTTGAGGGCATATGTTTGAAAGAGGGAGCACCACCTCGGGAATCCTTTCTGTGAGGCGGAAACCGTGGTCCTGAATCGTTGTGCTCATACCTAAGTTGAAATCTGGTCTTACTTTCATGCTGTTATGATTTCATCTGGTGAATCAGTGTTTTAAATAAGAAAGGTAATAGTTGGTAAGGCCAATATGATTTAAATGAAAGTAGTTAGAAAAATGCTCTCCTACCAAATTTTAAATTTCTCTCTTCCCTCTCTTGCTACACACTGATCAAGAGTAATTTTCATAGTGCTTTGAAGTTAGAAATTATGTATAGGATATTTTAAATCATTGAGTTTTGTGTTTTGTTTGTTTTCATTTTTTGGAAAATCTCTGTCTTTATCTTTTTTTCCCACATGGTAAATATGATCCCATTGGGAGTAAATTGTAGCTTTTTCTCATTCATGCAGTAAATAATACATCCTTTCACTTAGCAGAGATGGCCATATTAAACACGTTTTGCTATGTTAAAAGTGGCAGAACATGAAAGACAAATTAAAAATAACATTTTTTAAGCGACATAAGAGTGAAATGAATCTCTATGACATTTCGGGAAAAAATATAGTTTTCTATCTCTTTCAAGGGCAGAAGAGTTTTCATTTTTATTTTTGTAATTTTATCTGTAAGTCATAAGTACTGCTTAATCAGGCCTGATTCTACTTTTGAAAATTACAGTTCTGGAAATGCAGATAATGTTTACTTTGAAAACAAATGTCATGAAAGATTTCCAGTTTTTAAAGCTGTATGTTTCACTGCTTCATATCTCTGTCCACTTTCTGAATGAGAACTTAGTTTGTGCCTAGATCTGTCACTCACTGATAATGCTTACCTTCTGGGCATTTATTCCAAAGTGGGATCGACTGTGCGCCTTTGGTATCTGACCATAAAGTCTTTTGTTCCACTGACATTTGGGTGATGTCTTCACATGGAAATATAATAAAAGTGAAAATCTAGTTTAGTACTGCATTATTTATTTTCCTGAGGCTAAAGAGGAGCAGTCCTATGCCTTTTATTCAGCATCCTTTATCTGTGACTTCATGCTCTGATAACTGCCTTTCCTTCCTTCTGTGCCTTTGAATACAAATTTCAGTTCTGCAAAAGTTAAACATTAAACATTGCCAATGCAAATGTATGTACTTTGTCTTTAGTTTGATATTTGTGTATCATTTGTTTAATTTGTGTATCGTTTGTTACCTGAACGTATGTTTATTACCCAAGAGGAACTGGGTGCTAGCAATGAAGAGGGGAATGAAGAAATAGCCCTAATGATGAGTGGTGTCAGCACCACCTAATGATGAGTGTCAGCACCACCACTCATCATTAGGCTTTACACAGAGTCTCTTCAGTGGCTTCCTCCTCCTCTGCTCCCGAGTATCACCAGTTCTTGCAGATATTTCCTTGGAAGCTTCATTTGGAACCATTCCTTCTCCATTTTTATAACCTCAAATTGTTGGGCCTGCCTGGTCTAATCCAGCTGCCTCTTTGGTTTTCCTTACATATGGTGGCAGTAATTAGCTTTTAAATATGTGACTGACTTAGTCACCCACACTTTATGGATGGCAGAGGCATAGGGATGGCCAAAAGGATACTGGTAGGTTCCTGAGATATTGACCAGTCACTGGTGGGTTCCTGAGATATTGACCAATCAAAGGAAGAGTAGATAGGCCCACCAAAAAAGGAAGAGATGCCACTTTGCACCCTAAGACTTGGTGGATGTGCAGCAGGGGCAAAATTGAGTAGGTCAGAGCCTTGGGTAAAATGGCACAACTCCAGCAGAGTTAAGCTCTGAATCTAAGGTAGAATCTCTGTTGTGTGTATATACTGGCTTTATCTGAGTTGGTCCTTTGCTGAGGTCTGAGAACTGCTTGTAAATTCTGCCTCTGTTTAGGATAGGAGAATTCCCAGGATCAGTTCAGTGGTTTTAGAACCAAATGAGGGTCCCAGCTTGCTCTTATGCTTTATATGCTTATTGTTACCGCTGATCCTACATGTGATATTCCCTCCCTAGGAAACCTTCTACTTGGTCTTTTTTTTTTTTTTTTTTTTTTTTTTTTGAGGAGTTTCTCTCTTGTTGCCCAGGCTGGAGTGCAATGCCCTGATCTCAGCT
Source organism: Mandrillus leucophaeus (assembly GCF_000951045.1). Classification (NCBI taxonomy): domain Eukaryota; kingdom Metazoa; phylum Chordata; class Mammalia; order Primates; family Cercopithecidae; genus Mandrillus; species Mandrillus leucophaeus. The sequence goes on along the minus strand of NW_012101832.1, from coordinate 787,302 downwards.
CACCACAACCTCCGCCTCCTGGGTTCAAGCGATTCTCCTGCCTCAAGCTCCCTAGTAGCTGGGATTACAGGCTTGCGCCACCACGCCTGGCTAATTTTTTGTATTTTTAGTAGAGGTGGGATTTCACCATGTTACCCAGGCTGGAGTGCGGTGGTGTGA
>NW_012101832.1:778629-786778 GCF_000951045.1 Mandrillus leucophaeus | reverse complement strand
TTTTTTTTTTTTTTTTTAGACTCTCTCTCTCTTGCCCAGGCTTGAGTGCAGTGGCGCGATCTCGGCTCACTGCCACCTCCGCCTCCCAGGTTCAAATGATTCTCCTGCTTCAGCCTCCTGAGTAACTGAGATTACAGGCATGGGCCAGCACGCCTGGCTAATTTTTGTATTTTTAGTAGAGACGGGATTTCTCCATGTTGGCCAGGCTGGTCTCGAACTCCTGACCTCAGGTGATCCACCTGCCTCAGCCTCCCAAAGTGCTGGGATTGTGGGGTGAGCCACCGTGCTCAGCAAATTTTTGTATTTTTAGTAGAGATGGGGTTACTCCATGTTAGCCAGGCTGGTCTCGAGCTCCTGATCTTGTGATCTGTCCGCCCCAGCCTCCCAAAATGCTGGGATTACAGGTTTGAGTCACCGCACCTGGCCATGTTCTTATAAACTTTGTATATTTTTGATGGTTTTGAGTATTCTGCCATCATTAGCAGAAAGCTAACATACCACTTAAGGGCCTTACGTTCTCTCCTAAGGGCAAAACAAAGAAAATTACAGATAATTTGTAATCCAAAACTTTTATCCAGAAACTTTTAAGACCACAGTGATGTAACTTGAACGGTGTGTGTCAGGCTGAGTACAGCTTGGTGGGAAGGCAAATATAATCCATCAGGGAATGGGATAGGCCCATTTAGACAATATGGATAAGGAAACCTTGGGCTCTTCCCTGTTATCCAGGATGATTTCCAGGGAGGAGGATTTCCTAAACAGTTTGACCAGAAACAGCTAGGAAGATACCTCTGTGTGTTCTAAAAACCCATGAAGCCGGGACCACCAATAATACTCAGGAAGCAGATTAGCCTTACTCTGCCCTTGGCTGAGTCAGAGCTCCCCTCTGGCTCTCTGGATGACGGTCAATAACAGGTAAAGTATTAGGATTAAGCCTCGGGCTCTCTAATCCAACGTGCCACTTACTAGTAAGACTTTGGGTAAGAAATTTGACCGAGACTGTATTTCTCCATCTGTCCCCACTCTACGAAGCGCTGCTCTAGGTGCTGGGGAATACATAGTAAACAAAAGGTACAAAAATCCTCCACCTCTTGGAGTTTACATTCTAGTATGGGGGAGGCAGACAACTAAAATTTATGTATATGGTGATACATGTTTTAGAAAAAAAAGGGGGAGGCTGAGGTGTTTGGGTGGGGGTGGGAGCTGTAATTTTATTTTATTTTTATTTTTTTGTGACAGAGTTTCACTCTGTCGCCCAGGCTGGAGTGCAGTGGCACAATCTCGGCTCACTGCAACCTCCGCCTCCCAGGTTCAAGCAATTCTCCTGCCTCAGCCTCCCAAGTAGCTGGGATTACAGGCATCTGCCATACACCGGCTAATTTTTGTGTTTTTAGTAGAGATGGGGTTTCACCGTGTTGGCCAGGCTGATCTTGAACTCCTGACCTCAAGTGATCCACCCGCCTTGGCCTCCCAAAGTTCTGGGATTACAGGCATAAGCCACCGTGCCTGGCCAGCAATTTTAAATAGGGTGGTCACAAAAAGGCATCACTGAAGGTCATGTTTGAACCAAGACCTGAAGGAAATGAAGAGTGAGGTGTTCTAGGGAGGTGTCTGAGGGAAGAGCATCCCAGACGCTAGATTTTGCAGAGTAGCGTCTGGGATGTAGTAGATTTTGTAGGCCATTGTAAGAATTCAGGCTTTTCCTTGAGTGTGGTAGGAAGCCATTGCAGAGTTTTAGGCGAAGGAGTGACATGATCTGAATTTTTAATAGGACCACTCTGGCTTCTATGTTGAGGAGCAAAGGTTGAAGCAGGGGACTAGTTGGGAGATGCTTGCAGTCCTTCTTGCAAGAAATAATGGTGCTAGACTGGAGTGGTAGTCAGGAGGTGGTAAGTGGCTGGATTTGGGATATATTTTTAAGACTGAGCCAACAGGACGTGCCGAAGGATCAGATGTGGGGTCTAAGAGATAAAGTGGGAGTGGAGGATGACTCCAGTGTACTTGGCTTAAGTAACTGAAAGGATGGAGTTGCCCTTGGGCAGGATGGGAAAGATCGCAGGAGGGGGGATTCTGGAGGGGAAGATCAGGAATTGTTTTGGACATGTTAAATTTGAGATACCCATCAGACATTGAAGGGGAGATGCTGAGTAGGCAGTTGGATCAATGGATCAAGTTAAGCAGTGAGATCTGGACTGGGGATGTATAGATAAGGGTTGAAGCCATGAAACTGAATGAGATAGGAGAGGAGCCAGAGAAGAAGATGTGGTCCAAGGACCAAGTGACTTTCAGATACTGGAGAGATGTGAAATCAGCGCAGGAATCTGAGAACAGTGCAGTGAGCTAAAAGCCAAAGTGAGACCAACCCTTCCCATAAAAGGGAGCAAAAATTTGGGATAGTATCTACAGGTGGGATTGAGACAGAGATTTTATTTTTTAACATGACAAATGGGGTAATACCTACTTTACAGGGCTGTGGTAGGGATAGAATGAGATAATGTTTGCAGACGCTTAGCACAGTATCTACTAATATAAGAGCTCAACAATTGATACTTGGTGATATAATAATTCACCCTAATTGCTATGATGTAAATAAGCACAAAATTAAAGTGTTTCTGGGCTGGGTGCGGTGGCTCAAGCCTGTAACCCCAGCACTTTGGGAGGCCGAGGTGGGTGGATCATGAGGTCAGGAGATCGAGACCATCCTGGCTAACATGGTGAAACCCCGTTTCTACTAAAAATACAAAAAAATTAGCCAGGCCTGGTGGCGGGTGTCTGTAGTCCCAGCTACTTGGGAGGCTGAGGCAGGAGAATCACTTGAACCCGGGAGGTGGAGGTTGCAGTGAGCCGAGATCGCACCACTGCACTCCAGCCTGGGTGACAGAGTGAGACTCTGTCTCAAAAACAACAACAACAACAAATAAGGTTCTAACCCAGCTGGCCTTTAGGATGAGGAGAGGATAGCTAGAGATCAAGTTTGAAAGAGGAGTCAGCAGCTGCAGGTGTGGGATTCTCCTCGCAGGCTGCATTCTAGAGGTGCAGTTTGGTGTTGAACCTTTGCCAAGGAGCTGGGCTGTCTTGGTGCAATGCCCTTTCTGTTAAACTTCTAAATCCCTCTTTTCCTAATTGTAAACAGGGGAACTGAGTTCCTACTTTTTTTTTTTTTTTTTGCATCAGACTGTTGCCTCCCAAGATTCAGCTGTCAAAAGGGCAGGTCCCTGTTCTCAGTAGGTGAGGGAATAAAACTTGGACACTGGGCCATCTCAGAACACATTTCAGCCGCACACAAGGGATCTGGAGACCAGATCCCTTTCTTCCTGGTTTGATGATTGGTGGGGTCTTCCTCTGAGCATCCTGAACATATTCATTTAATAAGTATTTATTGAGCACCTGCTGTGTGCCAGGCACTGTTTGATGTGCTGCAGAATAGAACAGCGAATAAGAGACAAAAGTTTCCACCCTCGTGGAGCTTATATTCTAGTGCTTTATGTTGAACAGTAAGTGTGGAAGAGAAATAATAAAGCGGAATGGTATTATGGAATATCAGGGTAAGGATGAGGTCAGTTTTGAATAAAGACCTGAAGCAAGGTCACTGACAGTGATATTTTGGGGAAGAACATTCCAAGCAGAGGTCATGGCTTGTGTGTGGTGCACGTGTTAGAGGAACAGCATAGGCTGGTATCGCTGCAGTGGAATGTACCAGAGTCCAAGCACGGAGGTGAGTTTAGAAAGGCATATAGGAGATTCGTAGATCACAGCAAATGGTCTGAGTGAAATTCACCCACCAGGGAGTCTTACATAGGCTACCAACCACTGGTCCTTAGGAATTAGCCCCCTTTCAACCCCTTCAAATTGCTGTCAGAAGGAATGAGGTGTAACTGCATGAGATTTGTGAATCATCAGCCTCTCTGTGGTGCTGAAACCCTCCAGTGGACCATCTCTGGGAAGGCTGCAGAGAGGGACAAGGAAAGGGCCCCAGGGCAGGTGCACGAAGAGACTTCAAGGAGTAGAGTCGCTCTCTAAACCTAAGGTTCCAGGCACTAGGAGCAAGTGAGGGATCCAGCCCAGGGAAGGGAGAACCCTCCCCCCAACCAGGTATGTAATACCTGAGAGCCTGCCCAAGGCTTGGCTTCAGCTGCCTCCTGCAGCTTGCATCCTCTCCCTTCCTCCTCTGTGCCCTGCATTCCAGTAGGTACTTGGCGGCTACGGTAGCAGCGTGGCCTTCCCTGGGGACTGAGATGCTATTAACTCGGGAACTGCCCAAGCACAGAGGGTGAAGCCACATCAGTGGCCCTCAGTTTAACGCCGCTGTGTTCCTCCTGTGTCCCTGGATTGGGGTAGGGGGTGCTGAGATGTCACTAGTGGTAAATGTGTGTTGAGGGGAGGAGGGAGGAGGGAAGATGGGCTAGTGGAGGGTAGGGGGGAGAAGAAGGAGGAGGGCAAGGATGCATCAGCATAGAGGGGACTTGGAACCAAGTTTATGGTAAGGTGGGAGGGCCTAGGCTTTTCATCCAAGTCCATATCTGTTTTTCTCATGAACCCAGAAACCCTTTGAAGGCAAGAACAAGGTCCTCCAATCTTTCACTACCAGCTCCTACTCCAGGGCCAGCACACCGTGGGTGCTGAAACTCACAGATGACCTTCCAAGTGGCAGACTCTGGCAAGACACTGGGTGTGCTATACTGGGATGAGCAAGTTACAGGTGAGTCCTTGCCACAGTTGTACAACGGCTCAAAAGGGATTCACCCAAAGTTACACAGTAGGTCAGCATCCTGCCTCCATTCTTAGGTTCCTCTCACAGATGTTCCTCAAAAATGCCATGCCATCCTAATGCTCAGAATTCAGATGCCCAGAGAAAACGCCCTATCCTGCCTTCCCCCTCCAGAGCCTCTGTCCTTCCTGCCTGGGCAATGGAGGCCCAGCAACAACTGCCCCATCCACAAGAAGAGAAGCCCAACAACTCCTCTATCCTGGTTAACTCCAGGATAGAGTAACTCCGATATCCTGGTTTGTACCCAACTTGAGAGCTTTTATTTACAGAAAGGCCTGGGCAGATCTGGGGAGAAAGGGGTGGGGAGTTATGCGAGAAAGAGAAGGGAGTTGATGTTTAAATACTCAGTTGGGAGGCAGGGAAGGAAGTAGTGGGGCTGGCTTAAGGGTATAGCCGCCTCAGGGTGGTCACCCAGCAGCAGTCACCTGATAGGTCAGAGAGGGAGATGGGCTGAGGAACTGGCAGAGACCTCAGTCATTAATCCTCGAGCTGAGGGGTGGAACTGTAGCTGGGCAGGGCCCAGGCCTCCCAGGGTGCCCACGTCCCACTGACCCAAGGACAAGATGGCCAGTGGAGAATGGTGCAGATTGCGATGTTTGTTTTGGTGACAGCCGAATGATGCCCCCTGGAAGGAAAGCCACCCCATTCCTTCAGAGCTTCGACTCCATCGACACCACTTGCCCTGTGTGTTGGCCTCACTTTTTCACCCATCAGTGCTCTCCCCCTACTTCCCTGATGTTTTAGAATTCCTTTTCCTCAGGACTCCTGGGTTCCAGACAGAAGGTGCTGGGGGAGATGGTTTCCTGGGTTGGGGATGGGTACATGTCCACCCAGAGGGGACCTGGTCCTCTCCCCCAGGATGCCTGCCGGGCTCTGTCCGGGCCTGATGCTCAAGGCCCCTTGATGGATCCGGGCTCTGCAAGGCGGGCAGAGGCATAGGCCGAAGCTCCAAGGCAGGCTGCAGGTTCACAGAAGCCTGGCAGCCCTACGGGGCCTGGCAGCCCAGTTCGACCTGCCTCTCCTGGAGCCCCTGGGGACCCTCGATCGCCATCTTTGCCGTTGATTGCCTGGCCAGGCCGGCCAGGGAGTCCTGTGAACAGGAGAAAGTTAAGACATTAGGGGCGCCTCTTGCCTCAGACCCAGAATTTTGAAGGTGGAGACATTTTTCAGATGGAGAAAATGAGGCCAAAGACACCACAGGAGAAGGGACTCTGCCCCAGAGGCAGAGATTACGTGATTGTCCCCTACTCCCAGCTCCCAGTGAGTTTTGGGAGCAAACGTCCCTTCCATCACCTTTGTAAAGTGATGGTGGTGGGTCCTGGGAAGTCCTGAGAGGTCCAGCTTCCAGAGCTAGAACCACCCAGGGACTCCCGGGTGCTCCAAAGGGGTGCAGAAGCGGGGTATCAAGGACTGAGCTGGCTGAGCATGTAGTCGCCATGGAGGAGGCCCTGGTGTCCACGTGTCATTAATTCCCAAGCTGAGGAACACACTAGCTGGGCAGGGCCAACAGCTTACCTGGGATCCCTGGGGGCCCAGGCATCCCGGGGTGCCCCCGTCCCACTTCTCCTGGATCACCCTTCTCTCCACGTTTTCCTGTAGACAAAAAAGGGAATCTTCATTTTTTCAGAATTGAAAAATGCTTTTCCTCTATTTTTTGCTATGTTTCACACACAGAAATTATTCCTGTTTTGTGCTAGTTTATAATAGAGGAAAGTTGGAAATGATCATGCAGGGCTTGTTAAATAAAGGAAGGTGCAGACAAAGGATGGAAGATTCTGTAGCCAATAAAGTTTATTACAGGAAAGTAAGCATAACAGTATCTCGCATTTACTGTGGATCAAGCAGTGAACTAAGACGAACGCTATATGAACTACTGTCCTCACTGCTACACTATGAGGTGGGTACTTTCAGTGTCCCCATTTTACAGATGGTAAACCTAAGGCCCAGGGAAAGTAGTAGGTAACTTGTCTGAGAGCCACGCTGAGAAAGGGGAGTCTGGATTCACACCCATGTGTGGCTCCAGCCTGCCTGCTTGACTGCTCTGCTGGTCTGCCGCCCCATCTCTACTGACATGGAAACATGCTTATGGGGTATCACAAAGCACATTCAAAAACAAACCCCAGAAACCCCAAGTGATAAAAATAGTACATTCATTTCCATCCATTTGCTACTGGGAAAGAAAGTCCAGGAGTGTCTCCCGGACTGTGTGGCTGAGGGACTGGGGAAGGGTCTGTATGTCATCCTGGGAAGGGAATGGGGAGAGGGCTGGCCGGGACAACCCCCGCTGCCTGGCCGCCACGCCCACTGCAGAGGAGCACTCACCCTTGGGCCCCGTGTTCCCGATCTGACCCACGGCTCCCACGATGCCAGGAACACCCCGAGGGCCAGGGTGCCCATGGGGTCCCTGCTTGCCTGGGTATCCAGGGGGCCCAGGAGGTCCTGGGGGACCCACCATGCCCACCGCACCCAGGGCTTCCCGCTTGGCACTCACGGCGACCTCAGCCAGTTGCTCTGGAGGGAGGGAGGGAGAGGGAGGTCTATGAGGTGGGTGTCAGCAGTAACACGAGGGGAGGCAGAGCATCTGTGGGCCCTGGCCCCTAGGTTTGCAGACAGCAAAGCACCATGTTTAAGTTCCCCCTTCCTTGGGCTCTGTTTTGCGGAAGTCAGAGGCCCAGAGTGACTTATTCAAGGTCCCGAAGCCCTTCGGAGACTGGGCTGGAAGGAACCCCAGGACTCCAGATTTTCAGACAAGTGAACACATGGAGGCTCTGGGAAAGGGTGAGGGGGCGACGATGCCCTCGAACGGACTGTGAGGAGGGGTTGCTGCCCTCACCTTGCAGCATCTTCAGCGCCACATCCACGATGTGCTGGTCAGTGGCATCCCGGCCCTGAAAGCAGAGGCCCTTCAGGGAGAAGCCCCTGGCTGCAAGGGCCCACCGCTCCTGCTCCCACCTGGCTGAGCGTGAGGCCGCCATGGAGGAGACTCTGGTGTCCAGTCATTAACTGCCAAGCTGAGGAACAGACTGTACCTGGCAGGGCCACGGGCTTACCTGGGAAGGTCGCGGGGTAATCCCTCAGGCTGCACTCACAGCCTTCCTGTCTGCTCTGGTCTTGGAACCAGTCTGGGGGAAGTCGGTGAGTCTCTGGGAACCCCTAGCCTTTGGCGGGTAAGCTGCACCCCAGAACAGATCTACCTAGAAGAATCACCCCCCACCCCGGGCCCCAACTCACCGCCACGCCCTGTCTCCCGGGCTGTCCTGGAACGCCTCGGTTCCCTACCAGTCCTCGAGGGCCGGGGAGACCAGGGTAGCCCTGAACCCCTGGGGCGCCCGCATCCCCACTGGGGCCGGGGTAGCCGGGTTCTCCACGTACTCCTTGCTA
>NW_012101832.1:775705-778310 GCF_000951045.1 Mandrillus leucophaeus | reverse complement strand
GGGGGACCCCAGGGCCAGCCGCCGCTCCCCGCCCTTCCCCAGGTCGCGTGCTCACCTTCTCGCCTTTCTCTCCAGGAAGGCCGGCCACCCCCGGGTCACCCTGCAGAGAGAACCACGGGTCGGACGCGCGGTGGCGGTGGCGGGGACGAGGAGCAGGGTTGGGGGTGGCTGGGAATAGGGGCGCTGGGACTCACCACTCCGCCGCGAGGCCCGGTCTTCCCTGGGGAGCCCTGGAGAAAGCGTGGAGTGAGGGGTTTGGCGAGTTACCCCCTCCACGGGGTCCCCCACCTAACTTTCTGCCACACCCCTCTTTCCAACTCTGCCTCGCCGACCAGACCAGAACCCTGCGACCTGCAGGTTTGGAGGCTCCGGAAGGACCTGCGTCCTGCCGACCCCACTTCCCCTGTTTTAGGGCGCCTTTCCCAGGTGTTTCCCAGCCCCATCTGGTACCTTGTTTCCTTTGATGCCCGGCAAGCCTTGGGGCCCTGGAATTCCAGGGGAGCCCTGCTCGCCCTTAGGGCCCTGAGGAGAAAAGAAACCAAAGGAATAAATGGAGTGGGGGGCCTGGATATGATGCCCTGCCCACCTCAGCTGGCCTGCACTCACCTGCCTTCCCTGAGGGCCCGGCTGCCCCACTGGACCCCTCTCGCCCTGGTCACCCTGAAATGGAAAGAGAAGGCCACACCCTCAGCAGCTCTCAGCAGATGCAGCCTCTCGCACCCGGGCCTGACACGGCATGGTCAGGGTGCCCTCCATTTCTGCTGTCACTGGCAGGGGGTCCTTTGCTCCACTTGGCAGACCAGCAAAGGAAACCCAGGCCATGCCTGGGGAGGCCTCTCACAGGCTAGGCTGCATGGAGCAGGTGCCGTATCCAGCAGTGCCAGCTGCTGCAGAGGCCCCTGGCGAGGGGCCACTGTGCCAGGTACTTACCTTCTGTCCCATGATGCCCTGAGGACCAATTTCTCCTCGAGGCCCTGGCTCTCCCTGGAGGAAGGAGAATTTGGGGCTAAGCATTTGACCTGGTGGAACCCACCATTCCACACCTGGCCAGTCCCTCCCTACCCTTGGGTCTCAACAACTTTGCTTCATCAGGGAAGGCTTCCCAGACCCCCTGTTCCATGCCTTTGGGTCCCTGTAGTTTTCCTTCAAAGGATCCAACACAATTTGAATTACTTATGTGATCATTTATTTCATGTCTATTTCTTCCATTAAACTATACCCTCCATGTGAGGAGGAGACTCATAGTTGCAAGTATTTAGTGAATGTTTATGCAATGAATAAATGAATGAAGAACTCTGCCTGCTGGATTCCCAGTCTGTCAACTTGGTCATCTGGGAAGGTCACACTCCAGAACAGAGCCAGTCCCCACCCTCCCGGCAAGGTACATAGGGAAATGGGCCCAGAGAGGAGAAAGAGCTTCCCTGGGTCATTGGGTCAGGGCAGAGCCAGACTAACTCTCCCTAGGTTAGGGCTCCACCCCATGGCCTCACCCTAAAGCAGGAACCCTTTTGTCAGTGGAGGGAGCACTTACCTCTTTCCCAGGGGGACCAGAGAACCCAGGAAGGCCCTGCGGGCCCGGTTCACCCTGCAGGAAAACACAGTTCTCAGGTCAGTCTGGGTGGCCCAGTCAGGCCCTTGGCCTCAGGGAAACCCAATGAAGCCTGAACAGAGCCTGGAACCAAATGAGTTGGGGAGGGACCGAGGGTATTCTTGGTTCAGTCCTCTTGGCTCCTGATTTTCCTGTTTGTTTCTCCTCTGGATTTAAAGCCATGCCATCCTATCTACACTGAGGCAGGCTGAGGAGTGCATGATGGGTGGGAGGTGGCAGGAGGGAGGTGGTTAGGCCCAAGGGGCTTATGTTCAGGCTGAGCCTCTGAGACTTGGCTAAGGCCTGGGCCTTGCTGTCTTCCTGGCCCCAGACTTCCTTGCTCAATTCTGTCCCCAGCTTGGGATCGCCTCACCTGGTCTCCAGGGCCTCCTTTTGTCCCAGGCTGGCCCGGCACACCCTGCAGAAAGAAGTTGAAGTCAGTTTCTGGCCTGGCAGGGGGGAGCCCCATGCACCTGCTGCTTTGCCTCCCATCCCCAATCCAGATTTCCCCCACCTGTGGGGGCTGACCAACAGAAGGCCCAGCCACGGCATCATGAACTTAACTGTACTTTCCCACAGTGGTGGGAGAGGAGTGGGGCACAGTGAATGGCCTGCCTTCCAGGACCTGGGGTCTATGGGGAAGAGATGAGTATGTGCTTTCAGGTGCCTGAGCCCAGGAACACAAGTTTACACGTGTGCACAGAAACAGGTTTGGCCACTCAGTACCCCCACAGGGAGGGAGGGCAGGCTCCCATGGACTGGACTGCAGAAGGTATGGAATGGAGATGGCCCTGAACGATGAGAAGGCACGAGAGACCAGAAAGGGCATTTCAAGCACAGGGACCAGCAAAGGCCTAAAGGTGTGGAGGCAGAAAAGCCAAGGCCTGTTGAGAAGGGAAAGGACAGAGAGGGGCCATTGCTGATATGGCAGGAGGCAGGTTGGGGTCAGATTATGGTGGTCATTGAATGCTAAGATGAGCCACAAGGACAAAAGTTGCATCTGTCCTGTTTATAATT
>NW_012101832.1:773543-774960 GCF_000951045.1 Mandrillus leucophaeus | reverse complement strand
GCTAGGCCCTGGTGGCCTGGGCTTCCTGGCCGTCCCGCCTGTCCTGCACTGCCCTGGGATAGACAGAGAACCAGAGATACAAATTAAAGCTCCAGCCAGAGGGCCATGGCTTCTACCCAGATGCAGGTAGGGAAACTGAGATCCAGAGGCAAGAAATGGCATGTCCATGACAGAACCGAGGACCCCAGGCTCTAGGTGTCTAGAACCTGCGTGGTCAGACTCAAGGCCCTGCCCCTGCACCAATCCCAACTGCAGCCCCACTCCTACCTTCATGCCAGGCGTGCCTGGGGTCCCGTCCTTGCCGTTGATGCCTGGGGGACCCTACTCAGGAGGAAAGTTCAAGGCAGAGTGACAATGCAGAGATGTCTGGGGTCCGGCCACCCACCCCCGTTCCTCTGCGACAGCTGCAGTGTGCAGGGAGGGAGTGGCCCTGGTCATCCCAGGAAGCCCCACCAGCCAACTGGGGGAGGGGAGCTGAAGTGGGAAGGGGATGAGGACCATGGAACACAGCCCTTCCCTAGTGTGGAGGGTGGTGTCCCCGACTGCTGCAAGCTCCCCATGACCTCCCTTATGTCATCACCCCTGTTTACAGATGTGAGGCACAGAAAGGGAGGCATTTCCTGAGGTTACAGAGCCAGCCCACCAGTTGCAGAGTTCAGACTAGCATCCGAGGCTTCTCTTCTGGGGGTTTGGACAAAGCAACAGGGCCCTGGTCTCTGTCCTGGTGGGCCTAGGCCTCTGGCACCTACCGTTGCTCCCTTCGGGCCTGTGATCCCCTGGGGTCCACGAACACCTGGGCTGCCCTGCAAAGCGGAGAGAGACCAGGTCACCTTCAGGATATCGGGTCCCTGTCTGGCTGTGCAGAGAGGGGAACCACTGAGAACAGTGGCCTCTGGGTCCCAGGGTTCCTCTGGCACAGGCCATACCATGCAGGGGCCGGAGGAGGGAGCATTGGGAGTACCCTTCCTGCCCTGGCACCAGCAGGAGGGAGAAGTCAGTGCCAGGAGGCCAGGCTGGGCTGAGCAGGAGCAGGGGTGGGAGCCAGCATCCACTGAGACTCTGGCCAAGGCCCCACCCTCCACTCAGCCAAAGGAACACAACCACCAAATGCAGTGTGTGGATGCTGTGTGAGTCTCGGTGTGAACAAGAACCAGGAAAAGACATTTTTGAGGTAATTGGGAAAAACTGAACAGAGACTGGTCATTAGATGATGTTAGGAAGTACTTGTTGATTTTGTCAGTTGTGATAATGTGATTATATGAGAATGAGTGCTTATTGTTTAGAGATATGTACAAAAGTATGTAGGGGTGAGATGATAGGATGTTAAGGATTTACTTGAAAACATCAGAGCAAAGCAATAATAAAAGCAAAGGAAGGAGGGGGCTGGGAGATAGAGGATCCAAGAATGACAAAATGT
>NW_012101832.1:764606-771923 GCF_000951045.1 Mandrillus leucophaeus | reverse complement strand
AGCCTTAGGGAGAGCTTTGTCCTGCCCAGTACTCCCCAGGGGTCCTGACTGAACAATGGGTGCCTGAGGACTCACCACGTCGCCCTTCTCCCCAGCTCGGCCTGGCGGTCCCCTAGGACCTTCCTCACCCTGGCAAGAAAGACAAGCAGGAATCCAGGTCACACAGGCTCAGGGGGAGCCACGCCTACTCTGTGGCTGTAGCTGTAGGAGCTCCAGCCTCAGGGGTAGGGGAGCAAAAGCAGGCTTACCGGGGGCCCAGTGGCACCGATGGCGCCCACCATGCCTTTATATCCATGAGGGCCCTGCAGAGAGGAAAGGGTTGCAGGTCAGTCCTGGCTGAACTCCAGGGGCCAGAAGGTGGCTCCTGGAAGCTCTTGTATGACACCCCGAGATTCACTTACCGTCTCTCCCTTGGGCCCTGCCATGCCCGGGTAGCCCCTGATGCCCTGGGGGCCCTGTTGAGACAGGAAAATGACAGCAATGGCAATTGCAAAGCCCACGTCATTATACCTTGTCTGACGCCCACCTTCAGCCTTACAGTGCCCTTTTGAGGTAGGCAGCAGAGTCTCTGTCTCGTGGATGGGACATTGAGGTTCAGAGATGAGGAGGGACTCACTTGGTTACTCAAAGGGACGGTGTCAGACCTGGACCTCAGCCTGGGCTTCCTGCTGACAGCTTTGGTTCCCGTCCCTCATTCCTGACAGTTTCAGCCTCCCTCTCCCCATCCAGAGACGCTCCCAGCTAGACACAGGTGTCTCTTTTACAAGCTAGAGGCCTGAGCAGGCGAATGACTCCATTAAGGGCTTCTGGGGTGAGGGAGAAGAGGGCCGCTGAGGCAAGGTGTTCCTTACCGGTGGTCCAGGGATGCCTTGCTCTCCAGAGGCACCCACATCTCCCTTGGGACCCTAAAGGGCAGGGATGAGCTGTCAGACAGGCAGGCAGATGGCAAGACACGTATACAGACAAGCGAAGATACCATCTCCTTTCCCCTGCACAAGCAGACAGGAAGGACTCCTACAAACCATACAGTCCCATGTCACAGATAGAGAAAGGCCAAGCAAGGAGACAATGACCAAAGACATGCCGACCCGGAGCACAGGCCACCAGCCCCCGGCTCAAGGCTCTGTCCCCAGAACCCACAGGGGAAGGGGAAGGGGAAGGGGAAGGGATGAAGAAGGGGATAGAGCCCTGTAGGACCATCTCCACGTATCCTCGACCCACAGCCCTCACCCTCGCACTCACCGGCTTCCCCTGGCGGCCAGGATCACCCAGAACCCCGCGTTTGCCCGCATGTCCCTGAAGGGAAGGAAAGAGCTCAATACGAGGTCCCCTCCTGTCACCTGGACCACCCTCCCAAGATTCAGGCCAGGCGCTCTCACCTTCACTCCCTGCAGCCCTGGTGGACCTTTCATCCCCGGTGGACAGTTGGTTGGACACTGGAAAAAGAAAAATCCGCAGGGCCCTGTGATCAGCTGGGCGGTGCGCCCCCCTCTCTCCAACTCCTGTGCTCTCCTCCGCCTCACCTGGTGGAACCCCTGCACTGCAGCCCCTCCCCATCTCTCCCGACCCAGCCGTCTCTGTGGCCCCGCCTCCCTGCATTAGCCCCGCCCCAGACCTCGCCTCTCACCAGGAAATCCGCACTGCCTTCCAGAATCTGGATGGTTCCCGGGCGACCCTGAGAGGAGAGATGAAGATGGAGCTTTGCCTGACCCTTTCCCGCTGCAGCCTTGCTCAAAGGCTTGCTCCCCTGCACTTTGCCATGTCGGGGTGTCTGGGGACACTTACAGGTCTCCCTGGAGGTCCTGGGGGCCCCGATGGTCCATCTGGTCCAGGGTCCCCCTGGAAGCAAAAGAAGCCCAAATCATACCCCTGACCAGCCCTTCCCAGCTTACCCTAGTGCCCTCCTCCAGGTCCTGCCGCTGCCCTGTCCACCCTGTCTTCCCGGTCACCTTGTGAGATCCACCATCTTGGGACATCAAGGCCTGATTGACAGGGGATGGGGCCAGCCCTTGGCGTCCCTAAAAGACCTAGGGCCGGGTGGGCTCATAGGAGGGGCTTCTGCCCCAGACCTGGAGGAGTTTCCCAGTGGCCAGGAGCAGGCCCAGGAACTTCCAGAAAGACCACCCAGCTTGCCAGCTTGGAGATAGAAGGCAGGAGGCAGCGAACAAGGTGGCTGGCGCTCACCTTGGGGCCTGGGATTCCAATCTCACCAGGGAGGCCAACAGGTCCAGGCGGTCCCTAGGGAGCGGAGAGGTGATGGTCAGGATGCCTCAGAGGGTCAGATACCCTGGGCATGAAGGTAGAGACAGGCAACCAAAGCCCGTTTCTCCACTTTTACTTTTTTTTTTTCTTTTGCCAACCCCCGAGAGACTGACAGACTGGGGCTTTAAGGACCAGAGAATTGCAGAGCCAGTGGACAGGCCCAGAGTGGGCTGGCCCTGGGTCTCTGGCAGGTCCACCTATTCCCGACACTATCACAGCACACCGGCCCTCCCCATGGCGGCCATTCCCTTGAAGCCTTTCTGTTGTCCCCTCCTTCCCTAGGAGCTCTGGGGATCCTGCCCTATCCCTGAGGACTTACAGGAGGTCCAGCAAAACCAGGGCCCTGTAACGGAAGGAAAGAAAATTGGCTTCATGGCTCTCTCTGCAGATCCCCTCTCCCCCGAGAGTCCCTCGAAGCCCTTGCAGGTTATACTCACTGGAAGGCCAGGAGGACCAGGAAGCCCGGGCTGGCCCTGCGGGAGCAACGAGAAAGGCTCAGAGACTGGGGTTTCCATGGCCCCTACTTCCTATCTATAGCCACTCCCAAATGCTGGCCCTAGATTGCCCCTGCTGAGGCCCCAGCAGGCCCCTTACCTTGACTCCAGGGATCCCCATGGGGCCAGGCTCCCCCTTGGCTCCAGTTAAACCCTGCAGAAGAATGAAAATGTAGGATCAGTGAGGGCCAACCTGCCCCCTGACCCACAGAACAGGACAGGTTCAAGGGTCCCTCCTGGGTGGGCCAATGGTCCCTTTCACCATACCTCATGAAGGCCTGGGAACCTTGACACCTGTCTTTCCTTTTCCCCAGTTCCCATAGTAACCTTAGGAGGCAGGTAGAACAATTCCCTTCTTTTGAAAGATGAGAAACCAAAGCCCAGAGATTTGGCTTCATGCCAGGCCCAGGCTTCATGCCTCTGGGTTCAGGAGTCAAAAGACCTAGCCATGGGTCAAGATTGGTCATTTGCTTGACGTCCTGCCCTGGCAACTTTTTCCTTTTCTTTTCTTTCTTTACTTTCTCTTCTTTCTTTTCTTCCTTCCCTTCCCTTCCCCTCCCCTCCCCTCCCGTTTCCTTCCTTCCAACACAGTCTCACTCTGTTGCCCAGGCTGGAGTGCAGTGGTGCAAGGTCAGTTCACTGCAACCTCCGCCTCCTGGGTTCAAGTGATTCTTGTGCCTCAGCCTCCCAAGTAGCTGGGACTACAGGCACGTGCCACCATGCTTGGGTAATTTTTGTATTTTTAGTAGAGACGGGGTTTTGCCATCTTGGCCAGGCTGGTCTTGAACTCCTGAGACCTCAAGTAATCTGCCCACCTTGGCCTCCCAAAGTACTAGGATTACAGTCATGAGCCACCACACCAGGCCACTGGAAGCTTTTTCTGAGCCTTAGTTTCTCATGTGGGTGCCTCTCTGGGTGGATGTGAGAACCAATGCAATATAGAAGGCAATATGCCTTGTAATGATTGCAGGGTATGGATGAGTTTGAAGAGGCCCTGGTGACTGTCCCAGCCCTGGTCACACCTCATGAACCAGCAGGGCAAAGGCAAGTCATGGGGGTTTCTCCTTTCTCCCATCTTTCAGTGACTGACCCAGTGTAACTCCCACCAGATGTCATCCTCATGCCCCTGGGACTGGCTGTGTCCAGGAGCCTGTGACCTTGGGGGCCCCTGGGAGCTCTGTGGTATCAGCTAAATGATGTTTCTCTCCTGAGTCATGCCTGAGACTGTGGGCAGGGGTCGGGGGAAGAGCAGAGGGAGGACAGGGCACACAAGGACAGCCCCACCCAACATATTCAACCTGATCCTTGGAGGCCAGAAATGTGAGACTAAGTCCTGACTGCTGCAGGGGAGCAGACCCTCTCTCTGGACCCCGGTTGCCTGCAAATCAATGCCCCTGGCGGGGGGATGTGAGGTTCCAGGGAGGTCACAAGTCATACCAAGGTGAAGGGGGGCTCACAGCTGGAGATTCTCCATCCTGCTGCCCATCTCTGAACAGATCAGTGAAGATGCCAGAGCCAGGCCCTGGAGGTCAATTGGTGGAGCCCTTCCCTACCCCATCCGACATGCAGGTACTCACATCAATCCCAGGCTTCCCGTCTGGACCATCTGGCCCGGCTTTGCCAGGCTCACCCTTGGGTC
Source organism: Mandrillus leucophaeus (assembly GCF_000951045.1). Classification (NCBI taxonomy): domain Eukaryota; kingdom Metazoa; phylum Chordata; class Mammalia; order Primates; family Cercopithecidae; genus Mandrillus; species Mandrillus leucophaeus. The sequence continues at coordinate 767,528 of NW_012101832.1, read as the reverse complement.
CCTTGAAAACAGAGATGGAACAAACATGAGCCAGAGGAGAGCAAGAGCAGGAAGGGTCAAGGCTAAAGAGGATAAAGCACTCACCGGAGGGCCAGCTTTGCCAGGGGGCCCCTTGTCACCCTGCAAGATACAAGTTGGTGAGACAGCACAATACGGCCCACGTGGGCACACACAGGCCCTGGCAGGCCGCTCCCAAAGGCTCTCCTCACTCTCCTCTCTTCTGTCTACATCCCCTAAGCCTTGCAATTTTTGAGAAAAGAGCCCCCTTTTCCTCAAAAATAAAATCCAAATGCAAATTATAGGAGCATGAGAATAAACCTGGCTGGGCTGGAGAGGGTGACAGCAACATGCAAGAAGGTACAGACATGCTGATGTCATGAAGTGCCAGCTGTGAGACCCACTACCAGGGCTGGGGGCTCCACGCTGATGCCTCTTGGATTTGGGCAGGTGTGGGAGGAAGGTTGGGGCTTCTGGAGAAACGTGAAGGGGGATGAGCAAGTTGGACAGCAGCTCTATTCCAGACTGTAGGGCAGGAAAACAGGAAACTGAGCCAGTGGCAAGGACCAAGGGGGACTGTAAGGGAGAAATTCAGTGTTCCCAAGGAGGGAAGGACCTCCTTCCAGTGACAAAGGACCCTTGGTGGTGGGCAGGCAGGGCCGGTGGAGTCCGGTTCAGCCCCAGAGAGGCCTCCAGGCATTTCAGAGCCCTTAGCAGCCAGGGCCTGGCCGGGGGCCCAGCATCCTGTGTTTAGGGGGTGGGGGCACCAGGTTGAATAGAAGTCTGTCCAGACTGGTAAACATCAAGCGGCCCTCCTGCGGGAGCCTTCAGAATGAAGTATTTAACCCTCGCCCTGCAGGGAACAAGCCCAGCTGATTCTAAATCAGGGAGAGAAAACCGAAGGGAAGAGACAGGAGTCTGGCCCAAGCTGGTCGGCGGTCTGGCCAAGGCTCCCAGTGACCCTGAAGAAGCGTCCAGATGTGCCAGAGGCAGGGTGAGGGGTTGAGACGCCTCCCACCCCACAAGGAGGGGAAAGGAGAGGAGGGGGATGAGGCCTCGCTCTGAGCTGCGGCCGGCGGACTGAACAGCAGCTCCTTGTCCGTCGGCGGCTACGACCCGCTCCGCAAGTCAGGCCTGGATTGAGGTTTTTGCAGAACAAACGGCGTCCTTGTGGTGCGGGCCGGCGCCGCCTACTGGCGACGGGGGCACTACATCTCTGGGCACCCCAGTCCCCACCCCCACCACAGCGCTCACAAAGTTCTCCTTTGTCCGCCGCCTCCCTCCCGCCCTGGTCCCCGGTTAGAGACTCACGTCGATGCCGTCGGATCCAGGCACTCCCGGCGGTCCCGGGGGGCCCGGGGGGCCCCGTTCTCCCGGTGGACCTCTCTGAAAACACACACGGCGGGGGCAGTCCTCAGACAGTGCGGGAAGCTGGGCGTCCCCGGGGCTGCAAGCGACCCTGGGAGCGGGGTCCTAGGGGCGCACCTCCTCCGTGAACTCCCACGTATTGAGAACCTTCTGCATAGCAGGCACTGTGTGCTATTACATGCATTATCTTAACGAATACTCAGAACCGGGAGGCGGGCGCTGTTACGGGCTGCCGTTTGCAGTCGCAGAAACTGGCTCTGAACATGAAGGGTCCACGGTCACTGAGAGTGGGCGGCGGCGCCAGGACTCCGCCCTGGGTGCCGACTTCTACTGTGCCAGGTTGCCCTTGCGCGGTGGCGGTGGGGAATAGCTGGAGACGTGGGCAGCTCAAATAAATCACAGATGGAATGCAAGGTTGTGCCTAGCAGGCTGCCGGCCCTCAGTGAGCGGTGACTCGGGTTATTGTTCTTACGTGAACCACAGGCGGAGACAGCGCCTCCTTCTCTCCCCATGGTGCGGGAAAACCCGACGGGAAAGTGGGGGAGGCGCAGGGAAAGGAGGTGTAGGGAGGTGAAGCGGGTACTCTCTTCCCACTCGGAGCGCCCCTTCCGCAGCACAACTGCCGAGTCCTCCCTCCGCTAAGTCCTGACTGCTGCAGGCAAGCAGGAGGAGCCTGCACCTCCCAGAAAGCAGACCCTCTCCGTGAACCTGCAATTGCCTGCAATTCAATGCAGGTGGGTGTGAGGTTTCAGGGAGGTCACAAGTCATATCAAGGTGAGGGGAGCCCACAGCTGGAGAATCTCCGTCCTGCTGCCCATCTCTGAACAGATCAAAGATCTTAAAAGGCGGCCCTTTTCAGAGGCCAGCTCGGACCCAGGCAGGGGTCCCGGTGCCCACCACCTCCCCAGGCCGCGAAGTGCCAGGCTGGCGCCCCGCAGGCGAGCTCGGAACCACACCCAGCACCCCACGGGGCCCGGTCTCTGCCCTACCCGCGCTCCCGCAGCCCCCCGGCGGCCCTCGGAAGGGAGACGTGGGTTGGCGGGCAGGGCCGAGAGGCCGCCTAGGGGCGATAGCGGCGTCTGGTTGGAGCCGGCGCCCCCTGGGAGGCGGCGGGGGCGGAGGCTGCGCAGCGGGTGAATGAGCACCATTGTATGCCTTGCCACCTGGGCTCCCCGGGCTGCCAGGACCGGGCGCCAGCTCCTGCCCCACGCTGCCTGTCCCAGGCAGGGCCGCGCGTCTCGGGACGGGTCCCCTCTGACTCTCCGACTCAGCCACCTCCATTCACGGTGCCGCGAAGGGCACCATGTATGCACCCACCCAGGGGACCTGCCGGCGGCGCTGTCCTCAGGTGGCCCCTCGGGCTAGGGTTGTCAGTAGGCGCGGGACACAGGCAGAGCTCCTCCATCCCGGACCCCAGACCCTGCACCCTGGACCCTGGCAGCGGAGGGGCTGCGAGACTTACTATCTGCGCCAGAGCGAGCACTAGCACCTGGAGAAGAACAAGGAGGCAGCGGGGGGCGGCCGCAGCGACGGCCATGGCGGGCGGCGAGGTCAAGG
>NW_012101832.1:755973-764126 GCF_000951045.1 Mandrillus leucophaeus | reverse complement strand
TTGCGGGGAGGGAGGCCGGCGCCCGGCATCCAGCTCCGCCCCGCTCGGTCCACCCTCTATGCTCTGCCCGGGCTTCCCGGGCGCCTTAGCCTGGTAATCCGAGGGGCGACCGGGGTGCCGGACGGAGATGATGGTCCTGTTTCTTTGTGAGGAGGCATAAGGCCGTCTGAGGTCCCCCTCAGGACCTTCAGGCCCCAGCACCTTCCCCCGACGCACAGCTTGTGCCCCATCACTTACCCCACGTCCTCTCCAGGGCCCAGGCCGAGAGCGCCTGGGCCTCTGCAGACCTTGCTGCAGGCTCTCCCCAGCTCCCGCCCACCTTGCTCCCCTCTCCTCTGGCTCCTTCCTCTCCAAGCACAAATAGGCCTTTTCCATATTAATATGCCACAGCCCTTCCTGGATCAGCCATCTCATGAATACTCCATCGGCCTCTTCCAGCTCTTTAGTGGAGCTGTGTGCACCTCCCCCAACCCCCAACATCCTCACCTCGCTTTCACCTCCCTACCTCTGTCCCAACAAGCAGATCCGTCTCCTGGGGGTCTCCAGTGAAGCCCAACCCTTCTTCAGTCCTCCAGGCAGGAAGCTGTTGGCATCTTCACCTGACCTTGAAGTCTTCCCCATCCAAGCTCCTGCCATCCAGCTCCCCTTTTTCTATTCCCTTTTATTCTCTGCAGCTGCCTTAAGCACTGGTGTGTTTAGGATTGGGCCTTCTCACTCTATGTTCATAGAAACAACTACCACTTTATTCACCAGAGTTTCCAAACCCCACTGTCCAGCATAGCCTGACTCCAGAGAGCCTTCCCTTCCCTACCACTCACTTAAGCAGTATTGGTAAAATGCTTTGGAATCTGACTTTGTCACAATTATACATATGACTACAGGCACCTAAAACTCTATGAAGTATCAGTTTCCTCATCTGTAAAATGGGGATACTAATAGTCTATATATCTGTATAGTCTATATATCTAATATATATATGTATTTTTTAAAGACAGTCTTAAAAGACTCTGGAGTGCAGTGGTGCGATGTCAGCTCACTGCAACCTCTCCTCCCGAGTTCAAGTGATTCCCCTGCTTCAGCCTCCCGAGTAGCTGGAATTACAGGCATGAGCCACCATGCCTGGCTAAGTTTTGTATTTTTAGTAGAGATGGGGTTTCGCCATGTTGGCCAGGCTGCTCTTGAACTCCTGACCTCAGGTGATCCGCCTGCCTCAGCCTCCCAAAGTGCTGGGATTACAGGCATGAGCCACCGTGCCTGGCAAATGGTCCTTATCTTAAAGGGGTTTTATGGAGATTGAATGCGATGACTCATGTGAGGCGTTTAACCTCGAACCAGCACGTAGTAGGTGCTTGATGCAGTTTAGCTTTCATTGTTATTTATGGATAGCTGTTTTACTAGGTTGGCATCCAATGTGGGGAAGCTGGCCACAGGCAAATCTGCTGAAATGATGAATTTAGTTGGAGCTAGAAAAGTCCAGCTCCACAGGGCATGTTAGCAAAGGGCTCTGGACTTTGAAAGGTTGTCCTGGAGCTGAGTTTGGGAGAAAGAGCTTGAGAGAATGTAATTGTTCTGCCTAACAGAGTGAAGAATTTGAAGTTTGTAGGAAGATGAGAGCAGGAGGAGGAGGATGTAAGAGAGGGATGGTAGGCATTGCTTGGGGTGGGTGGGGTAAATCTATAAAGGATTTTTGGAACTGGGATGTCCAAATTTAATTTTAAGTTGTTGGTTTCACATCATTTATCTCTTCAACTTTTGTGGCTAACCACAAAGAAGGCCTTGTGTGAGTAAGTTTTCTTTTGTGTGTGGAAATTATGGAAAGGGGATGAGATTCACAGTCTGGACAGCACACATTGGTGTATTAATTACCTGTTGCACCATAACAAATCACCCTAACATTCAGCAGCTTAAAATGACAATTTCAGGCCGAGCACGGTGGCTCAAGCCTGTAATCCCAGCACTTTGGGAGGCCGAGACGGGTGGATCACGAGGTCAGGAGATCGAGACCATCCTGGCTAACCCGGTGAAACCCCATCTGTACTAAAAAAATATAAAAAATTAGCTGGGTGAGGTGGTGGCGCCTGTAGTCCCAGCTACTCGGGAGGCTGAGGCAGGAGAATGGCGTGAACCCGGGAGGCGGAGCTTGCAGTGAGCTGAGATCCGGCCACTGCACTCCAGGCTGGGCGACAGAGCCAGACTCCGTCTCAAAAACAAACAAACAAACAAACAAAATGACAATTTCTTTGGATTAGGAATTCGGGAGTGGCTCTGCTGGTTCGGTCTGGCTTGGGGTCTGTTATGAGGTCACAGTCAGATGGTGGCTGGGCCTGATGTCACCTAGAAGGCTTCTTAACTCACATGTCTGATGTCTGTACTAGGATGCCTTCAACCGCTGGTGCTGGAACAGCTGGAGTTGCTTGGACAGTTCTCTCCTTTATCCCTTTGTGGGCTTTCCATAAAGTCTCTCCAACATGGCGGCTTCAAGGTAGCTGAACATCCTCTATAGCAGCTCAGAGGCAGTAGGAGAGCACCAGACTGAAGAGAATTGCCTCTCAGGACCCGTCCTTGGAAGTCATGCAGTGGCACCTTCACTACATTCTTACTGTTGAGGCAATTACAAAGGTCTGCCTGGGATCAAGGGGAGGGAACAGAGACCCTACCTCTTCAAGGATAAGTGTTAATGTCACTTTTTTTTGAGATGGACTTGCCCTGTTACCCAGGCTGGAGTGCAGTGGCACGATCTCAGCTCACTGCAACCTGCTCCTCCTGGATTCAAGTGATTCTCCTGCCACAACCTCCTGAGTAGCTGAGATTACTGGCGTGCGCCACCACACCTGGCTAATTTTTGTATTTTTAGTAGAGACAGGCTTTCACCATGTTGGTTAGGCTGGTCTTGAACTCCTGACCTTGTGATCTGCCCACCTCGACCTCCCAAAGTGCTGGGATTACAGGCGTGAGCCACCGCGCCCGGCAAATTGTGGGTTTCTAATCTTCTGGTCTATAGATTGCTGCTTAGAAAAAATCAAAATTGGAAAATTTCAGCTAGTATTTCCTCAAATATTTGTTGTTCTCCACAATCTCTCTCTCTTATCTTTGTGGAACTCCAGTTATACATATATTAGATCTTTTAACAGTGTCTATTAGGCCGTAAAGATTGTGATCACTTTTTTTTTCAGTTTTTTCTCCCTCTTTGCTTCAGTTTGGTTGATCCCATTAACTTGTATTTACACTTATGGGTTATTTCTTCAATTATGTCAAATCTACTCAATACATCCAGCACATTTTAAATTTCAGATATTGACTGGGTGTGGTCGCTCATGCCTGTAATCCCAGCACTTTGGGAGGCCGAGGTAGGCGGATCACAAGGTCAGGAGATCGAGAACAGCCTGGTCAACATAGTGAAACCTTGTCTCTACTAAAAATACAAAAATCAGCTGAGTGTGATGGTGGGCGCCTGTAATCCCAGCTACTTGGGAGGCCAAGGCAGGAGAATCATTTGAACCTGGGAGGCAGAGGTTGCAGTGAGCCGAGATTGCGCCATTGCACTCCAGCCTAGGCGACAAGAGTGAAACTCTATCTCAAAAAAAAAAAAAAAGAAAATAAAATAAAAGCAAAGAAAAAAAGAGAAACATTTTGCTAGAGATCCTATTTGTAGCCTATCTCAGAGATCCTTAGCTGAAATAAAAAACCTCCTTGATGAGTTTCAAGTCAAGGCTAAATTTTAAAAGAAAAAAACCTTCTTAAGGTTTTTGTTGTTGTTTTGTGTCTTTTTTCTTTCTTTCTTTCTTTTTTTTTTTTTTTGGTAGAGATAGGACCCCACTATGCTGCTCAGGCTGATCTTGAACTCCTGGGTTCACGTGATTCTCCTGCTTTGGCCTTCCTTCCAAAATGTGGGGATTACAGGCGTGAGCCACTGTGTCAGGCCCTTCTTGAGCTTTTCTTTCATTCCTCTCTTCTTCCTCTTCCTTCTTTTCTCTCTTCTCTCTTTCCTTTCTTCCTCTTTCTCTTTCTTCTTTCCAAAATATTTACCAAACACTTTCTCTGTTTCTAGGCACTGCTCTGTTTAAAATAGAAGGTGCAATTATCCCCAGCAAACTCCTGTTCATCCTTAAAGACACTACCTCCAGAAAGTCTCTTCAGGATCAACAAGCTGGATTAACACAGAGAACATGATTGAAAACTATTTTTATTTTTTTATCCTACAAATATTTGTTGAGGACGTTATGTGTCAGGCCTGTAGTGTGAGAAGATAATTAAAAAGACATCATCATGAAGGCAGCAGCTAAGAACTACCATTTATTATTATTATTATTATTTTCATTATTTGGGGACCAAATCTCACTCTGTTGCCCAGGCTGGAGGGCAGTGGCATGACCTCGGCTCATGATGCAGCCTCCACCTCCTGGGTTCAAGTGATTCTCTGCCTTAGCCTCCCAAGCAGCTGGGACTACAGGCCCACACCACCATGCCTGAATAATTTTTGTATTTTTAGAAGAGATGGGGTTTCACCATGTTGGTCAGTCTGGTCTTGACCTCCTGACCTCAGGTGATCCACCCACCTCGGCCTCCCAAAGTGTTAGGAGGCAACCTCCGCCTCCCAGGTTCAAGCGATTCTCCTGCCACAGCCTTCCAAGTAGCTGGAATTACAGGCACCCGCCACCATGCCCAGCTAATTTTTTGTATTTTTAGTAAAGACGAGGTTTCACCATGTTGGCCAGGCTGGTCTCGAACTCCTGACCTCAGGTGATCCTCCCGCCTCAGCCTCCCAAAGTTTTGGGATTACAGGCATGAGGCACCACGCCTGCAGTGACTATTAATTTTGTGTACTGATTTTATGTATCATCTTGACTGGACTAAGGGATATTAGGTGGTAAAACATTATTTCTGGCTGTGCCTTTGAGGGTGTTTCTGGAAGAGTTAACATTTAAATCAATAGACTGACAGCAAAGAAGATCCACCTTCATCTATTTGAGTGGGCAGCATCCAATCCACTGAGGGCTTGAATAAAAAGGCAGAGGAAGGGTGAATTCTCTGTCCTTGAGCTAGGACATCTATTTTCTCTTCCCCTTGGACATCAGAGCTCCTGGTTCTTGAACAAGTTTCCCTCCCCGACCCCACTTTCAGGCCTTCCACTGGGGACTAAATTACACTACCGGCTTTCCTGGTTCTCAGCTTGCGGACGGTTTATCTTTGCACTTCTTGGCCTTTGTAATTGCATGAGCCAACGCCCATAATAAATTTCCTCTTATGTATCTATATATATCCTATTGGTTCTGTTTCTCTGGAGAATCCTGACAAATACGATAATAATGTTTACATTTAAATATTTATATTATCATAATTATTGTTTATAACAATATTTATTAAGCATTTGCTATACGACAGATATTGTATCAGTGTGGCACATGCATTTTGTGTTTAACTCCTCACAACCACTCAACGAGGTAGGTCCCTTGATTATCCTCATTTTATTTATTTATTTGTTTTTAATAGAGATGAGGTCTCACTATGTTGTCCAGGCTGGTCTTGAACTCCTGGGCTCAAGCAATCCTCCCACCTTGGCCTCCCAAAGTGCTGGGATTACAGGTGTGAGCCACTGTGCCCAGCCTATTATCCTCATTTTATTTACAAGAAGATTGAAGCTTAGAGGCGTGAAGAGATTTCCGCAAGGATACACGGCTGTTTCCCACAGTTTCTACCGCTGGATAAGTCTCAGTAACATACATTTCACCCGTCTTCCACTAAGGCCACAGCATAGGGTTGTGCATTTTAGGATCTACACAAAAAGGGAGGACAGAGGAGTGGGGCTGAGACCCAGCCTGGCGACGTTTGCCACAACATTTTATTTTGTTGTTTCTAGCCTTTCTCAGAGAAGTCTTAGGATCTTCTGTTTAACTTTAGCCCTGGGCTGCTCCAGTTTACACTCCTCAGATCTCTAAATTTATTTGTTTATTTACTTACTTATTTATTTATTTTTGAGACTGGCTCTGACTGTTGCCCAGGCTGGAGTGCAGTGGTGCCATCTCGGCTCACTGCAACCTCCGCTTCCTGGGTTCAAACCTCAGCTCCTGCCTCAGCCTCCTGAGTAGCTGGGATTACAGGAGCGCACCACCATGCCCGGCTAATTTTTGTATTTTTAGTAGAGATGGGGTTTCACTGTGTTGGCCAGGCTGATCTCGAACCCCAGGCCTCATGTGATTCACCTGCCTCTGGCCCCCACAGTGTTGGGATTACAGGCTTGAGCCACCACGCCCGGTCAAATCTCTAATTTCTAACCTTCCAATCTCCCAATCCTTTCTTCCCACCTCTGATAGGAAGGAGAGGTGTGCTGTAGGGCAAGAAGAAAAGGCCCGGCTCCCTTCCCCACCAGCTACTCCTTTAGTCACTCCAGGTGAGCAGTAAATTAGGCTGGTTGGTGCTCTCGCGGCACCTAGTGGTCTTCTGCGGCGGCACACCATGATGACTGCTTGACAAGACGAATTAAAAGCCCCTTTCTCCGGGAGCTCCTAGCGAGATGAAACGGAGATAGAGGCTGATAAAGCACTATAGGAACCCAACGAGGGAGCAATCGTGGTTTCTGGGGAATTAGAATTTAGAATTTGGATTCAGCTAGACTTGGATCCTGGTTCTGCCACATACTGACTGTGACCTTGGGCAAGTCATTTCACCTCTTTAAGCCTCGGTTTCCTCAGTTGTAAGATGGGGAGAATATAAGTGCCTCTCGATGACCATGAAGTACTTAGCACAGTGCTCAGAACGCTTTGGATATTCGTTTTGGGCAGAAGGAACTTTGTTTTGTTTGTTTGTTTGGGACGTAGTTTCGCTCTTTCGCCCAGGCTGGAGTGCAGCGTGGCAATCTCTGCTTACTGCAACCTCTGCCTTCCGGTTTCAAGCGATCCTTCTGCCTCAGCCTCCGGAGTAGCTGGGATTACAGGCGCCTGCCACCACACTAGGTTAACTGGCAGAAGGAACTTTGTAAGAAAGGCAGGGAGTGGGATGAATATTCAGAAAACAGAGTAGGTGACAGATGATCCGCCTTCCCTGCTAGAGAAGAGCAAACACAGCTGGTCAGTCCCGTGGAGCAAGTTGGGGCGGGGCTGCGTCTCTTAATTACAGCACAGTGAGAGGACCTGGAACCCCTTCCTGGGAACAGCTGCCCATTCTGGGCTGAGCTGGAATCCTAAACAGGTTTGCTCACCTGGACTCTGGCTGCCCTCATATACCTGGGCAGAAAATACCAACCATCAGTTTCCCACAAGTGCTTCTTTCTCCAGGTAGAACAGAGCTCCTCCAAACTCCTCAGAACTGCCAATCCTGACCGTGGTTTCATCTGACCTCCCACTTGTTTCATCTAATTCCTTCCCAGTGCTGGCCCAACACTGATAAGCCTTAGTGTCAACTTACATGAACTACACTCTCCTGGCTTTCCTCCTACCTCTCCAGCTGTTCTTTCTCAGGCCCCTTGTAGATTTGTTTTCTTTGCACACCCTTACTTAGCACTCTACAAGGTCCGGTCCTGTCTTCTTATACTTCATACTCTTCCTGGGCCATCTTATCCATCGGGTTGACTTTAACTACTACCTATATGTTTTCCCGAGTCTCAGACCTGCTTATCCAACTGCTTCTCGGATGTTCCACAAGCACCACCAACCTGACATGTCCCAAATAAAATTATCTTCTTGCCCACAAACCTGTTCCTCTTCCTGTGTGGCCTACACAGCCAGTGGTCCCACCGTCTGTCCTATTGCATAAGCCAAAACTATGGATGTCATCCTGGAGAAGAGACTTCCCTCTCTCCTCCCTGAGAAATATCATCGCCTTGTCCCAAAGACTATACCTCACAGGTGTTTAATCCATCCACATGTCTCCATCCCCACTGCACCTGCCTCATTCAGCATACCATCCTCTTTTGCTTGGGGTATTGCAACTGCCTCTTATTTTAACTCCTTGCTTCTAGTTTTGCTCCATTGTTTTTCCTCTGTGTTCCTTTCTGAAGGCTCAAGGAGATAATTCATGCCCAGCCTTTCCCACCTTCTAGAGGCTTCCCACTTTCCTTGGTTTCCTCTTCTTCCATCTTCAAAACCAACAAAGTTATGTCTTACTGATCATACTATAGTCAAATCTCCCTGTGCTGCTCTCTTCTGTCGTCCCCTTCC
>NW_012101832.1:750745-754826 GCF_000951045.1 Mandrillus leucophaeus | reverse complement strand
AGGATGGTCTCGATCTCCTGACCTCGTGATCCGCCCATCTCGGCCTCCCAAAGTGCTGGGATTACAGGCTTGAGCCACCGCGCCCAGCCCATTCTTCCTTTTTCATGAAAGATTCAGCACATGGTTGCAGCTGGGTGGTTTTATCAACTTGTTTCCTGCCTGTAGAATTTGGGGGATCTTATAGCTTTCTTTCATTTCATACCCTCTCTATCCCGTTCAGTCCAAGCTCCAGTGTTTCTGCTGGTATAAAATTCTCAAGAACCCTGTGGGTCTCTCATATATGTCACTCCATTAGACAAAATGCTCCTTTGCAGATCTTCACTTGATAAGCCCATTTCTATTTCTGTCTTCTGTTGAGGTAGCTGAGGGGATATATGAGTCTCACACTTAATTGCTTCAAAAAACCTCTTATGTGACAGAATACTCTGAACTTTTTTTTTTTTTTTTTATAGGGTCTTGCTCTGTTGCCCAGGATGGAAGTCAGTAGTGCAATCACAGTTCACTGCACCCTTGACTCTCCAGGCTCAAACAATCCTCCCACCTCAGCCTCCCAAATAGCTGAGACTACAGGTATGCACCACCTACCCAGCTAATTTTGTTGTTGTTGTTGTTGTTTTCCGTAGAGTTGAGGCCTCCCTATGTTTCCCCAGGCTGATCTTGAGCTCCTGGGCTCAAGCAATCCTCCCATCTCAACCTCCCAAAGTGCTGGGATTACAGGCATGGTACTCTGATCTTTTGATCTTTCTGAGGTTGTCCAGCCATGTCCTTGGCTTTTTCTCTAAAGCACACTTTCCTGACAGTGAATTTCATCTTTTTAACATCTTTTGCAATCTGAATAGGCTGAGAATTCCCCCAATCATCGAGTTCTGGTTCATTTTCTGTTGAACATTACTCTCAAATTATCTATTTCCTCTCACATTTTACTGTAAGCAGCAAGAAGAAACCAGACCACATGCTTCAACACTGCCTGGAAATCTCCTTAGCTAACTACCCAATTTCACTTTTTTTTTGTTGTTGTTGTTTTCTTTTGTTTTGTTTTTGAGACAGGGCCCCACTTTGTCGCCCAGGTTGGAGTACAGTGGCACAATCTCGGCTCACTGCAACCTCTGCCTTCTGGGTTCAAGCAATTCTCCTGCCTCAGCCTCCCTAGTAGCTGGAACTACAGGTGTCTGCCACCATGCCCGGCTAATTTTGTATTTTTAGTGGAGATGTGATTTCACCATGTTGGCCAGGTTAGTCTTGAGCTCCTGACCTTAGGTGATCCGCTCGCCTCGGCCTGCCAAAGTGCTGGGATTACAGGCGTGAGCCACCGTGCCCAGCCTCAAGTCCATTGTTTATAAGTTCTGTGTTTCATATAACTTCAAGGCATTGGCTAAGCTTTTTGTCACTATGTACCAAGGATCCCCTTTCCTCCAGTTTCCCCCAAAATATTCCCCACTTCCTTCTCAGCCATCACCCACAGCACCTTTAACAGCCATATTTCTTCCAAGCCTGTTCATGTTCTCTAAATTGGTTCATATTTTCTTGACTCTGCTCCTCACTGATTTCGGAGTCCTCCCTGTCCAAGCTGTTAGCATCTACATTTCTCCTGGCAGTCTATTCAAGGCCATACAGGCTTTTCCCATCATGCTCCTCATTATTTTTCGTGCCTCTTCCCGAAGTTCAGTTCCAAAGTCACTTCTACATGTTTAGGTATTTGTTACAGCAATAACATAATCTGTATCCATTTTCTGTTACTCCTATAAGAAATTACTACAAAATTAGTGGCTTAAAACAATACAAATTTCTGGCCAGGCGTGGTGGCTCACACCTATAATCCCGGCACTTTGGGAGGCCAAGGCAGGTGGATCACAAGGTCAAGAGATCAAGATCATCCTGGCCAACATGTTGAAACCTCGTCTCTACTAAATATACAAAAATCAGCTGGGCATGGTGGCGGGCATCTGTAATCCCAGCTACTCGGGAGGCTGAGGCAGGAAAATTGCTTGAACCCGGGAGGCAGAGGTTTCAGTGAGCCGAGATCGCGCCACTGTACTCCAGCCTGGTGACAGAGCGAGACTCTGTCTCAAAAAACAAACAAACAAACAAACCCAATACAAATTTGTTACTTCTAGCTCAGTAGGTAAGAAGTCCGAAAGACACCGGGCTAAAATCAAGACGTGAGCAGGGCTGCATCCCTTTCCTGAGGCTCTAGGGAAGAGTCTATTTCCTTTCCTTTTCTCTCTTCTGGATGCTTTCTGCATTCTTTGGCTTGTGGCTCTCTTCCTCCATCTTCAAAGTTAACAATGTGATATCTCCCTGACCACTCTAGCGCAGTAAAATCTCCTTTGGCTCTCTCTTCTGTCCCCACCTTCCACTTTAAAGGACATTTGTGATTACATTGGGCCAATCTAGTTAATCCAGGATAAACACCTCCTCTCAAAATCCTTAACAACACCTGCAACATCTCCTTTGCCGTGTAAAGTAGCATATTCATAGGTTCCAGGGATTAGGATGTGGTCATCTTTGGGGGGTCATATTTCTGCTTACCACACCCCTCTAAATCTTGTAGTCAATGTGGTCTGTCCAAGCAAACTCAGTCTCGTTAGCCGGCTGCTTAAAACTCTCCAATGGCTTTCCATGGACTTTTGGATGCAGACCAAATTCTCACCGTGGCTGTTATAAAGCAACGTTTGTGAGTTGGCCCTCCTTTCCTGTGGAGCATCATGTCTCTCCTTTCTCCTCTCTCCTGCCTCCAGCATCCTGCATTGCAGGCCTACTAAACTGCCTGCAGCCTCACGGTGTCAAGGCTGCCATCACCTATCCTTTCTAATATTGTTCCTACTTGCTCCTCATCTAGTTCTCTCTTACTTGTTCTTAGATGACATCCAAGCTAGACATCTAAACTCTTCTGGAATCCTGCCCTGTCACTCTCCCCCAGACCCTCTGGTCCCAGTCTAGCTATGTGCCCCCTCCAATGTGCTCCTGTCAGGGTGTATTGTATGCTACCGGAACGACCCATTTATTTTTCAGTCTCATCTACTAGATTGTAAACTTCAAGAGGACAGGGACTATATCTGCCTCACTGCTGTATCCTCAGTTGCTTAGCAAGGGTCCAGGGTGAAATAGAAGCTGAGTATTTGCTGAGAAAATGAATGGGCAAGATTCTTTTGAGCTCACACAGTCCGTTCTGTGAACCCTCATTGCATGATTTGCTGGAGGATGATGGCAGAGACGTCCAATGCAAACATCATGATAGAGGAAGTGACTTGGAGCTCAGGGTGGGGGCGGCAGAGGGAGAGCGTCAGGCAGCCGGACCATTGCCTCACTAGTGAATGGCAGTGATTGCAGTTCATTCCTAGCTCAGAAAGCAATGCTTTGAGCCACAACTGTCACAACTCCAGGTTAGTCCCTAAGGAGATCTGTCTTTCTTTCTTTCTTTCTTTCTTTCTTTCTTTCTTTCTTTCTTTCTTTCTTTCTTTCTTTCTTTCTTTCTTTCTTTCTTTCTTTCTTTCATAAGGTGTGGTTGTGGGAGGAGTTTCTTTTCTATTGATGCAAAACAGACAACTCAGCTCTAAAGACTGACATTTATTTGCTTTTATTTTTTGTTGTCATTTGTAAAAAGCAAAATAGGGGCTGGGCATAGTGGCTTACACCTGTAATCCCATTGCTTTGGGAGGCCAAGGCGGGAGGATCACTTGAGACCAGGAGTTTGACACGAGCCTGGGAAACATAGCAGGCTCCATCTCTACAAAAAATTAAAAAATGTGTCTGGGCATGGTGGCACACACCTGTAGTCCTAGCTACTCCCTAGAGGCTGAGGAGGGTGGAACAGTTTGAGACTGCAGTGAGCCATGATCGTGCCACTGCACTCCAGACTAGGCAATAGAGCAAGACCCTGTCTCTAAGGAAAAAAAAAAAAAAGTAAACAGTATCTACACTTCCACCTGTTAAAAACACTCTATCAATTTATCCACGCACCCCCCACCACACACATGCACAATTTTCATTTTTCTTTCTTTTTTCTTTTTTTAAAATAGGGTCTCACTATGTTGCCCCAATGCCCAGGCTGGTTTTGAAATCCTGGGCTCAAGCAATCCTC
>NW_012101832.1:748300-749350 GCF_000951045.1 Mandrillus leucophaeus | reverse complement strand
GTTTCACTCTTGTTGCCCAGGCTGAACTACAATGGCACGATCTTGGCTCACTGCAACCTCCGCCTCCCAGGTTCAAGTGATTCCCCTGCCTCAGCCTCCTGACTACCTGGGATTACAAGTACTCGCCACTACGTCTGGCTAATTTTGTATTTTTAGTAGAGATGAGGTTTCACCATGTTGGCCAAGCTGGTCTCGAACTCCTGACCTCAAGTGATCTGCCTGCGTCGGCCTCCCAAAGTGTAGGAATTATAGGCATGAGCCACCGTACCCGGCCCCCTTTCCACTTTTAAGGACCCCTGTGATTATTGGGCCTATTAGGTAATGTAGGATAATCTCCCTGTCTCATAATCCTTAGTTTAATCAATTCTTCATAGTCTCTTTTTGCCATGTAATGTAACAGATTCACAGGTTCTGGAGGAATCTTTGGTGGGTCATTATTCTGCCTACCACAGACCATTCTTTGGTCCCAGTACTCATATCTGTCTCACATACAAAATGCATTCACCTTATTCCAAGGTCCCTGAAAGTCTCAGCCCATTAAAGTATCAACTCAAAGGTCACAGTCTCATTTACATCTCATTAGCTCAAGAGTTTCAAATTTATCATAGATATTATCTAAATTAGGTATTGGATGAGACTCAGCATAATCTATCCTGGGGCAAAGTTTCTCTCCATCTGTGGACATGTGAAACTAGAAAATAAGCTTCTGCTTCCAAAATATGATAATGGGTCTAGCGGAGGATAACACTTATAGACATTCCCATGTAAAAGGAGAGAAAGGAAGAGATAGAGAGGTCACCAGTCCCAAGCAATTTCAAAATTAAGTTAGACAAACTCCATTAGGTTTCAAAGCCTGGAAATAATACTTTGCAGCTCAGGACTCTGCCCTCTGGTCTCCCAGCTCTGTCCTCTGAGTCATTCTTCCTTTCTCTTTTCTTTTTTTTTTTTTTTTTTGAGACGGAGTCTGGCTCTGTTGCCCAGGCTGGAGTGCAGTGGCCGGATCTCAGCTCACTGCAAGCTCTGACTCCCGGGTTCACGCCATTCTCCTAC
>NW_012101832.1:741507-743540 GCF_000951045.1 Mandrillus leucophaeus | reverse complement strand
ACAAAGTCTAGCTTTGTTGCCCAGACTGGAGTGCAGTGGCATGATGACAGCTCACTGCAGCCTCAACCTCCTGGCCTCAAGTGATCCTCCTGCCTCTGTCTCCTGAGTAGCTGGGACTACAGGTGTGCACGACCACACCTGTGTAACTTTTTAATTTTTTGTAGCCATGGAGTCTTGCTATGTTGCCCAGGCTAGTCTCAAACTCCTGGCCTCAAGAGATCCTCCAGTCTCAGCCTCCCAAAGTGCTGGGATTACTGCCATGAGCCACTGCACATAACCAAAAGTATGATTTTTTAAAAAATCATTTAATATATTGCTGGTGTTTTTCAGAAAATAATTTTTAACCAATTTAAACTTCCAAGTAAATGAAAATCCGTAGTTCCTTGTATACTCCACAACATTAGGTATTATAATTAAACTTATTTTGCTGGTTTGATAAGTTTTTTAAAAATATCGTTTCATTTATTTTTAATTTTTTTAAAGAGACAAACTCTTGCTCTGTTGCCCAGGCTGGAGCGTACAATCATAGCTCACTGCAACCTGGAACACCTAGGCTCAGGTGATCCTCCTGCCTCAACCTCCCAAAGTTCTGAGACTACAGGCGTGAGCCACCTGGCCTGGCTTAAAAATCTATTTATTTATTTATTTAATTTTTGAGACACAGTCTTACTCTGTTGCCCAGGCTGGAGCGTACAATCATAGCTCACTGCAACCTGGAACACCTAGGCTCAGGTGATCCTCCTGCCTCAACCTCCCAAAGTTCTGAGACTACAGGCGTGAGCCACCTGGCCTGGCTTAAAAATCTATTTATTTATTTATTTAATTTTTGAGACACAGTCTTACTCTGTTGCCCAGGCTGGAGTGCAGTGGCGCGATCTTGGCTCACTGCAGCCTCCACGTCCTAAGTTCAAGCGATTCTCCAGCCTCAGCCTCCCGAGTAGCTGGGACCACAAGTGCACCACCACGCCTGGCTAATTTGTGTGTGTGTATTTTTTTTTTTTTCTTTAAGGAAAGACGGAGTTTCACCACATTGGCCAGGCTGGTCTCAAACTCTTGACCTTAGGTGATTTGCCAGCTTGACCTCCCAAAGTGCTGGGATTACAGGCATGGCTCCTGGCCAAATCTCATTTTCATATGTATTTCTTTCATTGGTAACAAGGCTGAATATTTTTCTTACGTTTATTAACCACTTACACTTTTTCTGTGAATTGTCTTCAGATGATTCTTGGGTTTTTGTTGTTGTTTGTTTGTATTTTGAGACAGAGTCTTGCTCTGTCACCCAGGCTGGAATGCAGGGGCACAATCTCAGCTCACTGCAGCCTCCGCCTCCCAAGTTCAAGTGGTTCTCCTGGCTCAGCCTCCAGAGTAGCTGGAATTGCAGGCATGAGCCACTGTGCCCGGCCTGTCTTCAGGTAATTCTTTGTTTATTTTTTTGTTGGAGGGCATTTTTACTGATTTATAGTATAGCATACACATTTTTAGTGTAGTGTTTTAGGATATTAACAATTCGGCATATTTGTGGTACATATTCTTCCAGCTAGTTGCTTTCCTTTAAATATAATTTATGATCTTTAAAAACATACATTAAGTGTGTGTGTGTGTGTGTGTGTGTGTATGTGTGTGTGAGATTTATTCCATTCCATGAATTTTATGCTTAGAAAAATTTTTGGTCATTTCTTCTACATACTCGTCTATTTTTTTCAAATTTATTTTGGTGTGTTTTCAATTTCTCACTATTATAAATAATGTTTTAAAAATCCTAGCTGGGTGTAGTGGCTCACACCTTTAATCCCAGCACTTTGGGAAGTCGAGGTAGGCAGATTGTTTGAGCTCAGGAGTTCAAGACCAGCCTGGGTAACATAGCGTGACCTCATCTCTGCAAAAGAAAAATAATTTTTTAAAATAAATAAAATACTTAAAAAATCCTCGTATTCGCCAGGCGTGGTGGCTCAAGCCTGTAATCCCAGCACTTTGGGAGGCCGAGGCAGGCGGATCACGAGGTCAGGAGATCGAGACCATCCTGGCTAACACGG
>NW_012101832.1:734352-739912 GCF_000951045.1 Mandrillus leucophaeus | reverse complement strand
CACCTTGCCCGGCTAGTTTTTTGTATTTTTTTAGTAGAGACGGGGTTTCACCGCATTAGCCAGGATGGTCTCGATCTCCTGACCTCGTGATCCGGCCGTCTCGGCCTCCCAAAGTGCTGGGATTACAGGCTTGAGCCACCGCGCCCGGCCGATGTTGCGAAGTTTTGTAATGTTAATGATAAAGCTGGGGTCAAAAATAGGCCTGCTGTTCATAGTCAATAATAACGATAGGTACTCCTTGTTGAGCACGTGCAGTATCCCAGGTACTTCTCAGACACTTCTCATCTCTATAGTTTCTAATTTTCACAACCACCTTTTTATCCTCATGTTACAGATGAGGAAACTGCAGCACACAGAGGTTAAGTATCTTGCCTTAGGTCACACAGCTAGTAAGTGGCACAGCTTTTTATTATTTTGAATCCTCATAACAGCTGGTACTAAATTGTATTCTTTTTCCTTTTTTTTTTTTTTTTTTAAGATGGAATCTCACTCTGTTGCCAGGCTGGAGTGTAGTGGTGCCATCTCGGCTCACTGCAACCTCCACCTCCTGGGTTCAAGTGATTCTCAGATTCTCATGCCTTAGCCTCCCGAGTAGCTGGGATTACAGGCACGTGTCACCACACCTAGACATTTTTTTTGTATTTTTAGTAGAGACAAGGTTTCACCGTGTTGGCCAGGATGGTCTGGATCTCTTGACCTCGTGATCTGCTTGTCTCGGCCTCCCAAAGTGCTTGGCTTACAGGCGTGAGCCACTATGCCCAGCCACAAAATTATTTTCTCTGCAATCCCAGCATCAGTGTTCCATTCCTTCTAAGCTGACTTGCAGAAGCACCTTGTCCAACATGTTATCTCCAACATTGAGTCAGTTGGAAATGGCAGAGAGCAGGCAAGTCAGACAGAAGGCAAGAATCATCTCCCACCTTTCCACAGAGTCAAGGTTGGCTGGGGGGACAGTACTCCCAGGCCTCTCAGAGGCTGTGGGGTTGAATCTCCCACCAGTGAGGAGGACAGGTGTGTGACCATGTGTTCCCAGTATCAAGAAGCTATGGAGTAGCTGCCCAGCAGAGTACTCTGAGGTCATGGAATAGGTCATAAGATGAAGCCAACAGCTAGATAGCATCAGGGCCAGAGACTAGGCCAGGTGAGCCAACAGAGAGGCAGCCGCTGGTTTCCTGAGTCATGGCCTTCAGCAGGGGTCAGTAGAATACCCAAACAGAACAAACAGGACATCCTCGCGTGTGCCTCAGGGTATACAAGTACCAGACACATAGGAATCAGATCAGACCCACCAGATCATGTTGGGGATTAACAAAGGGTGCACAACGCAGAGTGCACACCTGAGGTCCCTACTGCATGACACCATAAAAGCATGATCAGAAGAGGTTCAGGAATCAGTGAGAACTTCCAGGACAGAACAGGAATCAGTGAGAGCTTCCAGGACAGAAGAGGGTGGGCTGGCAACGATGGGTGACCCATCTGTTTCTCAGTAAGAGACAAAACCGGGAGGAAACTGTATTATTGGTGCAAAACTGAATTTGTGTGGTGATTTGCAAATCTGCGCTACTTCCTGTTCAGGATCCAGTTATGTAAATCATATATTTGGGTAAGAAGGGCCCCAGCCAGTGAATTCAGGGAAGTTGCCACCTAAATCAACGGCCCTAGTAAGGCCCTATTGTGTCTATTTGGATGAAGATTTCAGGTATGTGGCACCTAAAGACTTCTTAAACTCAGGAATTAATTGGAAGGAACCAAAACAACACCATTAGTGAAGAGGTTTAGTCATGTGAAGAACATTTCTGTATCTTTTTCTAAAACAAACATTTTAAAATTCTGTTGTTTACTGGGATTTTTACAAAATCATTTCTCTTTGGATTAAGACACCTGCGATACTATTCTGCCCCATTCTGCTCACTAACTCGTTACAAATAATCATTATAAGCCTCCAGAGTGGAGGCTCTGAAGACTGAAAGTCAGGAGCAGATCCAAACAGTCTCCCTCCTTACCCAGAATCACAAGCACCTGTCGTAGACAAGCAGTTCCCTTGTGCTTGTCCTACTTTCCTTGGAAAAGAATCCTCTCTTGTTCCATTTTCTGGTGGCTTCTGGAGTGCCCCGGCTTTGATGGGGAGCTGGTGGGTCTCTCTTCACAGATGTCCCACTCCCTCCTCTCTCATCATTTGGGAGTGGTGACAGACAGCAAGGCTGAGAGGTTATTGGAGAGAGGAGGGACTCTGTGGCCTGACAAGGAGGGGAAAAGGAGACACTCATCTCTCTTGGCACTTGTTGGAGATTGTCCATTACAGACATTGCACAGGAAAGGCTGTGGACAAGAAGATAGAATCCCAACTCTGATCTGAACTCTGTCTTTTCTAGTTAACCTGGATCTAGAGTCTGGTCTGAGTATAAATTTATTCTGGTGATGAATACAGAATACAATGATTAACTCCTTGACTCCTTAAAGAAGTGATTCTTTTATTTATTTATTTATTTATTTATTTATTTATTTATTTATTTTTAAGACAGAGTTTCACTCTTGTTGTCCAGGCTGGCATGCAATGGCATGATCTTGGCTCACTGCAACCTCTGCCTCCTGGGTTCAAGTGATTCTCATGCCTCAGCCTCCAGAGTAGCTGGGATTACAGGCATGCACTACCACGCCTGGCTAATTCTGTGTTTTTCATAGAGATGGGGTTTTACCGTGTTGGTCAGGCTGGACTCGAACTCGTGACCTCAGGTGATCCACCTACCTTGGCCTCTCAAATTGCTGGGATTACAAGGGTGAGCCACCGCGCTCAGCCTACTTTCATTTTTTTTTTTTTTTTTTAATAGTGACATGGCTTTACCACGTTGGCCAGGCTGGTCTCAAACTCTTGGCCTCAAGCAATCTGCCTGCCTCGGCCTCCCAAAGTGCTGGAATTACAGGTGTGAGCCACCACACCCAGCCAGATTCTTAAACTTCTTTGGGTTATGCACATCCCTGCAAATCTGGGGCCCTCTCTCCAGAAGACTGCACACACCCACACATCCATGAATTTTTATTCTTTTTGTAAAGCGAAAGCAAGTTTATTAAGAAA
Organism: Mandrillus leucophaeus; assembly: GCF_000951045.1. Lineage (NCBI taxonomy): Eukaryota > Metazoa > Chordata > Mammalia > Primates > Cercopithecidae > Mandrillus > Mandrillus leucophaeus. The sequence continues at coordinate 736,839 of NW_012101832.1, read as the reverse complement.
GTAAAGAAACAAAAGAATGGCTACTCCATAGGCAGAGCAGCCGCATGAAATTTTTCATACAATTTCAGAGGGTTGATATTATAGATAATACTTACAATAAATAGTGTTGATAAGGTACCAAAGTCCATCTGTGGACCCAGGATAAGATGCCCTCCAGGCTTTAATGATATTAGGAACAGGGTGGAGTTCAATCTCCTCAACACAGCATACAAGGCCTTTCGTGATCGGGCCCTCACCCTCCATCCAGCTTCTCCTAATGCTTGCCACACGTAGCCTCTCTAGGCAGCTCACAGTTCTTTCTCACTTCCGCATTTTCATGCATATTAATCTCTCTGCCTGTAATGTTCTCCTCCCTGATTGCTCGGAAAAGAACTCAACTCTGTCAAGGCAGAGTTCATCACTTCCTTCTCTTCTTCCTTCTTTGTTGTTTCCCCTGCTCATTTAAAAATATTTTAATTAAAAAAAATATATATTTGCTTTTAAAGACAGGGTCTTGCTCTGTCATCCAAGCTGGAGTGCAGTGGCATGATCATAGCTCACTGCAACCTTGGACTCCCTGGCTTAAGCAATCCTCCCACCTTAGCTAGGACTACAGGAGCAAGCCACCATTCTCTGCTAATTTTTTTTAAAAGTTTGTAGAGACAGTGCCTTGCTGTGTTACCCAGGCTGGTCTCAGACTCCTGGCCTCAAGCAATCCTCCCTCCTTGAGGTCCTAAAGCTCTAAGATTACAGGTGTGAGCCACCATACACGGAGCCTCCTGCTCATTTTTGATGGGAAAGGATTCTTTTAGCGTGATGAGTAATGATCTCGACCACAATTGATAGATATTAACAATAATGAAATTTCTATGTCTAGGTACTCCCATCTGAAGAATCTGAAAGTTCAAAGACTATGTTTGCAGATGGAGTCAAGCATGACATTATCCTTGGTCCTGACCGCCATGGACTCCATGGCAGACATTGTCCCGGGCTGCCCACAGCCATGTCCAGCACCCACCTCTCTTGCTGCCTCCTGCCATAAGGGCTTTCCTGGTGTCCTTTGCAGTTAGAGGCTGAGCCATGCAACCTGGTTTTGGCCAAGGAGTCTTAAGGGAAAGACTGCTGGGAGCTTTCTGTTTTCCTTATAAAAGGAACAGCTAAGACTGGGGACATTCCTTTTCTCTTCTTCCTTCATTGAAAGATGATGCAATGTTTAGAGCTGTGGTGACTGTCTTGTGACCATGAGGTGATCTGCATGAACAGCAGTTCTCAAACTTGAATGTGCGCCAGAATAATCACCCAGAGTGATTATAATCCAGAGATATTATATCCAGAGTGATCTAAAACCAGAGATATTATAATCACCCAAAAAAATCTTTATTTTTTTGAGGTGGAGTTTTGCTCTTGTCGCCCAGGCTGGAGTGCAATGGCACGATCTTGGCTTACAGCAACCTCCGCCTCCCAGGTTCAAGGGATTCTCCTGCCTCAGCCTCCTGAGTAGCTGGGACTACAGGCATTTGCCACCATGCCGGGCTAATTTTTTGTTTTTTTTTTTAATAGAGATGGGTTTTCACCATGTTGGCCAGGCTGGTCTCGAGTCCCTAATCTCAGGTGATCCACCCTCCTTGGCCTCCCAAAGTGCTAGGATTACAGGTCACTGCACCTGACCCAGAGGGCTTCTTAAAAGAGACTGCTGAGCCCTGTCCTCAGAGGTTCTGATTCATACATCTAGAGTGGGCTGAGAATTTGCATTTCTTTCTTTCTTTCTTTTTTTAAACAGACAAGGATCTTGCTATGTTGGCCAGGGTGGTCTTGAACATCTGACCTCAAGCAGTCCTCCTGCCTCAGCCTCCCAGAGTGTGAGCCACTGTGCCTGGCCAGAATGTGCATTTCTAACAAGTTGCCAGGTGACACTGATGCTGCTTGTCTGGGGACCACACTTTTAAAACCATTGAATATCAGGATAAAAATACAATAGGTTGAGGATGGCAAAGCAGAATGATAAAGCCTGGGTATTGATGGCCTTGTCCAGTAACCGAATCAATGTAAACCACTCCCTTGCCTCTGGATTTCTTGTTCAGTGATAAAATAAACCACTCTTCAAGCTACTGTGAGTTGGGTTTCTCGTGATTCTCATTCAAAGGCCTTCTGAACTTACAGAGAGCTGGGCTCTGTAGGCAGGGCACAAGCAGAGAAAAATCCAGGGGGATGCTCATCCGAGGGTGACTTCAAATGGAATAAAGACTGCCTCAACAGGAAATGTCTCAAATTATCTCCTAGAGTCTATGGGGGTTGATAATAGTAAGATTGTGAGGTTTTGTTGTTGTTGTTGTTTGTTTGTTTTGTTTTTCTTTTGAGACGGAGTCTCGCTCTGTTGCCCAGGCTGGAGTGCAGTGGCATGATCTCGGCTCACTGATCTCCGCCTCCCAGGTTCAAGCGATTCTCCTGCCTCAGCCTCCCAAGTAGCTGGGACTACAGGCGCCCACCACCACACCCGGCTAATTTTTG
>NW_012101832.1:727036-734302 GCF_000951045.1 Mandrillus leucophaeus | reverse complement strand
ACTACAGGCGCCCACCACCACACCCGGCTAATTTTTGTATTTTTAGTAGAGATGGGGTTTCACCATATTGGCCAGGCTGGTCTCAAACTCCTGACCTTGGGATCCGCCTGCCTTGATCTCCCAAAGTGCTTGGATTACAGGCGTGAGCCACTGCACCCAGCCAAGTTTTTTTATATAAGGTTAGTTAATTTTTTTTTAAACGAGAATTGTTTTGGATTTTATTAGCTTTAGTAGTATAACTTGTGACCAACTAGGTTGGCACATCAGAGCAGTGAAATGAACCAAAACATTGAATAATCTTTTTTTTTTTTTTTTTGAGACAGAGTCTCACTCTGTCACCCAGGCTGGAGTACAGTGGCGTGATCTCGGCCGTCAGCTCACTCCAATCTCCACCTCCCAGGTTCAAGTGATTCTCCCGCCTCAGTCTCCCAAGTAGCTGGGATTATAGGCACCCACCACCAAACCCAGCTAATTTTTGTATTTTTAGTAGAGACGGAGTTTCACCATGTTTGTCAGGCTGGTCTCAAACTCCTGGCCTCAAGTGATCTGCCCGCCTCACCCTCCCAAAGTGAGGCCTGAGGTGCACCTGGCCTCATTTGAAGGTTTTACAGATCATTTTATGCTGATACTGATAAAGAGATTTGTCTCATGCAGTTATGTTTTCCATACTGAAGTAGAATATAAAAATAGTTGGGGAAAATGTTGCTGAGTTAAACATAGTAATATTAGGTTAATGCAAAAGTAATTGTGGTTTTTGCCATTAAAATTAATGGCCACTAATAGAAACTGACCAGAGTTCTATTCTTGCTTTGCCACCTTCAACACTCTTCCAGCCTCTACTCAGTGATATGATAGTGGTGCTTTCGCCTCTGACTAGTTTTCAAAGAGAATGATGAGTATCAGTGCCTGTTTACTAAGCTTTTTTGTTTTGGTCTTTTTTTTGCTTATTCCTCATTATCACTATGCTATTATACTTTTAATATGTATTCATAATTGTTTATTTTTAATTTTTACTTTTTGTGGGTACATAGTAGGTGTATGTACTTATGGGGTACATGAGATATTTTGATACAGGCATATAATGCATAATAATCACATCAGGGTAGATGAGGTGTCTCAAGCATTTATTCTTCGTGTTACAAACAATTCAATTATACTCTTTAAGCTATTTTAAAACACACAATAAATTACTTTTTACTATAGTCACCCTGCTGTGCTATCTAATACTAGATTTTTTTTTTTTTTTTTTTTGCGATAGAGTCTCACTTTGTTGCCCAGGCTGGAGTGCAGTGGCACCGTCAGGGCTCACTGTGCACCCTTGACCTCCCGGGCTCAAGTGATCCTCCCTTCTCAGCCCCCCAAGTAGCTGGAACTATAAGCATGTGCTAATTTTTAAATTTTTTTGGACAGATGAGGTCTCACTATGTTGCCAAGGTTGCTCTAGAACTCCTGGGCTCAAACGACCCACCTGCCTCAGCCTCCCAAAATGCTGTGGTTATAGGTGTGAGCCACTGCACCCAGCAAATACTAGACCTAATTCATTCCATCTAACTATATTTTTGCACCCATTAACCATTCCCACTTTCCCCCACCCTGCCTCTGGTAACTATCATTCTGCTCTCTATCTCCATGAGTTTCTACCCTTCCCTGCCTCTGGTAACCATCATTCTACTCTCTATCTCCATGAGTTCAACTGTTTTAATTTTTAGCTGCCACAAATGAGTGAGAACACGTGAAGTTTGTCTTTCTGTGCCTGGCTTATTTCACTAACATAATGACCTCCAGTTCCATTCTTGTTGCAAACTAGAGGATCTCACTCTTTCTTATGGCTGAATAGTACTCCATTGTATGTATGTGCCACATTTTCTCTATCCTTTTGTCTGTTGACAGACACTTAGGTTGCTTCTAAGTCCTGGCTATAGTGAACTGCGCTGCAATAAACATGACAGTGCAGATATCCCCTCGATATACTGATTTCCTTTCTTTTGGATATACACCTAGCAATGGGATTGCTGGATCATATGGCTGTTCTATTTTTAATTCTTTTTTTTTTTTTTTGAGATGGAGTCTCGCTCTGTCGCCCAGGCTGGAGTGCACTGGTGTGATCTCGGCTCACTGCAACCTCCACCTCCCAGGTTCTCACCATTCTCCTGCCTCAGCCTCCCGAGTAGCTGGGATTACAGGTGCCCGCCACCACGACTGGCTAATTTTTTGTATTTTTAGTAGAGACGGGGTTTCACCGTGTTAGCCAGGATGGTCTCGATCTCCTGATATTGTGAGCCGCCCACCTCGGCCTCCCCAAGTGCTGGGATTACAGGTGTGAGCCACCATGCCCGGCCCCTATTTTCAGTTTTTTGAGGAACCTCCAAACTGTTCTCCATAGTGGCTGTCTTAATTTACATTCCTAACAACAGTGTGCGAGGGTTCCCTTTTCTTCACAACCTCTCTAGTGTTTGTTATTGCCTGTCTTTTGGATAAAAGCCACTTTAACTGGGGTGAGATAATATATCATTGTAGTTTTGATTTGCATTTCTCTTATGAGCAGTGATGTTGAGCAACTTTTCATATACCTGTTTGACCTTTGTGTGTCTTCTTTGGAGAAATGTCTGTTCAGATTTTTTGCCCATTTTAAAATCAGATTATTAGACATTTTCCTATTGAGTTTTTTGAGCTCCTTGTATATTCTGTTTATTAAGCGCTTGTCAGATGAATGGTTTGCACATTTTTTCTCTCATTCTGTGGGTTGTCTCTTCATTTTGTTGATTATTTCCTTTGGATTGTTGAGTATTTCCAATGGCCCCCGTTTTCCATTTTTGCTTTGGTTTCCTGTGCTTGTGAGGTATTACTTAAGAAATTTTGGATCACCTGAGGTCACGAGTTCGAGACCAGCCTGGCCAACATGGTGAAACCCCAAATCTCTACTTAAAATAGAAATATTAGCCAGGCATGGTGACGTGTGCCTGTAGTCCTAGCTACTCAGGAAGCTGAGGCAGGAGAACTCCTTGAACCTGGGAGGCAGAGGTTGCAGTGAGCCAAGATCACACCACTGCACTCCAGCCTGGGCCACAGAGTGAGATTCTGTCTCAAAAACAAACAAACAACGACAACAACAAAATAAAAATAAAAAAAGGAAATCTTTGCCCAGTCCAATGTCCCAGAGAGTTTCCCCAGTGTTTTCTTTTAGTAGTTTCATAGTTTGAAGTCTTAGATTTAAGTCTTAGATCAAATTTTGGTTTGATTTTCATATATGGTGAGAAGGGTCTAGTTTCATTCTTCTACATATAGATATGCAGCTTTCCTAGCACCATTTATTGAAGAGACTGTTTTTTCCCCAGTGAATATTCCTGGCATCTTTGCTCAAAAAGAGTTCACTGTAGGTTTATGGATTTGTTTCAGGGGTCTTCATTTTGTTCCATTTGTCCATATGTCTATTTTTGTGCCAATGCCATGCTGTTTTGGTTACTACAGCTCTGTAGTATAATTTAAAGTCAGGTAATGTGATTCCTCCAGCTTTGTTCTTTTTGCTCAGGACAGCTTTAGATATACTGGGTCTTTTGTGGTTTCATATAAATTTTAGGATTGTTTTTCCTTTTTCTGTGAGGAATTTTTTTTTTATAGGGATTGCATTAAATCTGTACATTGCTTTGGGCAATATGAATATTTTAACAATATTTATTTTTCCAATCGATGAACATGGAATACATTTCCATTTTTTGTGTCCTCCTGATTTATTTCATTAATGTTTTATACTTTTTATTGTTGAGATCCTTCACTTCTTTGGTTAATTCTTATGTATTTTACTTTATTTGTAGCTATTGTAAATGGGATTACTTTCTTGATTTCTTTTTCAGATTGTTTGCTGTTGACATACAGAAATGCTACTGATTTTTGGCTGGGTGCAGTGGCTCACACCTGTTATCCCAGAACTTTGGGAGGCCAAAGTAGGCAGATAACTTGAGGTCAGGAGTTCAAGACCAGCTTGGCCAACATGGTGAAACCCTGTCTCTGCTAAAAATACAAAAAATTAGCTGGGCGTGGTGGTGGACACCTGTAATCCCAGCTATTTGGGAGGCTGAGGCAGAAGAATTGCTTGAACCCAGGGGGCAGAGGTTGTAGTAAGCCAAGATTGTACCGTTGCACTCCAGCCTGGGTGACAGAGCAAGACTCCTTCTCAAAACAAAACAAAACAAAAAAACACACACAAAGTGCTGGGATTACAGGCATGAGCCACTGCACCTGGTCTTGAATTTTTAAAGACTTATTTTATGGCCTAACATATGCTCTATCCTTGAGAATGATCCATGTGCTGAGGAGAAGAATATGTATTCTGCAGCTGTTGTATGAAATGTTTTGTATCTATTGGTTCATTTGATCTTTAGTGTAGATTAAGTCTGATGTTTCTTTGTTGATTTTCTATCTGGATGATTTGTCCAACGTTGAAAGTAGGGCGCTGGAGTCTCCAGCTACTAATGTATTGGGATCTATTTCTCTCTTCAGCTCTAATAATATTTCCTTTATATATTTGGGTGCTCCAGTGTTGGATGCAGATACATACATCTTCTTGCTGAATTGATTCCTTTATCATTATATAATGACCTTCTTTATCTCTTTTTATAGTTTGTGTCTTGAAATCTATTTTGTCTGTTATAAATATAGTTACTTCTGTTCTTTTTCGTTTTCATTGACATGGAGTATCTTTTTCCATTCCTTTATTTTCAGTCTTTGTGTATCTTTTTGTTTGTTTGTTTGTTTGTTTGAGATGAAACCTTGCTTTGTTGCCCAGGTTGGAGTGCAGTGGCACAATCTCAGCTCACTGCAACCTCTGCCTCCCAGGTTCAAGCATTCTCCTGCCTTAGCCTCCCAAGTAGCTGGAAGTACAAGTGCGTGCCACCATGCCCAGTTAATTTTTGTATTTTTAGTAGAGACAGGGTTTCCCCATGTTGTCCAGGCTGGTCTCGAACTCCTGACCTCAGGTGACCCACCCACCTCAGCCTCCCAAATTGCTGGGATTACAAGCATGAGCCACTGCACCCGTATGTGTGTCTTTATAAGTAAGTTTCTTGTATGCAACAGATCACCGGGTCTTGTTTTTTCATCCGTTCAGTCTCTCTATGTCTTTTCATGGAGAGTTTAGTCCATTTACATTCAGTGTTACTATTGGCAAGTAAGGACTTATGCCTGCCACTTGTTATTTGTTTTCTGGTTGTTTTGCAGTCTTCTCTTCCTTCTTTCCTTTCTACTTGTCTTCCTTTTAGTGAAGGTGGTTTTCTCTGGTGGTACACTTTACTTTTTTGCTTTCTATTTTTTGTTTATCTGTTGTTTTTTTTTATTTGAGGTTACCATGAGGACTGCAAATCATCTCTTATAACCCATTATTTTAAACTGATGACAACTTAACACTGATTGCATAAACAAACAAGCAAAGAAAAAAACTAATAAAAATGCAACATTTTATTCCCCTCCTTTTTAAATTTTTGTTGTTTCTGTCTATATCTCATTGGACTGTCTATGTCTTGAAAAGTTGTAGTTATCGATAAACAATCACAGTACCTGCTTTTAACTTTGTATTACAGAAAGAGGCACTGAAGAGAGTACAAAAGACAGTTCTTCTTCTCCTTCTTCTTCTCCTTCTCTTTCTCCTTCTCCTTCTTCTTCTTCTTCTTTTTGAAATAAAGTCTTACTCTGTTGCCCAGGCTGGAGTGCAGTGGCAAGATCTTGGCTCACTGCAACCTCTGCCTCCCAGGTTCAAGTGATTCTCCTGCCTCAGCCTCCTGAGTAGCTGGGATTACAGGTACTCACTACCACACCTGGCTAATTTTTGTATTTTTAGTAGAGTCAGCGTTTTGCCATGTTGACCAGGCTGGTCTCAAACTCCTGACCTCAGGTGATCTGCCTGCCTTGGCCTCCCAAAGTGCTGGAATTGTAGGCATGAGCCACTGAACCCAGTTCAAAGGACAGTCTTGAATTGCTGATGGCACTGCTCCCCCATTCCCCAGCAGCAGCTGTGTGGCTCAGAGAGAGAATCAGTGTGCTTGGGGGAAGGAGAGCACAGTGATTGTGGGACTTTGTATTAGAACTCAGCGCTGCCTTGTCACAGTGGAAAACAACCCTGGGCAGAACTCAGACAGTGCTCCAGAGGGAGCATTTAGATCAACCCTCGCCAGAGGGGAATTGTCCATACCAGTGGTTGGAAACAGTTCACAGTAGTCTCAACACCCCAGGCCAAAGTGCTCTGGAATTCTAAGTAAACTTGAAAGGCCGTCAAGGCCATGAGGACTGCAATTCTGGGGAAAGTCCTGATGCTATACTGGGCTTGAAGCCAGTGGACATGGGGGACACATGACCCAATGAGACACCAGCTGGGGCTGCCAAGGTAGTGCTTGCGCCATCCCTTCCCCAACCGCAGGCAGCATAGCTTGCAGTTCCAGGAGAAAGTCCTTTCTTCCACAGGAGAGGAGAGAGAAAAGAGGGCTTTGTCTTGCAACTTGGATACCAGTTCAGCCACCGTAGGACAAGGCACCAGGCAGAGTCTTGAGGCCCCTATTCCAGACCCTAGGTTTTGGATGATATTTCTAGACACACCGTGGGTCAGAAGGGAGCCCACTGCCTCGAATGGAAGAACCCAGTTCACTCAAGAGCACTTGGGCCCCAAATAATCAGAAGCAGTACCCAGGCAGGACTCACCATGGGCCTTGCAAGAGACTCAGAGATGTGCTGGCTTAATGTGTGACCCGGCACATTCCCAGCTGTGGTGGCTACAGGAATGGACTCCTTCTGCTTGAAAAAAAGAGGGAAGAGTAAAGGGAACTTTGTCCTGCAGCTTAGGTACCAGATTGACCAAGTGGGCCTTTGAGGTCCTCAATTCCAGACCTTGGCTCTTAGATGGCATTTCTGAACCTTCCCTGGGCCAGAGGGAAGCCCACTGCCCTGAAGGGAGAGTCCCACACCTCGCAGCATTCACCACAAGCTGACTGAAGAGCCCTTAGGCCTTGAATGAACATCAACAGAAGCCAGGGAGTACTTGCCGTGGGCCTGGGGCGCTGGTGACCACAGGGAGAGACTCCTCTGCTTGAGCAAAGGGAAAGGAAGAGGGGGAAGGACTTTGCCTTGTGGCTTGGGTGCCAGCTCAGCTGCTATAGAAGAGAGCACCAGGTAGATTCCTAAGGCTTCTGACTCCCAGCTTGATTATGCTGTCATTTTTGACAAAGTGTCCATGGGAGGTGAACTGGTTAGGATTCCAATAGGAAGCCTATGGCCAGTGCAAAA
>NW_012101832.1:720498-726606 GCF_000951045.1 Mandrillus leucophaeus | reverse complement strand
AGCAAGTGCAGATGGCTGTTGCCCTCAAAGCCTAAAGAGGCCATGGGAGAGAGTATGACCAGAATGTGATGTGAACCCTCGCTGTAGGAGAGAGCCACTATCACAGGCACGAGGGCCACTGTTGCAGACACTTTGGCTGTCCCTGGAGGGGGGCAGTAGCTCTGCCAGCAGGGAGAAAGAGGAGAAAATAAATAACTCGACTTCTCTCTCCTCCTGCCTTCTGATTTCCCACTGTTCTTCCCACTGGTTGAACACAACCAGAAGCTGGTGTGCAGAGGAGCCAGGTTGATGCCGCCCATCAAAGTTGTCTCTTGGACCTCAGAGCCAGGTGAAGGGCCGAGAGAGGACATGGAAGCCAATGGAACACAACCAGCACAGGAGGAAAGATTTTGAAATCTACAGTATGTGAAACTGTCTTTATTCAACACTGCCTCTAGAATAGCAGTTTGGCTGGTACAGAATTCTGGGTTGGCAACTCTTTTTTTTTTTCTCAGAATTTTGGAGGCAAAATTTCATTGCCCTCTGGCTTCCAGTGCTACTGTTGAGAACTCCATGCTATTCTCATTCCTGATTCTTTTTCATGTGATTTGTTTTTCCTCTCTGGAAACTACAGATCTTGCCTTTTCCCCCAGTGTTCTGCAATTTCACATTGATATGCTCTGGTGTGGGGCAATTTCCTATCATTATACTACAGAGCTCTTGCAGTAGGCCTTGGTCAGTTATACTTGCTCAGTCCCTCGTAAGCACTAAATCCAGAAAACAGAGCATTCAATACAGGAAAAAGAGGAAAGCTATTCCCAGGATAATAGTGAAGGGGAATTTCAGGGTGATGATTAAGCAGCAGGAGCCTCCTCCAGCTTGGAGCAGCAGGGCAGAAGCTTCAGGATGGACAGTGCCAAGAATAATGAAATTTATAGCTTAGCTGATGTGTTAGAACTTACTAAGAGGAAATTCTCTTCTGTCAGAGGATTGGGAGATGAATTAATCATAGATTCATAGAAAATTAAGCACTTCAAAGTAGAGCAATTATTGACTCCAGGAAAAACAAAAAGTTTAACCAGGAAAAAAATGTAATCAATGAGTACAAAGCACAACTGTCAATAATATTAAGTCACAATATTATAAACATTGAGCATTAATTTAACAAAATATTGTTATTTAACTATACTAGGACAATGTGGGAAAGGAAGTCTGTGGGAGTATATATAAAGAAATCTAAATCCTCATCTTCCATATCAGGAAGTGAATAAACAGAGCTGGGAAGGTAAATCATGGTGGTATAAGCATGTTATCTGGGCAATACATAAATTGTACAAGAAACAGCTTTAAGAGTGGAAAATGTTTGTTTCAGAGGAGTAGGGACCGGTGTGGGCAGAGATGGGGCAGAAGATTACTGTTTGTCATTATACACCTTGTATAATTTCTTGACTTTTAAAACTATGTGCATGTTTTACTTTGATTTAAAACTTAAAAAAAATATCTAATATATCGGAAGGCAGAGCAAGATGGCCAAAAACAGAAGACCTCACCAATTGTCCTCCCGACAGGAACACCAAACTGAACAACTATCCACTCAAAAAATCATCTTCATATGAATCAAAAATACGGTGAGTAATCACAGTACTTGGTTTTAATTTCATATTACAGAAAGAGACACTGAAGAGAGTACAAAAGAGTCTTGAATTGCTGATGCCACTCCTCCCCCATTCCCCACCAGCAGCTGTGTTGATCAGAGAGAGAACTGGCGTGCTTGGGGGAAGGAGAGTGCAATAATTGTGGGACTTTGCATTAGAACTCAGTGCTGCCTTGTCACAGTGGAAAGCAACCCGGGGCAGAACTCAGCTGGTGCCGCCAGAGGCAGCATTTAGACCAGCCATAGCCAGAGGGGAATCATAAAGCTCACTAAGCTTAGTCTAACTAAGCTCATTTGCATGTGATGAATAACACAGAGCTCACAGTAAAACAGGGAGCATAATTATCCAGTTTTCTAAGTGAACAAGTCATTCTATGAATGTTATCCGGAATAGGTAAAGTGACTGGCCAGTGAATCAGAAACTGATTAACATATGGCTTAAGAGATTTTGATCTCTTAGCTATAAGATACACTAATGAAAGTTTCCTGTGGCAATAGTCCAAAAATGTTCACCATACCTCTTTCTTGATAGTAATCTGGGCATTTTGCTACTGTGGCTTCTCTAATATAACGGTTTTTATTTTGTTCTTATTTATGTGAGTTGGGGTTTCAAAATACTCTGATTTAAAGAAAAAAAAGAGGCCGAGCATGGTGGCTCACACCTGTAATCCTAGCACTTAGAGAGGCTGAGTGGGGAGGATCGTTTGAGGCCAGGAGTTTGAGACCAGCTTGGGCAACATAGCCAGATCCTATTTCTACAAACAGAAAATAATTCTTTAAAGAAAAATAAGATGGACCAGGCACTAGTGATTCATGCCTGTAATCCCAGCACTTTAGGAGGCCAAGGCAGGAGGATCGCTTGATTCCAGGAGCTCAGGACCAACCTGGGCAACATGGTGAAACCCTGTCTTTACAAAAAATACCCAAAATTAGCTGGACATGGTGGGGTATGCCTGTAGTCCCAGCTACTCAGGAGGCTGAGGTGGGAGGACTGCTTGAGCCTGGGAAGTCGAGGTTGCAGTGAGCTATGTTGGAACCACTGCACTCCAGCCTGGGTGACAAAGTGAGACCCTGTCTCCAAAACAAACAAAAAAAATAGTCCAAGACTGTGGATATCCTCCACAGGGATATCAAGGTGCTGAAAAGCTCAGTAAGAATAATAACTGGTCAAACAGCTGTCAAAGAAGTATGATGTCTTTTTAGCCTCAGAGTCTCTGATCAAGCAGATCCCATGAATCCTTGGCCCAGGCCTAAATAAGGTGGGTGAGTTCCCTTCCCTGCTGACACACAACAAAAACATGGTGGCCAGAGTGGATGAGATGAAGTCCACAACCAAGTTTCAGATGAAGAAGGTGTTATGTCTGGCTGTGGCTGTTGGCCGTGTGAAGATGACAGACGCTGAGCTTGTACATAACATGCACCTGGCTGTCAACTTCCTAGTGTCATTACTCAAGAAAAATTGCCAAGACATTTGAGCTTTATATATTGAGAGCAATGTGGGCAAGCCCAGGCGCCTGTATTAAGCCACATTCTAGGCTCATGCCTGTAACCTCATCACTTTGGGAGGCCAAGGTGTGAGGATTGCCTTAGGCTATGAATTCAAGACCATCCCAAGCAACAAAGCAAGACTCCATTTCTATTTCAAATAATTGTTTAAAAGGCACATTCTAATAAATTCTACTGCCACCAAAACAAAAACAAAAACAAAACAAAACAAAAACAATAAAGAAGAGAAATTATCTGGAAGCTGACTATGAAATGTGGTGTCAGGATTCTTCAATTCATTCCAATTTTCTGAAATCCATTAGATACAGTGCAACCAAACTGTGCTCAGTAGCCACTGGGACAGATAGAAAATTCTATAACTGGCTGGGCACGGTGGCTCATGGCTGTAATCCTAGCACTTTGGGAGGCCGAGGTGGGCAGATCACGAGGTCAGGAAATTGAGACCATCCTGGCTAACAGGGTGAAACCCCGTCTCCATTAAAATACAAAAAATTAGCCGGGCATGGTGGCACGTGCCTGTAGTCCCAGCTACTTGGGAGGCTGAGGCAGAATTGCTTGAACCTGGGAGGCGGAGGTTTCAGTGAGGCAGGATCGCACCACTGCACTCCAGCCTGGTGAAAGAGTGAGACCCAGTCTCAAAAAAAAAAAAAGAAAAAGAAAATTCTATAACTAATGTGAAACAGTTTTATATAAGATAACATGTGCATGATGGAACAGAGTGAACATTTTTGCAAGACTTGTCAAAGCAAAATTCAGGATTTCAAACAAAAATGTGTACTCGTGAAGAGCAATTTGCTTTGTTTATATCCTCAGACCCTGGGCTATGCTCTCACTTTACTCTGCTATTAGTAATGATAATAAAAAAAAGCTAATACTTGATGTATCTGTTAGGATAGGCTAGCTTATACAGTGGTAAACAAACAAACAAAACTCAATGGCAACACAATGCTTATTTCTTGCTTATGCTAAGTTATCCTCTATGGGCTGGCAGAGAGCTCTTGTTTATCAGCTACACAGAAATCCAGGCTAATAGAGCAACCAACATCTTCAGCATCGATGGTTGCCATGGCAGAGGGAAAGAGAAGCAGAAGAGTCTCAAAGCAGCAAATAAATGCTTCAGAGACAAAGCGATCCATTCTTTCTGCTCAAACCCATTGGTCTTTCCCAATCACTTGAAAACCAGGAAATAAAATCCTACCATGTGCTCAGAAGGCAGAACACCAGAAATATTTAGTGAAGAGCACGAATGGTCTATCATTCACTATGTGCCAAGGGCTGTTCTAATTATATGACAGGAATTATCTCAGCTAAGTCTCATAATAATCTTGTGAAATAGGTACTATTAATGTTATCATCATTCCCATTTTATAGATGAAATAACTGAGGCACCAAGAGGCTAAGTAACCTGCTCAAAGTCACATAGATAATAGATGGGAAAAGCTGAGGATTTAAACCTAAGCATTCTTGCCCCAGAGTCTGTGTGCTTAACCACAAAGCCATGATATCTCTCACTAGGTGGAAAAATTTGAGAAACCCTGCCACAGGCAATGGAGAGCCACTAAATGATTTTTTAAGCAGGAGAGTGTGAGTCAATCAGATTTGGCATTTAAAAGCTCCCTCTAGAGAGCACGGTGAAGGATTAATTTAACCAGATTTAGACTAAGGCCAGAAGGCTATTTGCAGAGTGAGGAGATGAAGATGGGGAGGGCTTGAACTGAGGTACAATCACCACTCTTCGCAATTAACTGGTTTTTTGTTGTTGTTGTTGTTGTTTTGAGACAGGGTAACAGGGTACATTGGAGGTTGGAGGGGTGGTTCTTACTGTGTTGCCCAGGCTGGATTCCAACTCCTGGGCTCAAGTGATGCTCTGGCTTGGCATCCTGAGTAGCTAGGACTACAGGTATGTGGCACCACACCCAGTAACTGGTTAATCTTGACTGTTTCAACTGAAAAATTGTTACGGTAATACCTATTTGGATGGGTTTTCTCAGGAAAAACACCCCAATGAACTTGTGTGTTTTTAAAAGTCAAGTCCCCTAGGCATGGCTAGAAGGGAAGAGACTTAGCCAGAAAATTTAATTGTTGTGATTAATAAAGTAATAGAAATGTTTAATTTTCCTCTGATGAGATGAAAGCTTTGAGGGATCCTGGTCTTGGGAGAAAGTAAAGAAATGGAGGAGAGGGTTTCACTAGAGTTTAGATAACTCTTAGCATCTGCTTACCATCTTCCCTGATTAATTATTTCCATGGCAGCCAGAGTGACTTTTTAAAACCACAAATCGGATCATGGTGTTTCCTTTTCCCCTAGTACAGTGCCTGATACTTAGAAATTTCTCATTAACATTGTGCTCAGTGAATGAATGAATGAGTGAATGAAAACACAAGCCAGATGGCAGGTGGATCCCTAAGGAAAAGGACAGCCAATGAGAAATTATCTGTAGCAAGCGTGGCTTTGTACAATGACGTTTAATAATCATTTTTAAGGAGTTGCCTGTTCTGTGCTATGCTTTCATCACTGTCCTCCACCCTTCCCAAATAACATTCAGTAAAAGTCTGCCACACAAAGCTCGCTGTTTTGTGAGAATTTAAGAAACGGAAGAAGAAAGAAATGTCTGGGCACCAGGCCAAACAATATCCAAAAAGGCAGGAGTCACAGAGGAGAGCTAATGAGTATTAGTGGGAGCACATGTTCCAAGTGAGAGGCGACCAGAGTCCTCTGAAAATTTGGGGAGGGGGTGACGTTCTTATATCCTGGGTTAGGGGCTTGGACTCTTTTAGTTGGCTGTTGGAAAAAACAAGCTGGAGGACTTTGGGGTATCCACAACCCTTAGGTTACATAAGGATGATAAGTAATTGATAGGGTTGTTGTGAGGATTATATTGGGATAATTCATGTAAAGCGCTTAACACAGTGCCTAGCGCATAGTAAGAGCTCAGTAAGTGTTAGTTGTTGTCTTCCTTCACTTTCTT
>NW_012101832.1:718466-718958 GCF_000951045.1 Mandrillus leucophaeus | reverse complement strand
TGGTGTGGGGAGAGCTTGCGAGGGCGAGTGTGTGTGTGTCGGGGAGGATGGAAGTGATGGTGCGGGTGGAAGTTGCCTGGCGTGTTCAGGTGAGACTGTCTGTATTTGAGGGCCCTGAATGAGTTCTGGGCCGGCTGTCAGTCCAGAGCTCCCAGCATGTCACTTGCAAAGCTGGGGATGAACTGCAGTGCGTGTGTGTGTGTGTGTGTGTGTGTGTGTGTGTGTGTGAAAGAGAGAATGACGAGGAGGAGGAGGGAAGTGAGATGGCGGAGAGGAAAACTGCTTAAATGATTTTGAAAGGTGGTGATTGTTGCTGCCTGCTCTTTGGTTAGCAACTCCTGTCATTTTGCAGCCTTGCTAAGATCTGACAAGAGTGCTTAGGTGGTTTTATTCCTCCTGGATATGTGCAGTGGGAAACTGCCTTATGCAGTGACACAGTGCGGATTTCTAGACAGCCTAGCCCTGGCTTGTAGAGTGCTTTGGAGGCCTATG
>NW_012101832.1:716719-718416 GCF_000951045.1 Mandrillus leucophaeus | reverse complement strand
TGGTGTGGGGAGAGCTTGCGAGGGCGAGTGTGTGTGTGTCGGGGAGGATGGAAGTGATGGTGCGGGTGGAAGTTGCCTGGCGTGTTCAGGTGAGAATGTCTGTATTTGAGGGCCCTGAATGAGTTCTGGGCCGGCTGTCAGTCCAGCATGTCACTTGCAAAGCTGGGGATGAACTGCAGTGCGTGCGTGCGTGCGTGTGTGTGTGTGTGTGTGTGTGTGTGTGAAAGAGAGAGAATGACGAGGAGGAGGAGGGAAGTGAGATGGCGGAGAAGAAAACTGCTTAAATGATTTTTAAAGGTGGTGATTGTTGTTGCCTGCTCTTTGGTTAGCAACTCCTGTCATTTTGCAGCCTTGCTAAGATCTGACGAGAGTGCTTAGGTGGTTTTATTCCTCCTGGGTATGTGCAGTGGGAAACTGTCTTATGCAGTGACACAGTGCGGATTTCTAGACAGCCTAGCCCTGGCTTGTAGAGTGCTTTGGAGGCCTATGTATATGAGTGGTGGCAGAAACTAGCCGATTATGCCTGTAGCGCAGGATCCGTTTAATCAGTGGAGACAGAAAGATGAATTCGATGAGTTCGTTGCTTCTATGGTGATTACACTTCTAAAGGTGAAATATGATCATTGTAAATTGGCAGAACCATTTAGTCTTTGTTTTCTGTGCCCTAGAAGATTCATGATTTGATACAATTAAAAGTCTGTACAATAGGAAATCTTGGTTATTAGTGAAATGTTGGCACTTGACACTTATACAAGCCGCTGTGAATCTTTTTTTCCGTATTTTCTAATTCTTTTGGCATATAATTGGAGGAGTTGGGAAAATTATTTTCCCTTTGGTTGGGGAGAAATGAATAGTTATAATTTGAGGGTGACTATGCAGTGGATTTGCCAGGGTTGTTTGCCGTATAGCGTAGTGGCATATACTATAAAACAAAGATTAAGTTATATTTGTATTTATATGTTTTGAGAAAGGAAGGAAATACTTAATTGATGCTTTCACTTAATTACCTTTTATTTTTGAAGAATAAGGTTATAAAAGGAGAACAGGGGAATGATACATGGACACCTAGTAATGTGTTTTGGTGACCTCTACCAATACGTAAATGGAAGTGCCATTAGGAAAACAAATTCCTAGACTTATTTCCTGACTTTTTGCATTAGCAATAATTCATTTTAAAAAGTATTTTAGAATCAATTTATGTTGAGTAGGTTAGTGTCTTATAGGTTGATTACTGTTAGATCTTCTGTTAAATCTGTTGGAAGAGTCGATTGATTTTAGGAGCGTATCTTGGCTTTATTCAAATTCCCTTATGTCCTCATGTGACAAATCTTGAGTCACAGTGAAGCACCCACTGAAATGAGCATTGCTGCATTTGGAGAGTCAGATGCCATTTTGGTGACTAGAACCCCCCCGCCATTTCTCATATTACCCTTGTACTTACTCATATTCCAATAAAATACAGCATATAGAAGAGAGAGGCTGATTCACTACTTCTTCCTCCAAATTTCCATTGCTTTTTATTTATTTTATTTTTTATTTTTATTTTTTTGAGACAGATTTTCACTCTTGTCGCCCAGGGTGGAGTGCAATGGCGTAATCTCGGCTCACTGCAAACTCCGCCTCAGGGGTTCAAGGGATTCTCCTGCCTGAGCCTCCCGAGTACCTGGGATTACAGGTGCCCACCACCATGCTCAGCT
>NW_012101832.1:696752-716112 GCF_000951045.1 Mandrillus leucophaeus | reverse complement strand
GCCGAGGAAGGAGGATCAGTTGAGTCCAGGAGTTCAAGACCAGTCTGGGCAACATAGTGTGACCTTGTCGCTACAAATAATTTAGAAATTAGTTGGGTATGGTGGTGCGCATCTGTGGTCCCAGCTACTCAGGAGGCTGAGGCAGGAGGATCACCTGGGCACCTGAGCCCAGGAGGTCGAAGCTGCAGTGAGTCATGATCAAGTGCCACTGCGCCCCAGCCTGGGAAAGAGAGCAAGACCCCGTCTCAAAAACAAAACAAAACAAAACAAAACAAAACAAAACAAATAAGCATCAGAATAGAGAACAAGCATGTGTTCTTTTTACTTTGTACAAGTTTTGTCGATCCTGGGGTTTTTAACTTGCTTGGGCACGAGTCTCACCAGTTTCTGGGGCCACGAAGCCATTCCAGTAATTTCAGTGTGGGAAAGGAAACTTCTTTGGTGCTGCCTTTTTAAGAAATGCTATGATTTGCTCTAGGCTCAAGATGTGATTTCTTCATTACCCAAAGCCCTGGGGTTAACGTGACTTTTAGGGTGAGCTTTTGGATTGACTTAGGTAGTGATAGAACAGAGGACAAAACTACTGAAAATTCCAGATATGTGAATGGTTACTCTGGCTGATTTATTGAGGCTGGGTTCCATTTTTGGATATGGATCATACTTCCTTTGTACTTAGGGTCATACTGGTCCAAGATTTAACTTCTAGCTCTGCAGTTCCAGATTTTATCGGTGTGTCAGGAATAACTGCTAAGCCACCCCTTCAGAGACTATGTTTTAAACTGGACACTGTCTTATTTACTATGAAAGGATCTACAGTTGTCCTTTGGTATCCATGGGGGAAAGGCTCCAGGAACCTTCTGGGGTATTGAAATCCACAGATGCTCGAGTCCCTGATACAAATAGCGTAGTGCTTGCATATAACTTTTACACATCCTCCCTTATACTTTAAATCATCTCTAGATTACTTATAATACCTAATACAATGTTAATGCTATGCCAGTAGTTGTTACTCTGTATCATTTAGGGAATAATGACAAGGAAAAAAGTCTGCACATGTTCTGTACAGATGCAGCCATCCATTTTTTACTGAATATTTTCTTTTTTTTTTTTTTTTGAGACAAGGTCTTGCTCTGCCGCCCAGGCTGGAGTGCAGTGGTGCAATTATAGCTCACTGTAGCCTCAGACTCAATCTATCCTCCCACTTAGCCTTCCAAAGTGCTGGGACTACAGGCATGTGCCACAGGACCCAGCCATGTTTTCGAATATTTTCAATCTGCAGTTGGTTGAATCCACAGATGCAGAATCCATTTCTAACAGAGGGCTGACTATACCTTTCTGATGACCTAAATATTTGTGTCCACTATTGGGACACTCCTTTCTTAGTGTCAAGGTTTGTGAGAAATTAAGAGCTGTTTGATGGGCAAAGATGTATTTATTCATTTACTGGATTGTCTGCAATTGAGACAGGGTCTCACTATGTTTCTCAGGCTGGTTCTAACTCCTGGGCTCAAGGAGTCCTCTCGTCTCAGCCTCCCAAAGTGCTGGGATTACAGGTGTGACACATCATACCCGGCAGAGCAAAGAGTTAAAAGTACAAGACATTTGATCATCTTGAGGAATATTTACCTCAGACTGAAACACCATATGAAATTCTAGAGTCTGACAGAAAGTATAATAATTTTTTGCTTTTCCCTTCTTCTGCTACATCCTATCTCTGAAATGTTTCACCCCACCCAACACTGCCTATGTTCCAACTCCTATTGTATATTTTTAAATTTACATTTAAATTTACTTTTTGAAAAAAGTAGCACTTTCATGTAGTTCAAAATTCAAAAGGTCCAAAGGGGAATATGTACAGTATAAAATCATTCTCCTGTCCCTCATCCCTCCCTGGAAGTAACCATTGTTGGCAATTTCTTTTCTTTTCCTTTTTTTTTTTTGTGTGTGTGAGACAGAGTTTTGCTTTTGTCGCCCAGGCTGGAGTGCAACGGCGAGATCTTGGCTCACTATAACCTCTCCCTCCCGGGTTCAAGTGGTTCTCCTGCCTCAGCCTCCCAAGTAGCTGGGCGCCCTCTATTTTTAATAGAGATGGGGTTTCACCATGTTGGTCAGGCTGGCCTCGACCTCCTGACCTCGGGTGATCGACTCGCCTCGGCCTCCCAAAGTGCTGGGATTACAGGTGTGAACCACCATACCTAGCCCATTGTTGGCAATTTCTTACGTGACTTTTAAGAGATAATATATGCGTAGACAAACGACAACATTTAAATATGTTTCTTTGCAGTGCTTTTATGCAAACGGTAGCATATTACCCACAACTCTTGACATCTGCATTTTTCAATCAACAGAACATGGAGAGCATTCACTTTCCATGCACATTGAGGAGTGCTTTGCTCTTTGAAGGTGTTTTCTAAGGCTACGACCAAAGTTATCTTGATTAAGTTGAAAGATACTCTTAAATGATTTGGAAGACACTGCTCTCTCTCTCTCTTTTTTTTGAGACGGAGTCTTGCTAAGTGCAATGGCGCTATTTTGGCTCACTGCAAACTCCACCTCCTGGGGTCACGTTCTCCTGCCTCAGCCTCCTGAGTAGTGGGGATTACAGGCACCTGACTAACTTTTATATTTTTAGCAGAGACAAGGTTTCACCATGTTGTCAAGGCTGGTCTCGAACTCCTGACCTCAAGTGATCTGCCCACCTTGGCCTCCCAAAATGCTGGGATTACAGGCACAAGCCACCACGCCCAGTGGACTCTGTTCTCTTTGAAGGTATCTTAGAAAGTGTCCTAGGCCCATAGACACATATAAGCCTACCGTTAAGATGGCAGAGAGGCAGAATAATGGAAGAGTCTGTAGACTTCATGTTGAAACAGCTAGTTAAACTCCTTTACTTTGCCTATTGCAGCTTGGTGACCTGATTCCACATACACCTAACTTTCTCAGTTTAATTTTCCTAGTTTGAAAAACGAAAGTGCTTTGTAAGCTAATGTGTTACACAAATGTCTGCATTATTTATTTTCACCATTGCTGATCATAAATTTTTTTATCTTGATTTTATTAGTTTTACTTTTGACTTTATTCCCTTAAGATAGTCTGGTTACTGGAAGCCACAGTTAGAATGACTCACCCAGTAATTCCCTAGTCTTTAAGCCAAAACCATTTTCTATATATGGAGTTCTGGCATTTTTGCAAAAATGTGCTTTATGGTACCCTTGAGGATGGTCTCTGGATGTTTCCTGATTTCAAACTCGTATGGAAGATTAGACCAGGGAATTTCTTTGTGTAGAAATTTTCTCATAGTTGTCTTAAATTTCAACTCATGTACGTTAATCTTTAGCTTTGCTTTACATTTGTTTTCTGTTGATAGCCAAGTCATTGCTTATTAAATATTCCCTAGAAATGAACTTTCCTATCAATTTTAAATTATTTTAGCTGTATCTGTGGCACTTCTTTTTTCTTTTGAGATGGAGTCTCGCTCTGTTGCCCAGGCTGGAGTGCAGTGGCACAGTCTTGGCTCACTGCAACCTCTGCTTCCCAGGTTCAAGCGATTCTCCTGCCTCAGCCTCCCGAGTAGCTGGGATTACAGGCTCCTTCCACCACACCCAGCTAATATTTTGTATTTTTAGTAGAGACAGAGTTTCATCATATTGGCCAGACTGGTCTCGAACCCCTGACCTCAGGTGATCCGCCCACCTTAGCCTCTCAAAGTGCTGGGATTACAGGCGTGAGCCACCATGTTCAGTCTGTGGCACCTTTTAAAAAGTAAAAATTCCAATGGAGCTAAACAACAGAAGGAGTTCTGCTTCCATTTCTAGTTGTTAAATGCCTTTCTCTAGCCAAGATCACATACATTTCTGGGTTTTTTACAGCTAGTGCACTGTAACTCTGACAGTCATGCTTAGATTGATACAGTTTTACTGAAAGTGATTTATCAAAATCCCCATTAGATTGTCTTTTAATGTCAACATATTAAACCTGTTCCCTGAGAGATACTTTCGTATTTGTTCTCCTTGCCCTTTAAATATCATTTGGTGCCAGTGAGATGAAGACTAGAAAATGTAATATCTTTTAGGGGAACTTCGCAAGCCTGAGATCCCCTACTACATATAGTCATTCAGAAAATGTTTCTTAAGCACTTACTACCTACTTTTTCTCAGACATTGTACCAGGATATATAGATTAAAAGAAAGGGTTTTTGGTCTCAAGGATTTTACGGTCTAATGGGGAAGCAGATGTGTACAAATATAAATGATGCAATATAGAAATTATTGTGGCATGGTATACAGGGAGAAATGAAAGCACTGAAGAAGGCAAAGAAGTCTTCCTCAGGAAGTCATGGCTTCAAAGAGAAAAGTAGGCTGTGTCTTAAAGGATAAACATGATTTGCCAAGTGAATTTAGGGAACTTTGCATTCTAGGAAGAGGGAACAGAATGTGTAAAGCCTCCGAGGTGCACTGTTTTGTGTGTGTGTGTGTGGGGGGGATTCTTTAGTATATTTTGACTGCATTTTGAGGAGTGATGAGGAGTAGAGTTTGATAGGTAGTTAGGATCCTGTAAGGTTAAAACCTGAGCTCTGTGGTTGACTTGCTCCGTGACGTAGAGATTTTGAATATGCACTATGCTTTAGACTTCCTGTTGTATAAGAAGCCCATAGTATTGTAGGTCCACCTGCTATTCACATGGGGTTATAAATATTGCAGGCATGAAACGCTTCCTAATCGCTGAATAGTAAGAAAGGTCTGAGCACGGTGCCCATAAATTCTCCATTGAAATGTACCTTTGTGGGTACATTCAATTATTTTAGCATAAGTCTAGTGAAGTGCCAGAAGTAGATATTATGTTATTTCTGGAGCTCATGATGTTGATTTTTGAGGCTGAACATGCTCTTAGGCTCAAGCAGGTCATATTTGGAATACCTGATGTGTGCTCCTGGTTGCTCAGTGCTTAGGATGCATAAACAGGTAGCAGCAGTCTCATCTCTCAGTATATATACTTTTCAGCAAATCTTTTTTTTTCTAGATAAATTAGAAAACTACCTTCTTTCTGCATTTTTCATCTGATGTCATTATGGTATGTAGGTGGCAGCTTTCTTGGGCACAGTTGTCTATATAACTGTTCACCACATGAGTCATTGTCTGTTTCTTTTCTTCTGCCTGAAAATTCCATCTTGGAAATTGTGTCATGCAATCAGTGACTGCAACATTCTACTTGTTATGTACATTGCCACTGACTGTATATGTTATGTTGATGGACTCTACTTGCGCTACAGAGAAGGAATAAAGTGACTTATTAAATTGAGTCAGACTCAGTTCCTCCAAATGGTATTTCCTGTAAAAATGATGCCAAGCAAGAATCTGCATAAAACATACATATGCTTTACACTGTAAGCACACAGTGCCTATCTTTTGTTATTGTGTCTGTTTAAATCCTTATCACAGTTGTACTCCTGTTTGATCAAGTGGCCAGTTTAACTAGATACTAGCTTTGAAGAAGTTCTGTATTGGCCCCTGGAATGTGACAGTTCATACCACATTGAAAAGGTAAGAACCAAGTCTTTGTAGAGTAGAACACCTTAAAGTTAATCCACTTTTATCAAATTCCTCTATTGTTAAAGCAACAGTCCTGTATTGGCTAATTTTAAAAATTGTAATGTGCCACACTTTACCCGTCCCTAGAATGTAAGCTAGGGGACAGGGGTCTATACTTGTTTTGTTCACTGTAGTATTCCCAGCACCTAGAACTGTGCTTGGCACAGACCAAGCTCTCAGTAAATATTTGTTTGAATGCCTGAATTGATTTTGTCATCTGTAAATGTTTTGTTTCATATTAGAAGATACCTTTTCTAGGTTATCTGAATAATTGTTTTAATTCTTAGGAAAGCTATTAATTTTCTGAAAAATAAGTTTTGAAATATGTTTGGAAGGCCCTATGTCAGTCAAGGACCAGTCGGGAACAGAAGCCACTGTTGGTCTTATAAGCAGAGGGAATTTAAAATAGGGAATAGGTTACACGGTTGCTAGAAAAGCCAAGAAGCTAAACGGGCTGGTGAGGCACCCCATCGATTAGCAATGCCTGGGAACTACTGTGCCCACAAGGAAAATAGACGGTGCACTGGTGTCACCAAGGGCTGGAAGTCCCTGTGGTCTGGTGTGAGCGGAAGCATGGAAAGAGGAGCTGTCTGGTGAGAGCTGGAACTAGGCCGAGTGAGAGAGTGTATTACCCTGGCTGCTCCCTGCTCCTGCCTCTTATCCTCGTCAGTGCCTCCCGTTGATGGAACTTATCCCGAAATCAGTTGGCAAAGGGAGCCTGGGAGATGTAGTTCCCTGTGATCCCAGCGCAAACAGGCAAAGACACAAAGGCAGTGAATTCTCCAAGATGTAATTTCTTTCCCCTTATAGTATTTGAATTATTTTGGACAAGAGAACAGAACGTTTTCCGGCGGATACAACATTGAGTGCTTCTAAAGGATCTTGACTGTTGGTGAAACAATTATTAGTCCCAGGAAGTAATGTAACAACTCAGTCATAGTTTATATACTTAGGGGGTATGACTAGGCAAATTGGCTCCTATATTGAAATGTATTTGACTGTTGGCTGCTGCCAGGAGCAACTTAGGTTACTCAGAAAATAAGTTCCCACCCTGTCAATTCTGAGAAGTCTTAGGTATGGTATATCCACATTGAGTACATCTACAACTGGACAGCTTGAATTAATAGCACAGAAGCCATACACAGAGAATGTTGAAGATTGCAGCCTTAAAACGTGGTACAGCTCACTCTTTTTTTTTTTTCTTTCGTTTTTTTGGAGACAGAGTCTTGCTCTGTTGCCCAGGCTGGAGTGCTTTGATGCCGTCTCAGCTCACTGCCATCTCTGACTCCCGGGTTCAAGTGATTCTCATGCCTCAGCCTTCCAGGTAGCTGGGATTATAAGTGTGTGCCTCCATGCTCAGCTAATTATTTGTATTTTTAGAGTAGAGACAGGGTCTCACCACATTGGCCAGGCTGGTCTCAAACTCCTGGCCTCAAGTGATCCACCCTCCTTGGCCTCCCAAAGTGCTGGGATTGCAGACGTGAGCCACCAAGCCCGGGCCTCAGCTCAGTCTTTTCTTTATAGTTAAGGTGACTGCGGTGTGGCTGTTCTATCTTGTGCTGCATGTCAGTTTGACTAGTCTTACTGATTTGTTTGTTTTACCCCACAACTTCAGATAAGTTTGCACTGGGTGAGGCAGGCAAGATCACTGGGTCTGTTTTCTTCTACCCTGACCTGAAAAAATATTTTGTCTTGTAAGGAATGTTGCTGCTGCTCCATTTAAGGGCAGAGCTTTCCAAGTTGTGGCTACTTGTTTTCTTCTTGATTATAAAAGTGTCTAATGAGTTATATGAGACAAGTTTAGCCCTTTCTAGAAGTGCTTTTTTTGTCAATCAGGTCACCTGCATTTGGGCCCTTGCTATATTAATGGAATTGGTGGAACTAGGCCAGCAGAATTTTCAGTGCAGTGTGAGTATGTTTGCTTTTAGGCTATTACTTCCCACAGAGGCCACAGATAAAGGACTCTCATTGTTTGAGTGAAGTTACCAACTGTAACAATTGCATAGGTTTCCTTGTTTCTTTCTTTTCTCCAAAAAACTCATTTCCTCTTGGCAGGCGGTTACTATAATTCACAGGTGTAATGAAAATGTAATTTGGGATTTGAAAAAGCATATCAGACTGCTTTCCAGAGTACCGGTTCTTTTCAACTGGTCCATTTCAACTTAAGAGATCCATCTATGCATTTTTGAAGCTTCACATTTAATAAACATAATATTTCACTGCTATGTTTGACTATTCCGTTTCCTACACTTTCTCCTTCCCTACCCCACTCTTCTGGATCCTGTGTTTCCCCACAGGCTTTGTGAATGCCGGTCCACTGATGGCTGAACTGCAGGTCTCTCCCCAGTGGACAGCCCCAGAGATGAGCCAGATCTGCCTCAGCTGTGGCCATCCGTCAGCGTAAGGTTGCTCTGGTGGTCGTCTTCAGTTTGTCCAGCTCTTCCCCTTATCCCCCATCCTCCCTCATGTGTGGCTGAAGCTTGCCCTGGAATCCCTCCTTTGTAGCATGTCACTGGGTAGTAATAGAATTTTATTATTGTTGCTTCTTTTCATTTTCAATTAATGTTAAGTGATTCTCTGACAAGTTTTGTTGACCATAGCCCTCTTTTCCCCTCAGTTTACAGATTTCCTGTAGGAATTCTGGTTTGCTTTTAAATACATATAGGATACAGTTTATTTAAGTTCTGGATTTCATAAGCTCACTTGGAAAATGCTTTTTTTAAAAAAAAAATTTCAGGTCGAAGCTTCCAAGAAGAAATTTCTTAATCTGAAACAACGAGAACTGGGTTCCTCAGGCCTCATGTCATTTCCCCTCACCCACAAACCAAATGTGTAATGCTCTCATTTTATGATGTGTTGAAACAGTGAAGCAAATGTGAGAGGGGGAGAGACCTACTCTCAGCTGTAGCTGATAAGCGTGTCCTAGCATGGTGATTTGAGCAATTAGAGCACCTTTTCTTTTCCTTTTCTTCAAATAGCCATGCTGTCTTTTGCAGCAGTTGCTGGTGATGGAAGACCATAAATCCCCAGGCTCTGTCTACCACAGAGCTTACATCTTTAGATGTGGGTTTACATGTTAATCCTGCAGTGTTACTTCACCTCATTGGTCCGAAGTGCACACACAGTATATTTTGTTGTTTAACTTCCTCTTTTCTTGTCTAACTGGAAGTCCCCAAATGTGTGGATTTAGAAAATAGTTCTCTAGTGTTTCTAGTTTTGAGTTAAGGAAATTTTGTCTGAATATTATTTAGGTGGTTGTTTTTATTCTATGCCTTCAAAAATAATTTCGTACAGGATTTTCTGTGTGAACTGGTGACATCATATGCTGTAGTGTAAAGCTTGTAGAGAAGGGGGCATCAGTGTATTTTTGTTGTTGTTGACACTTTATCACTCCTTGTAACTGACACAAACCCTGAGAAGAGAAACAGGAAGGAAACTCCCTATTCTTACCATGATGCTTTTGTTCAAAATAGCTGAAAACAGCAGAGCTGACGGAAACCAATTTGAGTGTGACAGCTGATTTGAGAAAGAAAGAATTAAGAGATGCAGGTGCTTCTGCTATGTTGAAATCATTTTTACTGAAAGATTAGCTGTTTGGAACAGGGATTGACTTTGTCTCTCTGAAAGTAGGCATGAAGAGTTCGGTTAGAGGAACTGTTACAGATGGAGGAGAAACTTGAGGAAAGGTCTTGCCTGTAGTGTGACTACAGTATTAATATTCCCAGATTATATGAAAGAGAAGGGAAGCTTCATTAAATGCAACATTGGAATCAGGAAGACTCCAGCTTGGCTCCTCTGAGCATTCTAACTTGTTCTGAGTCTAGTCTCAACAGAAGTAGCCTGACACAGGTGGCTCAGATCAAGGGTCCATATTATGGGCAGAGTAAAAATAGGTCCCAGTTTCATTAGACTTCTCATACTTTTAAGGAAAGAAAGATTTGTTGCCATAGTTGTTTTCTGTCTTACGGGATTTTAGGAGCTGGGGAGATGGGAGGATCCCTGTACTTATAATCAGTAAATGCTGGTTGTTTTTTTTAAACAACAACAACAACTTTATCTTTTATGATTATGAAACCTATACCCCATGATAAAAATCACTGGAAAGTATGAAAAATATAATGATGCTGAAGGTATTTTTCATAATTCTTTTTTTTTTTTTGAGACAAGGTCTCTTGCTCCGTCACCCAAGCTGGAGTACAGTGGCACAATCTCAGCTCACTGCAACCTCTGTCTACCAGGCTCAAGCAGTTCTTCTGGCTAAGCCTTCCGAGTAGCTGGGACTACAGGTGCACACCACCACGCCCAGCTAATTTTTGTATTTTTAGTACAGACAGGGTTTTGCCATGTTGCCCAGGCTAGTCTCAAACTCCTGAGCTCACATCATCTGCCTGCCTCGGCCTGCCAGAGTGCCGGGATTACAGGCGTCAACCATCACACCCAGCCTTATTTTTCATAATTTTTATCACCCATTTACTTAAGCTTATACCATAATGATTTTATATCATTAGTTTTTGCTTAACATTTATTATAAGCTTATTTCATGATGTTAAAAACATTTAAATACCTTTTTTGTATCCCATCATTAGAATATGTCATTATTATCTCTTGCCCAATTGTTAATATTTGAGTTTTCAACTTTTCAACAATACAAATAAGGAAGTATAAATTTTTGTGGTGTTGTTAGAGTGATGGGTTATTTATGTGTTCAGATTTGAGTAGTCAAGTGGGCCCTCTAATTGAAAAAGTTACCAGGGGGATTCTCTGGGTTGAGCCCACGTAGAGACGGCTTTGCTCTGGGTGTTATTCTGAACTGCTTCATTGCAGTAGATGTCTGCTAAGGCAAGGAATGGGGAACTTGGGAGAACCCTGGTTTCTCCATAAGGGATGTAAGGAACATAAGGGACATAAGGAGCATAAAGAACAGCTTTATGGGTCATATCACAGCAAGATGGGCTGGCACTTTCACATTATATTCCTGATGTGCGGAAATACCCTTGTGCCAATGACTAGCATCTTAGGTTGTTCATATAGTCCTCATTGACTTAAACTTAGTCCTCTAGGAAGATGCATTAGAGGTCCTGCATTAGTAGAAAGGAGGTAACAGCTACTGCATTATTATTTCTTTTGAAGAAGGGCCTTAGACTGGAAATGAAGACAGGGACTGTGTTTTCACATCTATCTGCATACCTAATGCACAGTGTCTGGCACATAGTGTCTGTGTCCCTGTTATGAGCAGCATTATTCTATTAATGTGTGTTCAGGTCATCTACTTTGTTTTGTTTTTTGATAGTCACCCTCATACTATTAGCCCAGATAGCTGAAGATCTGTGACAGTCCAAGAAGCTGAACAGGTGAATCTCATGGTTGCTTTGTGGTAATTGCTTCTTTGTGCCATTTCATTTCTGTGCTTCTGCCACCTGTGCTGCTTTGAAAGCTGGAGCTAGACATGAAGCGAATCCTCTGCCCTCTCAGTAGGAGGTTTTGGTGTGACACATCGTCTTGGGAAAAATGTAGCATGAAGTGTGAAACAGGAGGCTGAAATAGCAGCCCTTTAGCCCTTTTGTGGGATGGGAGTAAATATTTAGACATTGTTCTCAGGTGCTGTGGAATTTAATAGCCTTGCAGCAGTTTTAGAAACTCTCCTTGTGCCCAATGGAACAGGTTTGTTTAATTTAAAGAATCTTACTTGGGCTTTTTTGAAATTGTGATACCCCTCCCCCTGCCTTTCTCTTGCCGTGCCCCGCCAGACTTTCCCTGGGTTCATCTGCCTTATGTTCCCTTTGCAGGATCTTTCTATTCACATGGCTGGTATCTTTGCCCCACCCCCTTGTGCCATATCTTTGACCTCTACCTCATTGTATTCTATTCTGAAACACCTAGGTTTTGAAACATCGTGGTGAATGTTTTCCTTTTCAAAGGGCAAATCTCCATCTTTTGCTCTCCTCCCTTAAGCCAGGGCTGTTTTGATGACTGATATTCAGCACCCACTGGACTAACCAACCATCTGTACTTTGATCCCAGAATTCATTTTGATTCTGCTGTTTGTTTAGAACTGGAAGCTCTCTAGCTTGTTTGGATGTGGTTGTGATTCAGTGAAACTGGCACTGATTTTCCATCTGTTTGCCGTTGGTTGGGACTTCCCCAGTGTGTTAGGAAAGCTGCTGTGCTGAGTTGCGAAGAGAAATTCGCATGTCCATGGTCTTGTACAAGGGCTCATTTGCTCACTTAGAAGGTTTTGTGTAGAGCCTCTGCCTGGGTGAAAGACATGAGCTTTCCTGGAAACAATGGAAAAACATTTTCTGCCTGGCCACTCTGTCTTGAGCTCTAGTACGTTACACTGTTTTTCCCTTCTGGGCTTCTTTTTGAGGAAGGGGAGTGTGGATGGGAGGAACTTCGTCTTCACAGTCTCAGATTCCCAGGAGCAGAGAGTGAATTGTATGTTGTAACTTAAAAAAAAATAAATAAAAAGAACACCTAAAGAACAAGATATCAATTTCGTGACCATTATTGAGCATCTACTATGTATAACACACGTTTGGGTGTGTAAAGGTGATTCTAAGTTCAGTCCAGCGGATCCTTTCTTCTGTGAACTTGGGCAAATGGCTTGACCTCTCTAGGCCTTAGTTTCTCCAACTGTGCTTAGACTAGATCATTCCTAAGGTTTGTTACAATTTTAGAATTTTATACTCTAAATGTGTATCTGTTTGTTACAGAACAAGAGAAGAGGCCTTTCCACAAAACTGACATATTCTTATGTCTCACTTCAAACTAAATGGCTTAAAAATGGTTCCTCTAGAGCAGGATTTCTCAACCTCAGACTATTGACATTTTGGGTAATTCCTTGTTGTGGGCACTGTCTAGGGCATTTTAGAATGTTTAGAAGCCAGCATTCCTGTCCTCTGCCCACTAGATGCCAGTAGCACTTCCCCACCCCTCTGCCAGTTGTGATAACCAAAAGTGTCTCTAGACATCAGCATTGCCCCTTGAGGGGAAATTGTTTCTGTTGGGAGCCATTGGTCTAGAGGGACAAAGATGAGACTATTTGAATATGGGCTGTTTTTAATACCAGTTTTCATATTGTTCCACTATTGCTTATTCCCTGTTTAATCAGTAAGCATGTATCAAGTGTGTACTATACACCGAGCCGACACTTGATTATGAGCGACTTTAATGACCATGTCAAATTTATAAATGTTGAGTCCACCTGGCCAACTTTGAAATGATTGCCCAACTGTTAGCTCTGCAGTCCCTATACGCCTACACCCACCAGCCTGCTGTTAGCCTTGGTCAGGGTAATGATTGAAATGTATGAAAGCATTTACTCGCAAAGGCTATCAGGTAGCAACTTAGGAAGGCCCTGGGATTGTGAGTTATGGATTGGGACTGGGTCGTGTGCATCCAGAACCTAGTATTATGATAGTTATCCCTTCAGCTTTCTAGGGGAAAAAAATCCCTCGTCAATGTGGTGGGGTGGGGAGTCTATCCTAGGGATGGAGGTTGAAGAGCAATCTCACTGGACAATGACCATATCACCCTTTTGAGTAGCTTCTTCTAAACACAGGCCGCTTTCCTCCCGCAGCGGGCAGGCTCACTTTGCAGCTTTAGTTTTTTGTTTTGTTTTTGTTTTTAAATATATGAGTAGATACTGGTTGTTGCAAAGAGGAAGTTAACCTGAAGTAACCTAAAAATGTAAAGAACTAAATGTCCCCAGGAGATGAAGACAGTAACTTGAGAACCAAGTTTGCATATATTACCTGAAGTGAGGTCACTAGGAAATTGGTTTAATTATAATATCAAGTTTTAAAATGTCAGGTCCACCTGGCTGACTTTGAAATGATTTGCCCAGCTGTTAGCTCAGCAGTCCCTCCCTGCACACCAACTCCACCCAGCCTGTTATTAGCCATTGAAGTGGTGATTGAAATGCATTCGATTTCCCAAGAAATCTAATCTTTGGACTTGCTACATTTGCTATAAAATATCAGTTTAGTTTT
This sequence comes from Mandrillus leucophaeus, assembly GCF_000951045.1. NCBI lineage: Eukaryota > Metazoa > Chordata > Mammalia > Primates > Cercopithecidae > Mandrillus > Mandrillus leucophaeus. Next base: position 702,533 of record NW_012101832.1, on the reverse strand, counting down.
AATAACTTTGAATTTGCTCCCAGTACCCCTAGTTTTTCTCATCTGTTTTAAATTCACATTCTTCACCCGGTCGGGTGCAGAATGGTGCTTCTCGCTGATTAGGGTGAGCATCTTTGCTGGGATGCTCTGGGATTCCAAAGCCATGATTCAGACACTTAAGCCTGTGTCAGTCCCTATCCTTAGGTCCTGGCAGGCTCCGTGTTCCATTCCAGCTGAGCCTTTGCTGGAGTAATTACCCACATGGAGTCTTCAAGCCAAACAATTGTTTGTACTGAGATAGTCTCACTGTTTGGCTCCTAATGAAATAATCTCTTTCCTGCCCTCAATGAAAGCAGCTATTTTTTGTGTCCTCCCTCCCCTATTCAGAGAAGCCATGTCTCATCCACCACTCTTCCAGCTTATTCATAAATGCTTTAAGCAGAGTCTTTGTGTAAAGGAAATTGGCTAGAGCTGAAATATCATAGGCTAACCAGGAGACAAGGAGCATTAAGGACACCCTTTCCCTTGACTTTCTATTTAGGGTATTTAAATTACCTTTGTGTGATTTTCTGTAATAAGTGATCTAAAAACTTAAATCCACATAAGCAAAATACTCATACTAGGTTTTAAAAAAGTATACTAAATTAGGCCGGGCACCGTGGTTCATGCCTGTAATCCCAGCACTTGGGGAGGCCGAGGTGAGCGCATCACTAGGTCAGGAGATCAAGACCATCCTGACTAACGTGGTGAAACCCCGCCGTCTCTACTAAAAATACAAAAAATTAGCCAGGCATGGTAGGCATGTGCCTGTAGTCCCAGGTACTCGGGAGGCTGAGGCAGGAGAATGGCGTGGACCCTGGAGGCGGAATTTGCAGTGAGCCAAGATTATGCCACTGCACTCCAGCCTGGGCGACAGAGCGTGAATCCGTCTTAAAAAAAAAAAAAAAAGTATACTAAATTAGTATACTTTTATTTGTTGTTGTTACCTAAAGGAGCTCTCAAAAATAAAAGCTGGCCAGGCATGGTAGCATATGCCTGTAGTCCCAGCTACTCAAGAAGCTGAGGTGGGAGGATTGCTTGAGCGCAGGAGATTAAGGCTGCACTGCACTCTAGCTTGGGCAACAAAGCAAAACCCTATCTTAGAAGAACAAACAAAAAACCTAACAACAGAACAACCACAAATCAGTGAGTGCAGCAGGAGAGGCAGCAGAGTGCTGTGGGAGTTGGAATAGGAAGGAGAAAAAGCTTCAAGGGGAAAGTGGGCAGAGCAAGATTTGCACAAAAAGATGTTTTGCAAATAGAGGAAATAGGCCCTGTAAAGCTATTTGTGAGAGATTATAAGTTGATCAACAAAGTGTAAGTAGTTCTTCTCCCTTTTTTTTGGGGGGGGGGGACAGAGTCTTGCTCTGTCACCCAGGCTGGAGTGCAGTGGCTCAATCTTAGCTCACTGCAACCTCCGCCTCCCAGGTTCAAGCAATTCCCCTGCCTCAGCCTCCCAAATAGCTAGAATTACAGGCGTGAGCCACAATGCCTGGCTAATTTTTGTATTTTTAGTAGAGATGGGGTTTTAGCATGTTGGCTAGGCTGGTCTTGAACCCCTGACCTCAGGTGATCCACCGGCCTTAGCATCCCAAAGTGCTGGCATTACAGGCGTGACATACCACGCCCGGCCTCTTCTAACCTTTTTAAGGAGTATTTGTGTGAACAGAACCAATGAGTTTCTTCAAATTGACTTCTGACAGTAGTCTAAGTGGTCTCCATTTCTGATTCACCCTTTTTTCCAATTCCAAATTGCCATTATCCATGTAATTGACTCTAAAGAGAGCAAAAATCTATCTTCTCCAGCAGTTTTGGTCATAGATTTTTAGCTGGTTCTCTTTATCATTTGCAACTGAGTTCATTCATATGTTCCAGCGTTCAAGAATTTTTTCCTTCAGTTCCAGAACTCTTTGCTTCCATCCTGTGGTTTCTTGGGAGCACAGTTCTAAGCTTTCTTAAGATAAGTGTTTTAACCACACCATCTACCATTTTCCTCAGAAGTTGTTCTCTTCTTATGGCGTGTGTTTAGGGTGTTCGGGGCACCAGTCACTAGGGATTGGAAGGATTTTTTGATGGATCTTCAAGTGACCGTGTCTTGAAGGTTAGCCATCATCAGTTCACTCCATGAAATGAAAGCTTAAGGGGGTCCACTTTTGCTCTTTTTTGAAAAAGTCTATTGTCCTCAAAGAAGGAGGTGAACCTGATCAGATTTTTAAGTTTTGTCTTATTCAGTGTTTGTAGCATCAAGGGACTGGCCTCTAATGGAAGCAACTGGGGGGCCTCGTTGGCTTATGTAATCAGTCTCATCTCACTGACTTTACAGGGTTCTTCAATACTGTCAGAAAATCTCTTGGCTAGCTCTTTCTCCCTCCTTAAAATACGTTGGCTCTTTACGATAAAAACAATCATAGCAGCACATACCAGAATCTCCTAGGGAAACCCCCGAAGACTTGGGCCTTGTCTCAGCTCTCAGACATAACTACCAAGATCTTTGCATAGCTTTCCCAGGACCAACTGGAAATAAATTTTTTTTATGATGATATAATTGACAAATGAAAATTGTATATGTTTACAGTATATAATGTGGTGTTTTGACATATATGTACGTTGATTTTTGTGGCAGTCAGGAGGTCCTCTAATTGGAACAGTGACTCACCACACCCAAGAGTCCCTCTGTCTGTATCCCATCCCCAAATCAGAAAAAGGCCTGTGGGTCTCTGTGGGTAGGATTCACTCTCTCAGATTTCTCTGTGAGTCAGTAACATGACAAGTGGCATCTCTACACACAGTTTTAAGAGGAAGTGATGTCATTGTTGGTATATAGAAGTGAGAAGAGGAGTAATGAGAATTAAAGAAAGACCCTGATCATGGGAGAATTTAAGCCATACTTTGAAGTTTGGAGTTCAGTTGATGGTGGGGGGTCCACTGACATAGCTTTGAATGAGGTGATGACATTATCAGAACATATGTTGGCAGAATGTCCTTTTCAAAGCCAACAAGGTCCAAACTAGGATCCCATTCTTTCCCTCCTGAAGTCACCTGGGGAATTGAGTTGATAATAATGATACGGGATGACTGATTGATAGTTCTTTATTCCCAGAAACATCACCCAAGTAGAAACTAGTTACCTTCCACTGGTGGGAGAGACAACAAGGAAGAGTGACAGTAAATCCCTACCTGTTAGTAATAAACCAATGGCCAGGCCCAGTGGCTCATTGCCTGTAATCCCAGTACTTTGGGAAGCCAAGGTGGGAAGATCACTTGAGCCCAGGAGTTCAAAACCAGCCTGGGCAACATAGCAAGACCTCACCTCTACAAAATAATAATAATAATAATAATAATAAAACCAAGGCAGTAAGATTATGTGGAGCCAGATTTACTAAAAGTTAATTGCCTTCCCTTCAACCTTTTTGGAGTAGTTTAATGAATTTTTGAGATAAAGTTACTGTCTTTCAGAAGAGGTAGATTTGAGATAATCTGGTTAAGGTATATTGACTTGTCAGAGAGGTGTATTGACTTGTCTAAAGTCACACAGGAAATTAGTGCTGTAGTTTAGATAATCCGTATCTTTAGCTCTGTAGATAAGAAGGGCCAGTTAAATAACATGAGAAAGATGAAGAATGACTCCTTCCTTTGTCCTAGTAGACCTCAGTCTGCTTCCCTGTTGATTTCTTTGTGTTACAGGCTTTAATGTTTTTTGAGAAAAGCCATTTTAAGTTAACTACTGAATTAGCTTTAGATATAGATTGACTAATCATTTCATTAGTGAGTACTTAGCAGTGTTCTACTTCCCTTAACCTCCTTTTTCCGGTTACCTCTTAGGAAGATAATGTTGCTTTGCTTCATCTCCACTGATAATCACAGCAGTCTGTCTAATTGCTACGTCTGTTCTATCATTGAGCTCCTGGATCAAGTTGGTTCAGTGGGCTTGTATTTTGGTTGAGTATATAAGTGGCTGCTTTCTTCTGCTAGAATCTCTAAACCTCCATCTTTATCTTGCATACTTCGATATATAAGTATGGGGGGAGTAAAAAGCAGCACCAGGATATCAAAATGGTAGGAAGACAGATTAATCGGACTCAGTATAAGGAAGGCCTCTCTGCTAGTCAATGCTGTCTAATGGACAAACCGACTACCTTTTGAAATGGTACATAACTGACTTAGCGTTGGACAAAGCAGGTGGTCACCCTTACAAGGAGGGTGCATTCAGTGGGAATTTGGACCCAAGAGGAGTTCTAAAGTTCTTTCCACCTCTGATGTTCTCATTTTAAATTTCTTGGTGTAGGATTTACCTTTATTCTCTAATCAGTCTCAGACATGTTTTAATTTTGTCTCAGACATTTTTAAGCTTAACTTATGCTCTTTTTTCAACTGTACAAATGTGGACAGTGTTTCTTTTTGACAAACGGAAACAACATTCTTGCAAGATGGCCCAGATGGAAAGGGACTTCTCTTGCAAGCATTCTGAAAGCAGAGGTTGATTGCATAAGCCTTTATTTTGGTCTCATGGTTCCTTAAAATGTTTGTACTTACAGAAGTTCAAAGTTACTGTTTATCGTTATTTTGGAATAAGGAACTTGATGAACTCTTTTTTGTGTAGATGAAAACATAGAGGTAAACATACCTCTCAGCAGCCCTACATAATTTTTCCAAGATCCCACTGGTGTTTCTGTGTATTCTTCCTTTTCAGTGAATCAGAGAATGGAAGGATATAATGAGTGGAACTGAGGTAACTGGCACTAGATTTGTTTTTAAAACAAATACTGCTGCTTTTTTACTTTGACTTCCAAATTTTAGGTCAGAGTTAATGACAAGCTACGTCATGTAGAATTAATCTCTTATAAAATCCAAGTTTGTTGATTTAGGTTCTTCCTCATGTGTATGTTGTATTTAACCAGTTTTCAGTGCCTACTGTAGGCTCCAGGAACTGAATTTGATTTGTGTTTTAGGTTCCTCAAGACCTAACATCTTCATAAATTGTTTATTTCATTTTACATTTTCAGAACCATTGAATGGTAAGCAGGAAGGGACCTAAAAATTACTGCAAACCATCTACTGTAGTAGTAGGACTGTAGTAGTAGAAAGAACCGTAGGGCTCGTTGTTCACCCAATTCACCACATGGGGATCGTTTCTCCACCATCCCTGAGAACTGATTACCAAGCCTCTGTTTGAACACTGCACTAACTGGGATTTTACAATTTCTGGATATGCTGCATTTGTTTTTACACAACCTTAATTGTTAGAAAATTTTTCCCCAGAGTGTGCTAAAATCAACTTCTATTCCTTAATGCCAGTTCTGCTTTTGAAGCCTCTCCAAAGTAGCCTAATCCGTTTTCTGTGTTATAGCCTATCCTTTAAGGCATGTGAAAACTTCTTCTCCCTTCATTTTGCAAAACAGGAAGAATATATACATTTATGTTGCTTGTTGATTAACTCATTTAACACACATTTATTGTGTACCATCTTCTGTTTGCTAGCATTGTGTCAAGTGTTTGGGATAAACGATGAAGGAACATGGTCATTGCCTTCCAGAGCTCATAGTCTGTTGAGGACAAGAGAGACCTGTAAGCAACTCGAACAAGATATTAAGTATTAGAAGAACAAAGCTATTATCTGGGCTATTAGCGATAGAGAAAGTTAAGGTTTATTCCACTGGAGGGCGTCACAGATGAACTGGATTTTTAAGTTTGTCAAGCAGGGAATGAGGGAGAAAGCCATTCCAGGTAGAAAGAATGGTGTAGTCAAAGAGATTTGAGTGTGTC
>NW_012101832.1:659704-696702 GCF_000951045.1 Mandrillus leucophaeus | reverse complement strand
TTCTAAAGTTCTTTCCACCTCTGATGTTCTCATTTTAAATTTCTTGGTGTAGGATTTACCTTTATTCTCTAATCAGTCTCAGACATGTTTTAATTTTGTCTCAGACATTTTTAAGCTTAACTTATGCTCTTTTTTCAACTGTACAAATGTGGACAGTGTTTCTTTTTGACAAACGGAAACAACATTCTTGCAAGATGGCCCAGATGGAAAGGGACTTCTCTTGCAAGCATTCTGAAAGCAGAGGTTGATTGCATAAGCCTTTATTTTGGTCTCATGGTTCCTTAAAATGTTTGTACTTACAGAAGTTCAAAGTTACTGTTTATCGTTATTTTGGAATAAGGAACTTGATGAACTCTTTTTTGTGTAGATGAAAACATAGAGGTAAACATACCTCTCAGCAGCCCTACATAATTTTTCCAAGATCCCACTGGTGTTTCTGTGTATTCTTCCTTTTCAGTGAATCAGAGAATGGAAGGATATAATGAGTGGAACTGAGGTAACTGGCACTAGATTTGTTTTTAAAACAAATACTGCTGCTTTTTTACTTTGACTTCCAAATTTTAGGTCAGAGTTAATGACAAGCTACGTCATGTAGAATTAATCTCTTATAAAATCCAAGTTTGTTGATTTAGGTTCTTCCTCATGTGTATGTTGTATTTTACCAGTTTTCAGTGCCTACTGTAGGCTCCAGGAACTGAATTTGATTTGTGTTTTAGGTTCCTCAAGACCTAACATCTTCATAAATTGTTTATTTCATTTTACATTTTCAGAACCATTGAATGGTAAGCAGGAAGGGACCTAAAAATTACTGCAAACCATCTACTGTAGTAGTAGGACTGTAGTAGTAGAAAGAACCGTAGGGCTCGTTGTTCACCCAATTCACCACATGGGGATCGTTTCTCCACCATCCCTGAGAACTGATTACCAAGCCTCTGTTTGAACACTGCACTAACTGGGATTTTACAATTTCTGGATATGCTGCATTTGTTTTTACACAACCTTAATTGTTAGAAAATTTTTCCCCAGAGTGTGCTAAAATCAACTTCTATTCCTTAATGCCAGTTCTGCTTTTGAAGCCTCTCCAAAGTAGCCTAATCCGTTTTCTGTGTTATAGCCTATCCTTTAAGGCATGTGAAAACTTCTTCTCCCTTCATTTTGCAAAACAGGAAGAATATATACATTTATGTTGCTTGTTGATTAACTCATTTAACACACATTTATTGTGTACCATCTTCTGTTTGCTAGCATTGTGTCAAGTGTTTGGGATAAACGATGAAGGAACATGGTCATTGCCTTCCAGAGCTCATAGTCTGTTGAGGACAAGAGAGACCTGTAAGCAACTCGAACAAGATATTAAGTATTAGAAGAACAAAGCTATTATCTGGGCTATTAGCGATAGAGAAAGTTAAGGTTTATTCCACTGGAGGGCGTCACAGATGAACTGGATTTTTAAGTTTGTCAAGCAGGGAATGAGGGAGAAAGCCATTCCAGGTAGAAAGAATGGTGTAGTCAAAGAGATTTGAGTGTGTCGCATATTTCAGAATTATGACTTCCTCAGCACGTGTAAACCACAAGGCTCTCAACAGACTTTATATATCATGTTAAGGAGTTTCAGCTTATCCTACAGCCAGTAAGGAGCCCTGGATGCTTGCATTGTTTTGTTTTTATGATATCTGTACTGGTTTTTCCCACTGCAAACTTAATAGAAAGTTCATTGCAAACAATCCAGAGAGTATATATAGAGAAGAAAATAGATGTTTCACAATCCCATTATCCAGATATAGTAATAATTTACATACATTCTTCTAGATGTTTTTTCTGTGCATACCTGTACATTTATTCTTTTTTCTTTTCTATTCTTTTTTTTGACAAGGTCTTGCTCTGTTCCCTAGGATGGAGTGCCATGGTGCAATCATAGCTCATTGCAGCCTTAAATCCTTGGGCTCAAGCAGTACTCCCACCTCAGCCTCCCAAGTAGCTAGGACTACAGAGGCATGCCACCACACCCAGCTCATTTATTCATATTTTAAACAAAAATGGAATTGTTTCATGTATACTCTTTTAATACTGGATTTTAAAAATTACTATATCATGGAGATACTTTTGTATCAAATAGAGGCTCCAAAATTTTTCCCCATTAAATGGTGATACCATAATTCCTTAATGTAACCTATTGATGTTTCTAATTTTTGTAAAGATGTAATAATGAACATTTTTAACATATTTCTTTGTGTACTTGACCTGTTTTTTCCCTGATAAAATTCTTACAAGTGGGGTCAAAGGATTTACTTAGTTCTTTTGTGTTTTTGAGTTAGGGCGTCAATATGTTGCCCAGGCTGTCCTCAAACTCCTGGGCTCAAGTGATCCTTCAACCTCAGCCTCCTGAATAGCTGGGACTACAGACATGTGCCACTGCACCTAGCACACTTAGTTTTAATTAATTTTTAAACAAATGTTGCCTTCCTGCTGTGTTCAAGGAAGTGTGCTATGCTGTGGGTATATGATAGTGAATGTCACAGGTCTGGTGTCAGCTCTTGTGGTACACATTAGTGGGAAAGAATCTTAATCAAATAATTAGATAGTAACAAAATGTGGTATGATTTAGAAAAAGTAAAGGGTGGCCAGGCACAGGGGCTTACTCCTGTAATCTCAGTGCTTTGGGAGGCCAAAGTAGGAAAATCGTTTGAGGCCAGGAGTTCAAGACCAGCCTGGGCAACACAGTGAGACCCTGTCTCTTTTTTATTTCATTTATTTATTTTTAGTTTATTTTTTTCAGATGGAGCCTTGCTTTGTCACCCTGGCTGGAGTACAGTGGCAGGATCTCGGCTCACTGTAACCTCCGCTTCCTGGGCTCGTGTGATTCTCCTGCCTCAGCCTCCCAGGTAGCTAGGACTACAGGCACGTGCCACCATGTCTGGCTATTTTTTTTTTTTTTTCGTATTTTTAGTAGAGATGGAGTTTCACCATGTTGGCCAGGCTGGTCTCAAACTCCTGACCTCAGGTGATCCGCCCACCTTGGCCTCCCAAAGTGTTGGGATTACAGGCATGAGCCATCGCACCTGGCCTATTTCTTTTTTTTTTCTTTACTTTTTTTTTTTTTTTCCTGACTCTTTACAGCACTCAATGACCCATCTCTACAAAAATAAAAAATTCAGCTGAGTGTGGTGGCTCATGCCTGTGGTCCCAGCTACTTGGGAGACTGAGGTGGGAGGATTGCCTGAGCCCAACAGCCCAAGGCTGCTATGAGTTATGATCGTGCCTCTGCACTCCAGCCTGGGTGACAGAGCAAGACCCTGTCTCAAAAAAAAAAAAAAAAAAAGAGAGCGAGGAAAAAAAAGAAAGGAAAGAAAGAGTAAAGGGTAAATGAAAGTTCATAGCCTTTAAAAAAAAGTCCTTATCTTTTAGAGATATATGCTGAAGTATACACAGATGAAATGGTATGATATTTAGAACTTGCTTCAGAATAACCCAAGGTTGGAGTCAAGGGGCAGTGGGTGGGAGTATAGCTGAAACAAAATTGGCTAGGAGTTGATCATTGCTGAAGCCCATGGTTAATTATGCTCTGCTTTTGTTTGTTTGAAATTTTCTATAAGGTAAAAGCCAAAAGAAAGGGTAGAAGAGAGATTACAGTCGTGTTTAGACTGGGGAGCCAAGGAAAGACTCCTTTGAGGAAGAAGCATTTCAGAGGGTCTATTACTATCTAGACCCTTGTGATGTATAGGAGTTGGCCAGGCTGCAAGGGGCATTTGGCAGTTAGGGAGTTTTTTAGGCAGCAGGAGCAGCATGTTCAAAGGCCAGCAAGCCCTGAGGAAGGAACATGTTGGTGCCTTGAGGAAATGAAAGAAGGCTGCTGTCATAGGAATTGAGAGGCTGCGGAAGGAGGCATGGGCTAGACCTTTAAGACCTTGGAAACCATGTTAAAGATTTTGTTTTTTAATCCAATAGTAATAGAAGAATTTTAAGTAGCACGAGGTGGCTCTGCTTCTTTAAGAGCTCAAGTTGGCTGTTGGTGGAGAATGGTTTTGGTTTGGGCTCGAGGGAGAAGAGAATGTAAAAGTGGAGAGAGAGCTATTAGGAGGTTATTGCAGTGGTCCAAAAGAGTCTGGTGGTTTTAGATTACAGAAATAGTTATACAGATGGAGAGAAGAGATACTGATTTGACAGATATTTTTGGCTTGGTGATGTGGGGGCTGAAGGAGAGAGAGGTTTTATGATGCATAAATTTCTGGCTGACGCAATGGAATGGATGGAGGTGTAGTTGACTAAGATGAAGGAAAAAGGAAGAGATTTTGTAGCAAGAGATTGAGAGCTTAGTTTGGAATATGCTATTCAGAAAATGTACACTAATTTACATATTTACCTCTGTATAAGACTACATGGAAGGTATTTATATTTAGAGGTCTGATCTGTACAGATTTGTGTTTTAGAAAGATTATTCTAGTGGGATTCTGGAGACCAATTGCTTGTTAGTCTGTGAGGTTTTTGAATTGAGGTATCTCATCTTTATTTTCTCTGCCTTTGTATTCCCAGTACTTAGCAGACAAAGTGCTTGGCACATAGGTACACAATAAATAATGTTAAGAGAATGAATGCTGGCCAGGCGCGGTGGCTCACTCCTGTAATCCCAGCACTTTGGGAGGCTGAGGCTGGTGGATCACAAGGTCAGGAGATGAGACCATCCTGGTTACCACGGTGACACCCCGTCTCTACTAAAAATACAAAAACAAAATTAGGCGGGCGTGGTGGCGGGCGCCTGTACACCCAGCTACTTGGGAGGCTGAGGTAGGAGAATGGCGTGAACCCGGGAGGCGGAGCTTGCAGTGAGTCGAGATTGCGCCACTGCACTCCAGCCTGGGCGACAGAGTGAGACTCCGTCTCAAGAAAAAAACCACAAAAAAACAAAAAAAGAATGCTTATAGGTGAGAGATGAGAAGGTCTAGGTAGAAATGGATAGATTGTGGAAAAGTTTCCAAGATAGATTCAACAGGATTTGGATGGAAGATGGGAGAGATTTTTCTGTCCCTTCTCTTACCCTGCCGTTGAACTTTTTGACAGGTCCATTATGCCAGCAGGTCTAAATATAGGTAGCCATCAATATATCAATTTTTTTTTCTCCTCAACATTTATTTGTTTGGAATGCCATAGATTAGAACTCAATGAGGTAATTATTATAATATAAATAGTAGCTTGAAGCCCTCCATCACTCTAGTTCCCGTTTTCTGTCTGCTGAGTTTTCTGTCTTCCAGAGCCTTTCTAATCCTGGCGTTTGATGGTGGGGAAAGTTTCAGCAGCAAGAGGAATTTGCAGCAGTAGTTACTCAGTATGTAGAAGCTGTCCAGAAGTTGAATATAAGTTGGATATTACCTGTATGCTTTCCATTTTACAAATGGAGACATAAGCCCTAAATAAACTTGTCAAAATACATGCAACAGGTCCATGTAAACCCAGGTTTTTCCCATTATGAGCTGGTACTTAGGACAGTTGATTTCTAGACTGATCAACCAAATCCATTTCCATCTACTTTTTTCATTTTCCCTGATCGCTTATTACAGAGTGATTCTATGTTAGTTTTAGTATTGCTTAATGCTGCCCAAGCCTGCTCTTAGGCTCCTGTTGAATATGTTCACTTATCTGTGACCTTGTTCTTGTGTTGTGTCAGTCACTACCAGTTTACATCACTTGCCTATCCTCTTTGCTTTCAAAATTGTTTGGCATATTGCCTCTCAGCATCTCTTTTCATTTTAAATTTCAAAATGGTATCTTTTATATTTTTTCCTTGATTACCATGACCAATATGTATTGAACAATTGGTTTATCTCTCTTTATTGATACATAATAGATATACATATTTTCATGATTATTTTGATACATTCACATAATGTGTAATAACCAAATCATGATAATGGTATATCCATCACCTTAAACATTTATCTTTATGCTGGGAACATTTGAATTATTCTCTTCTACCTATTTTGAGATATATGGTAGATTATTGTTTGCTATAGTCACTCAACTGATTTATTGAACACTAGGTCTTATTTCTTCTAACTGTATTTTTGTATTTTTGGGGTTTTTTGAGACAGGGTCTTGCTCTGTCACCCAGGCTGGAGTGCAGTGGTGTGATCTTGGCTCGTCACAACCTCTGACTCCTGGATTCAAGCAATTCTCCTGCCTCAGCCTCCCCAGTAGCTGGGATTACAGACGTGCCACCATGCCTGGCTAATTTTTTGTATTATTAGTAGAGATGGGGTTTCACCATGTTGGCCAGGCTAGCTAACTATATTTTTGTACCCATTAGTCAAACTCACTTCATCCTCCATCCCCCTACCCTTTCTGGCTTCTAGAACACCAATTTACTCTCTCTCCATGAGATCCACCTTTTTTAAACTCACTGACATTTGCAGCAACACAGATGGAATTGGAGATCATTATGTTAAAACAATTGGTTTCACTTGCATTTTTGCAAGTTTACCAGATTAAAGTAGGCTGGCCTTGCAGCAGCAATACCAGGTACTGTGGAATCTAAGTACCCACCACTTAGGCTGACAGCCTTGGGCCTTCTTTCTTTGCCTGTGTAGTGGGGGCATATGCAAGCACAAGGGCAGGGTGGGGGTGTGTAGCAGAGAAAGGGAACAGGTGAGGGTTTAAAAAGTGCATTTTCAAGAAATATTTTAAGATCAATAAAGGAAGCTGCTTAAAATTTCATGTTTTCTAGAAGACTTTGAAATTGGGTCTAGGGTAAATTTCTTCTGTCTAATATTCAGTTCATTTTGGTTCTGGTATTTTAGGACCAGAACTCATATTCCTTTCCAAAAAGAAGCACTCTGGCTGAGCGTGGTGATTCACACCTGTAATCCCAGCCCTTTGGGAGGCCAAGGCGAGTGGATCACCAGAGGTCTGGAGTTCGAGACCAGCCTGGCCAATGTGGCAAAACCCTGTCTCTATTAAAATGTGAAAGTTAGCTGGATGTGGTGGCATGTGCCTATAGTCCCAGCTACTCAGGAAGCTGAGGGAACAGAATTGCTTGAACCCAGGAGGCAGAGGTTGCAGTGAGCCAAAATCACACCACTGCACTCCAGCCTGGGTGACAGAGTGAGACTCTGTCTCAAAAAAATAAAATTAAAATAAAAAGAAGCACTCCGTGGTGTTGCACAGAGTGTAGGTATATATTACATATATGAATGAGTTAACTGGCCCATATCAGGAAGATGAATGGGAAGTGGGTTCTGGAAACCTCATTCGATACCACGTCCTTATATATAGTCCTCAGTTATTGTCCCTCTGTGTTTTAGGCACTGTGAGGTGAATGCTATGGTACCCATTTTATAGATGAGGAAACTAAAGCTCCGTCTCTCAGAAGGTCACACAGGTAATCATTGAAGGAACTGCGCTCAAACCTAAGTCCTTACTGGCAGCAAAGATTATACTTTTAATAACTACAACTGGCAGAGCATGGTTGCTGACACCTATAATCCCAGTGCTTTGGGAGGCTGAGGTGAGAGGATTCCTTGAGGCCAGGAGTTCACAACCAGCCTAAGCAACATAGGGAGACCTTGTCTTTAAAAAAATTTGAAAATCAGCCAGGCATGGTGGTGCATGCCTGTAGTCCCAGCTACATGGGAGGCTGAGGTGGAAGAATCTCATGAGGCCAGGAGTTTGAGGTTACAGTGAGCCATGATCTTGCCTCTGCACTCCAGCCTGGGCAACAGAGTGAGAGACCCTGTCTGTAAAAAATAAAATGAAATAAAAGTAACTACACCATTTCCCCATGTTTTCAGCCATATAAGTAACATTTGTCTCTTTTATTTTTCTTTTCTCTAGTTTCAGAATCTTTTGTGGAACATGTAGTTATTCACTAATAAATCTAGTGTCTCAAAACTAAAAGAGACTGAGTATCTGGGATATAACCATCCCTATATTCACTGGGAAAAGGTTTCAGAAGGGATGTCAGGTGGGGATCTGCGGGGGAGAAGAGGCCCTTCTCTGGCTTTTCATGAAAATACAGTTGCCTGTATTTCTGTACTGAGGCCTTGTCAGTGGCTTCAGAGTCACCCCAAGGCTCGAAGTCTTAGCCTTGCATTCCTCAGAAGCAAAATGACTTTAAGTACTCTGGAGTGGGAGCTGTGACAGTGGCTTAGATGATTGGGAATTGCCTTTTCCCATCTTAAGGCCAGGAAGCACACAGTGTAACGTTTCACAGCTGACTTTCAATTTTTAATGCATGCGTTTGGCTTCTGACTTTGTTAGTAAACAAATACATCTTAACTGTCTTATGAGTTCTAGACTCTGGAATCTAGAGCAAAGAAAAAATGCTTTAAGAAACATGAAATATTAACTTGGTGCCATTTTAAATCTTATATAACTTAGATCTTATTGAAGTTCCTTTATGAAAACTGTAACCTAAAATGGATAGACAGCATGCTAAGAAACCCCATTTACGTCAGTTTAGGGTTTTCATTTTGTGTTTGACGTGACACTCTCCCACCTGAAACAAGTGTGCAGATCGTTTTTGTGTTTATAAGATACATGGTGGACCAACTATGTAAATCCATCTAGGAATGTGAAGGGACTAAATATCGTTTTAGAAGATAAATCTGAGCTTGTGATAACGATAAGGCATTGGGATAAAATTTCAGGCAGAGAGCACCACCTGGTGGTAATAAGGAGAATGTGAGCTTTCTGTTGCAGTATTTGCCATAGTAAATAAGTGATATCTTTGTCAAAAAATTACATTCTTATTTGTAATAATCATGTATTCAAATTTCTAAAACTAATTTTCTGCCACATGATTCTAGCATTTCTTCATTAAAACTGCTGTCAAAACCTTCAGGCTGGCCAGGCGCAGTGGCTCACACCTGTAATCCCAGCACTTTGGGAGGCTGAAGTGGGAGAAGTGTTTGAGGCCAGGAGTTCAAGACCAGCCTGGGCAACATAGTGAGAGCTTGTCTCTGCAGTAAATAAACATATTAGCCAGGCAGAATGGCACACGCCTATAGTCTCAGCTACTCCAGAGGCTGAGGCAGGAGGATTGCCTGAGCCCAGGAAGACGAGGCTGCAGTGAGCTATGATGGTGCCACAGCACTCCCTGTCTGGGTGACAGCGAGACTGCCTCTAAAAATAAAAATTGAAAAACCTGTTGGCTAACCAAATAATTGTCTGTGTCCTAAAGAACTGAAGTCTTGTGCTCCTTGTCGTTCCAAGCGTAGGTCCTGTTTATCTCTATAGAAAATCGGTGTCCTTTCACCTCTTTATTGCATCCTCTAATTTTTATGTCACGCTTATTTTATGTGGTAAATTTCTGCCAAGTGGGATAATGGAGAAGGAAATATTTCTGAGTTTTCAGTAAGTTTTTGGCAGGTTTCATATGAGTCATTTTTTTTTCCTGGGTGAAAATTATGAAGAGGAGTGTGATAATTTTTCAGAGTGATTATTAGGATGAGTAAAGCTGGCAGGGGATGGGAGCTTCTGTAACAGTTTTGAATTAAAATTCATATTTGAGATTTCTTTTTTGTTGCTATAAGCATCTTTATTATTTGGCAATCTAGAAATGAGATACTTCAGTAGTTGAGTAAAGTAGGAACATCAACCTAAGGGGAAAGGATCCTATTAAGTTAATGCGAATGCATATTTTATAGGCCTGGGGTTGGGGGGAGGATAAACACAGTTTCAATTACAGGTTGAGCCGTGGACAATCATGCCTTATCTATCTTTCTTCCTGGTAGGAAAACCGAATATAGGCCACCACTAAAAAGTGGTGAATACAGGCCCATCACCACTAAAACGTCTCTTGGGAGAGGACTGTTTATATAAGGTGCTCAGCCAAATAGAATATGATATGGCTTTGCACTCCTGGGATTTTTCTTAATATAAGTAACAGTCTTGTAACATCTGCGTTTCAACACTCATATTAGCAGACACTGTAAAAAAAATTGTACCATGCACAAATGCCCACATATTATATAATTCTGTTTGTATTAAATGTCCAGAATTGGCAATCCATAGAGATAAAAAGTAGATTCATAGTTGCCAGGGGCTGGGAGGGAAGAGTTGGGAGAAAATGGGTAGTGCCTGCTAATGGGTTGGGATTTCTTTTGGAGTAATGAAAATGTTCTGGAATTAGATAATAGTAATCATTGCACAACTATGTGAATATACTAAAAACCACTGTATTGTACACTTAAAAATTTTAAACTAAAGAAAAGCTGACACGTGGAGGAATGAGTAGAGTCAATAAACAGATGGTTATGGTAAAAATTATTTCACTTACGTTCTAGCAGAAATGTCTGATAATCTAATATTGCAGTTTAGGCCTTGAATGCTGTAATTTGTACTTTATTGCCCTGTTCCTGACTTTCACAGGGCCGCGATGGGCCTCTTGGAACATTGGTGTGTTCATCTGCATTCGATGTGCTGGAATCCACAGGAATCTGGGGGTGCACATATCCAGGGTAAAGTCAGTTAACCTCGACCAGTGGACTCAAGAACAGATTCAGGTACTTAGCCCAAGAGTGAGTCAGCTGCTCCCATATATCCATGTAAAAGGAATTCCAGATGAATTTCAGTCAAACCAGGCACAAAGGCAAAGATAAAGGAAAATTTAGTTGTTAAACACTTATGTCAAATTCTTGTACCTTAACAGAAATTTTTATTCTTTCTATTTAAGATACAAGTTATTCTACCTATATTTTACCTCCTTAAAAACAGAAATAGTCTATGATCTAGGACTCCATGGGTCCACAAAAGTATTAAGAGGGATCTTTGGGTGATTTTCTAAGACTCTTAGCACTTGCAGGTCTAAAATTTATAGTTTTGAATATTCACTTTTGGTCGGGCATGGTGGCTCAATCCCAGCACTTTGTAAGACCGAGGTGGGTGGATCGCCTGACTCCAGGAGTTCAAGACCAGCCTGGGCAACAGAGTGAGACACCTGTCTCTGCAAAATACAGAATTAAAAAGTTAGCTGGGCCTGGTGGTATGTACCTGTAATCCCAGCAGTTTGGGAAGCTGAGGTGGGAGGATTACTTGAGCCTCTGCAGAAGTGGAGGCTGCAGTTAGCCATGATCATGCCATTGCACTCTAGGCTTAGAAACAGAGTGAGACCCTGTCTCAAAAAAAAAAAAAATCACTTTTAAAAAAAACCTTCAAATCATAGACTTATGGAAATATTTTATTGCTAAAATGCATACATGAATCTTTGTTTTAGACATGGAAAATATTTTAATGGTACATAATATTAAAAAGATACCATTTTTGTGAACTCATCTTTTCTGTGATTGTTAATATATCTTTAGACACATACAAACATGGAATTAGATGATAACATTTAAAATTTCAAAAATTTTAAATTAATTTAAACATAATTAACCTTAAAAATATATTAAATAAGACAATGTATATATTATATTTATTGTTATCATCTTAAAAAAGCTGTAACAGCTGGAATGCATACGTGAATCTTGCATGCTGTTAGCTTGGTGGGCTTGGAGTGAGACTCCTAAGTTAATGAGTCTGGCTGACCTAAGAGCTGTACCTTGATATAGCTTCATTATTTTTTATTCTCTTCCTACATTGAAAAGCTTTAATTTTAATTTTTTCTTTCTTGGGAGTAAAAGGGAAGCCCCCCCGCCCCCCAAATCCAGTTGCTAAAGTTGGTAATGGAAAAAGAGGTTACTCTTAACGAGAAAATGGCTTTAGAAATTGCTTTAGACTGTATTTATAGTTGTATTAAAGGTCTAAAAAGGTGAGTTAGATTTTTCAGTTACACTTTACTCTGTCTTATGAAGGAAATTGTATGCCATGAAGATATTTGGGGATTTGGAGACTTAAAAAGCTCTTGGGATTTATCCCTCACAAGTGTTAAGGAGTCTACTTAAAAGCCTAATGGGAAACACATTTATTGGAATTGATTAATAGTATAAACTCAGAATGCTAACACTGATCATTGCCTGCCAAGTAGACATTTTAATTGGTAGCTGTGTATCTAAGACTGTCAAATGAGATCTTGATTTATTACTGAATTAAATGTATCTTGGTACATAGGTATTTCAGTAAAAGGAACCTATGGAGTAGGGGGAAAGACAGCTTGGGGCAAATGATTGGGAATTCCTAGTAAGGTAGAGAGAATCATGAATTGGAAATCAGAATCTTGGTTCTGACACTCTCTAGGTTGGTTCTTCAATTGTACAGTAGTGGAATTGGGTGAGAAGTTTTTCAGTTCTTTCTTGATCTGACATGCCATGTTTCTACATTCTCTTTGGTCACAGTGCATGCAAGAGATGGGAAATGGAAAGGCAAACCGACTTTATGAAGCCTATCTTCCTGAGACCTTTCGGCGACCTCAGATAGACCCGTATCTTTTCTGGAGCAACTTAGAAGGCTGAGTGGTATTCTGATGTTTGGGGAGAGTCAAACAAGACTCCAGTCCTGTAATGTGACTGGGTCATCTCTATGTGGATTAGTCAGTGTCCTTGCTTGCCCTCCGTCCTGCAACCAAGATGCACAAAAAGCACATGTATTTGCGAATGTCAGAATTGTCATATGGTGTCACTTGAAGAAGACTCACTCTGGAATTAAGACGGCAGTGATTTCACTGTGTATTCTTCCATAAAGTTACATCTCCACTAGTTTATTTTGGACCTCTGAAACTATTGTTTAATTAAAAATAGTAGTTTATTGTGCTCTGTTAACCCTGGCAGTCAGCAAAATGGCCATTCATTTTTATCATCTTTTTATGTCTTGGGTGAAAGAATTAACTGTTGTTTACCAGTTTATCAATAACCAATAACTTTCTTCCACCATCTGTTCAACAGAGATAGCACCTAGGACACAAAACCAAATCCCCTAAAGGCGGTGCTTCTCAAAATGTAGTTTATAGATCATCTTGTTAAGGTTCTTTTTTTTTTTTTAATGGATTCAGGTGGAACCTGTTAAACGCAGATCTGGGGCCTTGCAGAAGACCCACTGGTCAGAATTTGGCAGTGGGGCACAAGAGTTTATGTTTTCAAGGGGTACTTACGTGCCTTTGTTTGAGGCCTATTGACCTAAGTGCTTTAAAATAGACATTTGACTGCTTTACCTATATTCTAGAACAGCCACAGATGTATAGCCACCTCCAATGTCAATTTGTAGATTAGTTCCACTTGCTGCTATCATTATGCTGAAGGAAAAGCATAGGAAGTAAGGATTCCCTGCTGTAACTGTGAAGGAAGCATTTTAAGGCTTTGGTCAGAGAAATTGCATATGAACAGGCAGGAGCCATGTGGGGAAACCAGGCAAGAGGGAAGGAGGAGAACAATGCTCCATGGAACACAATTGACCTTTTATCTTCTTACTGTTTGAGAGGCTTATTTGATTCATCCTTAATAAGCTTTTTGCAGAGCTGTCGAAGGATTTATTCGAGACAAATATGAGAAGAAGAAATACATGGACCGAAGTCTGGACATCAATGCCTTTAGGGTTGGTTATACATCTTTCAAGTTTTGTCCATAATAAGTAATTTGCTTATTAAATCAGGCCAGAGAACACTTTGAAGAACTGCTACCAAAACACTCCAAAACCATCTTTTAAAAAATGCAAAAGTAGACCAAGTGTGGTGGCTCATCCCCTAATCCCATCACTTTGGGAGGCTGAACTGGGAGGATCACTTGAGCCTAGGAGTTTAAGAACAGCCTGGGCAACAAAGCAAGACCCCCATTTCTACAAAAAATTTAAAAATTAGCCAGGCATGGTGGTATACACGCCTGTAGTCACCAGCTACTTGGGAGGCTGAGGTGGGAGGATCACGTGAGCCAGGGAGGTTGAGGCTGCAGTGAGCTATGATTGCACCACTTCACTCCCGCCTAGGCAATGGAGTTTGACCCTGTCTCAAAATAAATATTTAAGCAAAAGTAAAAAATGCCAGTTACTGAGTCAAGACCATGCGATATCATGAAAAAAACTTCTGCCTATCAGTGAATTCTTTGCCTTAACCTGTAGTTAGAAGGTGTTACTGATGATTCCCAGTTTTGAATTATTTCTTGAGATGGACATGTTACATATAGTAGATCAAATAAAACAATATAAGTGTATATGTACTACACATATGTCTATCGACATAGATATATACACACATATATACTTTTTTCCTGTAAATGAAATCAACAAAAGTAGGTGTAATTAAATCACCAGTTTCCTTCAGTTTGACCAATGTATATTTCCGGCATTACCTGCGGATAACCAGTGTGTTGGTGGACTGATTGCCAATGTGACCCTTGTTTCTGAGAAGGGTTTCAGAGGGAGGCCGACTACCAGTTTCCAAGAACACATTCCACCCTAGGCATGTTGAGAATCTGCAATACAGCGTATGATAACTAGAACAAATATAACACACGGGGGACAGACAGCGACAGCATGGTTTCTGAAAGAGGAAAATATGCCTAACTAATGACAACTAATGGAGAACCAATATATATGACTATTTAGACCTTTAAATAACCTTTAACAAGATTCTACAGAAAATTCTCTTAGGAATAATTAGCTATTTCTCTAGTCACAGAATTATTGAGAGTAAGGGATTCTTCACTTCTAGCACAGGTCCTACCTATCTATCATCTATTCTAGTTATGTAATAATGATATCATAGACAGTGAAATCACTGTTTGCGTGGAGCTCTAAGCCCTTCTGGGTAATTAAAAGTTAAGCTAATTGGAATCTGCTTCAGATTGATCTTATGAAGCTATGTGAAAGGGGCATTTAACTGGTAGGTGAATTTCAACACAGGCAAGTAAGTGTAAGGTAATACATACAGTTAGGTAAAAATGATTCCTTCTCAACTTTGTATGAAGGACTCTTATCTTGCAGTCATCCAGAAAAGGGACTTGTCAGTATCATATCTGTGCCAAGAAAGAATTAACCCAGTGTGCAGCTACAGCTTGGATGGCATCATCAAAAACAGTTTAGAACCCAAGCACACACATTTCCTTTTATCTGTAGAAAACTGTGGTCTGTCTGCCCAGCTCTGTTCATTGTGGCTAAAGATATGAACTCAGATGAGGTCAGCCAAGGGTATCTGAGATAATTCAGATGGTGAAGGAGTAGAGTTGCTGTTTGTACACAGCTATTGTAGAAACAGCAGCTCTGCCCTCAGGGTATTCATGATTACAATGCTGGTGTCCTGTACCCATGAAAGCAAGCCCAGTTACTGGATATTTTTCTTAGGAAGGAAATAACCTCCCATTTACCAAAAAGCTATTTCAGAATTTGTTATTTAATGTACTTAGATTTTTTTCATATTCTTGTGAAGATTTTTATGCCAATAATTAATATTTGCTAAGTAAAGACATTTAATATCAAATGAAAAGAAACTGGCTTTGTTAAAAACTATTCTTTTTATAATGGACAGATAAAACATTTTTAACTTAAATGAAATGTCTGTATTAAAGACATATACTTCATATGAAAAAGCTGCATGTATTGATTATAAGATTATTTTAGAGAAAATGAAAACTAAAGTGAAATATCCATGCATACTCTCACTATCTTTGCTAATAATTATCTTCTTGGTGTGTTCCTCTTTCTTTCTATATAGTTTCTTTTTGGAGGCATAATTATAATACAGTTATATAGACTTCTCCTACCTTCATTCCACTTAACATATTTTTCTATGTCGCTTATATGGTATTTATAATTTTTAATTGTTGCATCATCTTTCAGTGAGTAGCTAAATCACTGAAAGTAATAATTTATTTTACCATTTCCCCTCTGTGGCATAAGTGTTGTTATTTAAGGTTTTTTTAGCATAGATAATTCTGGGGTGAACTTCTTGGTGCATTTAACCTTTTTCATATTTTGGACTATTTTCGTAAGATACATTACAAGATATGATATCATCTGGGTCAAAGGATTTCAACATTTGTCTCTTCCTAGTTTTGCCAATATACTTTCCAGAAGTTGTACCATTTGACTCTCTCTCCTCAGCATTGTATAAGAGTACTGGTTTCACTTCATCCCTACCAACATTATAGAAAGATCTTTCGCTCTGCATAAAGTGCATTTTAAATTGCATTTTTTATCACTGGCAAGACCAAACATGTTTTTCATATGTATGCTGTACTCTGTATTCTTAAGATTACTTTGTGGTTTTGTTTTACATTTAGATGTTTATTTGACTTTAAAACTTAATTTTTGTTCTTCTAATCTGTAAACTTGAAATTAAGGTTTATTTTCTGACTGTTAAAAAAAGAAATGACTATTGAGAGGACCTATGATTGAATTTATGATATCACAAAGGACATAAGCTGAGTAAGATGAACTTATTCACTAGTATACCAAGATGAGGGGAGACCTCTCAAAGCATGGGCAAATTAAATTTGGGGCACAGATGGGTAGCATACTGGTAAAATGTTTTAGCATCTGTACATAGCCTCGACTGCAAATATCAAGAGTCATGAGTGGGTTAGGAGGGCGGGTGCCTAAGGTGTTTGGAAGACACATCGTACAGCATTGAGGCTAATGTGGAGGAGGTCAACTCTCATGCTCCACACCAAGACCCCGGCCCTCAAGCTTGCATCAGAATCGGTAGGGATTTGGGCTGTCCTTTTCGGACACTTGGAATTATGATTTATCAAACTATTAGTCACCTTGGGCCCTGTGTTCTTTGTCTTGTTAAATCATTATAGAAAGAAAAAGATGACAAGTGGAAAAGAGGGAGCGAACCAGTTCCAGAAAAAAAGTTGGAACCTGTTGTTTTCGAGAAGGTGAAAATGGTAAGTTGGGAAGTATTTGCACTGTATGGACAGCCTCAGGTATGTGTATATTTGTGAAAGGGAGAGTAGGAGGCCTCATGGTGAGTACCATTGCACCATCACAGCTGGGGCTAGAGGATTCTGCATCTGGATTGGATCGCCTGCTATCACCTCTGCTCTCCCATTACCAGTTGCTGCCTAAATCTGCTCTGAAAGAGCTTCTCTTTGGGGTCAGATGGGAACTCGGGAAGTGCATCTGTTCCGTCTAAGCAAGAGGCACGTTCCAAGCCAGAATGCCAAGGCCGTGGGACACCTTCTGAGCAGATGCTATTTCCACATTAGTCCTTCTCTTGTTAGACCTTCTGTACCCCATTTTCCGATTTCAATGAAGAACAGTCCAGAAGTGAGGCCATACTAGACCATTTTAAATGATCCCTTATATTCTTGCTTTGTCATGTTGAAACAGACACGCTTCTTTTTCCACAGGACACATTGTGGCTGTAGTAGTAGAATCTCTAATATAAAAGCTTGGAATCTTGGGAGAGAGGACTTTACTTACTATTGCTTAAGGAAGAGTCTTTTATCATCATTCTGAATCACATTGTCTATGGACACAGTCACTAGTGATATTGGCAGAGTGAATTAGGTAATCTTTAAACCGACCTCCCTTTCGGTGTTAAAGTAAAAGGTTTTCTAACCACTGGGAGATTTGTTGGCTCTTGGCTCTTGTACCATCAGATACCTACCTTTATTCTTGGCTTTTCCTGGGACCAAAAACTGCTGCTTCTGTTGGATCCCCTGTTCTGTGGTTGTCTTGGTTTCAGAAAGATCTGTCTCTTTAGGACGCCAGACAATCACAGGCGATATCTTTGTTTTTCGCTTCAGGTTTGGTTTATGCACTTCTGCCTCCTGACTTGATTCTTTCACCTGACACTTCCTGAGTTTCATTTCTTTGGTAACTCTTTTTGAATAACAGTACCCCTACCCACAAGAACACCGTAGCTTTACAGTGGAGATGGGAATAAAGAGTTCAAAAAACACCTGCTTATTTCTTTCTATAACATATTTTCACCTTAGCCACAGAAAAAAGAAGACCCACAGCTACCTCGGAAAAGCTCCCCGAAATCCACAGCACCTGTCATGGATTTGTTGGGCCTTGGTAAGAGTTGGACTTTTCAGCTTCCATGTTCTTACAAATTTTGATGAATTCTCAGTGACCCTGAAGATAGGTAGAGATGGGATTCTCCAGTTTTGTCTTCATTGCTAAGACTGTTCTCTCACACTCTTCCTGATCTGTTTTATATCTGAACAGTTGCTCTAAGGAAGTGTTTACCATGACACTTTTCAGAGCAACAGTATGGTGTAGTGGTTAAGAGCATGGCCTTTGGAGCCAGTGTCCCGCTGTGTTACTCACTGTCTATGTGACCTTGGGTAGTTTACTTAACCTCTAATGTTGCTTTCCTAATCTGTGCAGTGAGAATGAGTCTCTACTTCAAAGGTGTTGTTGGAAGGATTAAATGAGATAATGCCTCTAAAGCTCTTAGCCCCATGCCTGGTACATACTGAACCCTCCATAAATGTTAGCAATTTTGCTAAACAGCACCTTTGAGCCTCATGTCACTTCCCTGTACTCCACTCCCTGCCTGCATTCCTTTCATTTTTCAGATGCAGGCTGTTTCTGAGATGGCCTGTGGTCATTTTTCTCTAAACCTTTGAAATCCTGAACTAGTGATTCTACCGTTTCAGAAAGAAAGCCTATTGTCTGCCTTTCACAGCACTGGTGGTTGCACTTTGTTTCCATCTGCTTCTGCTGACTTAGGTTATTGGCTACTTAGGTTTCTAATTTCTGTACCTTTCCTTGCTCTCTGAAAATGAACCCTTCATACCTTGCCCTTTAAATAGCCAGAAGGGAGCCAGCCAGCCCCTCACTGTGGTGCTGAAATAGCCTTCAGGCCTGGACTTCTGCTGCCCTGTGCCTGATAGCTGGGCTACAGGCTTTCCCAGATTACCCTGGGAATGTGGGGTGAAGCCTCTTTTGAGAAGCCCCATCCATGCTAGATGGTTCTAGAAGTCTAGATTTCTAGGTCCGTGAGATTATGGGCTACCTTTGCTTTTTGTCTAGAATAGAAGGAAGGCGTGGGCTTAATAAGCAGTGCTGCATCTTAACTTCAGTCTCTCTTTCTAGATGCTCCTGTGTCCTGCTCCATTGCAAATAGTAAGACCGGCAATACCCTAGAGAAGGATTTAGATCTCTTGGCCTCTGTTCCATCCCCTTCTTCTTCAGGTTCCAGAAAGGTGAGTCTTGTGGGCTCCCCAGGATTAAAGAACATTCTGAAATGGGTGATTTTGATATCTTAATTATAGAACCAAGTCATGCTTCCTTGGTGGAGTTGGACTTTGGTTTTCTTTATTCTTCATTCTTCCCTTAACATTGTGTCATTTCTGTCACAATCTAAGATTGCTGTTCATGCCATTTTTTTATCCTGCTCAGAAAGAGTGGGCCCTTTGAGTTGCTTCTGTGGAAAGTGTGTGATATTGTGAAGGCTGATACTTGAGGCTAGCTCCTAGGCCTGAGTTACTGCCAGAGAATTGTGGGTAGGAAGATTTGAAACCTTTAATGGCTACCATTCGTGAAATGCCTGCTATGTCTTGGGCACAGTGTGAGGTGGTTTTTGTATATCATTTTGTGTATTTCATTAATAATTTCACATCTTCACCACAAACCTGCAAAGTGGGAATTTTACAGGTGTGGAAACATTAGTTCATAAAAGTTATGTCACTAACCTCTGGTTATACTAGTAAATGGCTACACTGGGATCTAAACTCAATTCCCCCTGCTGCGTCATTTGTGGGTTGTTTTGTTTGTTTGTTCCTACCAAATCACATGTTTTGGTGAAAGGAAAGAATTGTAACAGAGCTTAATTATCAGGTGTTTTCAGATATTTCAATGGTAAAAATGTCAGGAAGCTATTAACTTGAACCATGAATTCTTATTGCAGATGTTAGGAACAGCAGAGAGGGAAGGGAGATCCTTAAGGAGACCCCCATGAGAACCATTTCAATTCTTCCCCTGCCCTCTTTGCCCTAAGGTTGTAGGTTCCATGCCAACTGCAGGGAGTGCTGGCTCTGTTCCTGAAAACCTGAACCTGTTTCCGGAGCCAGGGAGCAAATCAGAAGAAATAGGCAAGAAACAGCTCTCTAAAGACTCCATTCTTTCACTATATGGATCCCAGACGCCTCAAATGCCTACTCAAGGTAGACTTCCTGGGTATCATGGCCATGTGCCAGATAGAGACATGAGGGCTTCCATGCAGGAATTATTTACTGTGACAGAGGATAGATACTTTGGGGACCAGGATGTCATACAGCAAACAAACCTGAACATGACCAAAGTATCAGCAGATAGAAATTAATGTAACTCAGAGTCATACTTCTGTGGAGTCTGGGGTCACACTTCGGTGAAGTCTAACTCAAGGTCTGGATCTGGACCCTAAAGGGAAAATGACTCAGTCAGCAGCCCATTGGTAAGCCATAGCAGGCCTTGTAGAGACTCTGACTACTTTGCTGTGTAAAGAGCATTGTGAGTAGAGTAATCCTGAGAAATTCCAGCTGGAAAGGGGTAGCCAGGGAGAGTTTGGGCTGACTATGTTTTTCACTCTTTAACAGACCTGTATGTGTGTTGTCTTGACAGCAATGTTCATGGCTCCCGCTCAGATGGCATATCCCACAGCCTACCCCAGCTTCCCCGGGGTTACACCTCCTAACAGCATAATGGGGAGCATGATGCCTCCACCAGTAGGCATGGTAGCTCAGCCAGGAGCTTCTGGGATGGTTGCCCCCATGGCCATGCCTGCAGGCTATATGGGTGGCATGCAGGCATCAATGATGGGTGTGCCGAATGGAATGATGACCACCCAGCAGGCTGGCTACATGGCAGGCATGGCAGCTATGCCCCAGACTGTGTATGGGGTCCAGCCAGCTCAGCAGCTGCAGTGGAACCTTACTCAGGTAAGCTATCCCATTTTACTTGCAGCAAGAGTTTTGAGCCTTCCTCAAGTTTGTTTCACTTTGTACCTCTCCACTATCCTTTGAGTCCTTTCCATGTAAATGAGATAATGCCAGAGACATTGTTAGGTTTGCTTTTTTTTCCCCCTAGAAGGTCTGTCTAAAGTCATCCTTTCTGAGGAAGAACTCCTCAGTTCTGTAGAATTCCTGTAGAATAAGCGCAACTGCCTAAATCTGAATCTCTCCACACATTCTCAAAAGCAAAAACAAACACACAAAAAAACCCTATACAAACAATGAATGCAGATATTCTCACAACAATCTCATTTGGTAGACAAGGTTCAAATGGCATGGCAATGGGCATATAAACACCAAATCTAGCAGAGCCAGCATCACAGAGGAGGCTGTAAAAACAGAAGATGGAGCAGGGGCCTAGCAGTAATACCACAGATAAAGTAACTCCCCAGAAGGAGAAGGACCTACCCTCATCAAAGACATCCTGAGAACAGGTCTGAGATGTGGCAGATTAGAACTCTGTTTACTTGGAGGATCAAAAATAGGAGACTTGAGATATATAGGAGTATAGGTAGTAACCTTGGGAAAGCATTGCTTCTCGGGGAGATGGGCATGGCCTAAAAGGAGGAGGTACCCTTTGGAGGACTGGTGGTGAAAGGAAAGAAAGACACGAGAAATGGAAATGAGAACCACAAAATCAAATATACACCTTCCTCCCTCTTCCAAAATAACCACTTCACTAATAAAAGATGGTGCTTTTAATCTAAGAAATTTAGTAAGCCTCCCCAAACCCTCACACCTATTATTGCTGATTGAGAAAAAAAATAAGACCTTACACAATAAACCAAACATGGCAGCTGACATTTGTGCAAAACTACTACAAGAAGAAAATAGAAAATGAAAATCAAAACATTTCACGTAATGAATATTCTCCCTCAAAAAACAGTCATGAAGCAGAAGAAAATCATTACACTATTTATCAACCTGAATTAAATGTCCTTAAACAAACATTTGCAGATAAGACAAAACACCTTAAATCAGAAATTCAAAAACTTAAAGCCAAAATGGATAAAAAACTGAATGTTGTGAAATGAAAGTTTACTGAACTCAGAAAAGAAATTGAAGAAAAAGCCAAAATGTTCTTATAAAGACTGAGTTACAAGTTAGCCAAAGAACAATAGATTGAACTGAAAATATATTTGGCATTGAGGAAAGGCATGAAACAGCTAAGAGAATAAAAACTAAACATAGAAAGGAGTAAGAAGAATCAGATGGAAATTAATATAGAAGTTAGGCAAAGAAAACCTAACATAAATATATTTGGAGATGCCCAAAGAAATAAAGACAAAATAAATAAAATATGGGACAGAATTAATGTATTTAAAACTACAACACCAGAAAACTTTCTAGTAATAAAAGACTTGGATATAATAGGGGAAGAGCCCATTGTGTATCAGGGAAAATTGACCCAGAACAGTAAACTCTAAAATATATCCCGGTAAACCTACAGACTTTAAAGAACATTAAAAATGTTTAGGGTGGCTGGGCACGGTGGCTTACACTTGTAATCCCAACACTTTGGGAGGCCAAGGCAGGCGGATCACAAGGTCAGGAGATCGAGACCATCCTGGCTAACACGGCGAAACCCTGTCGCTACTAAAAATACAAAAAAATTAGCCAGGTGTGGTGGCGGGTGCCTGTAGACCCAGCTGCTCGGGAGGTTGAGGCAGGAGAATGGTGTGAACCCGGGAGGCGGAGCTTGCAATGAGCCAAGATTGCGCCACACTTCAGCCTGGGCGACAGAGCGAGACTCCATCTAAAAAAAAAAAAAAAAATTGTTTAGGGCTCCAACCTTTTCCATACCTCCTTCTCACAAAAATCTGTCACAACAAACAAAAAATACCCAGGTTGACATCAGACTTCCTAATAGCAAAATACAAAAAGAACAACAGGGAGAGCAGTATTTTAAAGACGCTCAAGTATATGCAAGACAAGACAAGCATTTTACAGCCAAGCCAGCCAAGCCAGCCAAGCTAGCCTTCAGGTATCAAGGCTGTAAAAAATAAATATGCAAGAACTCAGGGAATATCACACTTACAAGACTCTCCTGGGGAATCTAACAGAAGATAAACTTCATCCCCCTAAGAGGTGACTGGGGTCATTTTCATTTTTGTCAAAAGAACTGATGGTGAGAATTGAATGTTTAATTGAGAATCTAAGACTAAAACAAAGGTAGTGACCAGAATATACATTATATTCTGACAAACAGGTACAACTAAAAATAATGGAAGGAGAAGGGAGAAAAGTTGAATAGTAAATATTGTATGGGAAATAAGTAGAAGTCAAAGGATGTAATAAGCTGACAAACCAAAACATGGAAGCTTGAATAAGGAAAAAGCAGACCAAGGACATCGCTAAAAAGTATTAGTATAAAGGTAATCACTAAAACAAACATGTGGGATGTTCTGAATACCAAGATAATTTTCCCTTCCCTTCCCCCTCCCCTTCCCCTTCCCCTTCCCCTTCCCTTCCCCTTCCCTTTTCTTTTTCTTTTTTTTTTTGAGAGACAGAGTCTCACTCTGTCGCCCAGGCTGGAGTGCAGTGGCACAATCTCGGCTCACTGCAACCTCCACTTCCCGGGTTCAAGTGATTCTCCTGCCTCAGCCTCCCAAGTAGCTGGGATTACAGGCACCCACCACCACACCTGGCTAATTTTTTTGTATTTTTTAGTAGAGACGGGGTTTCACCATGATGGCCAGGCTAGTCTCAAACTCCTGACCTCAGGCGATCCACCCGCATTGGCCTCTCAAAGTGCTGGCATTACAGACATGAGCCACTGTACCCCACTGAAAATTTTTAAAAACAGACAACAAAGTGCAGCAAATACAATAAACACAGTTAAAATATAATATGATGGAATAAAGACCAAACATACCAGTCATATCAGTAGGCAACTCGTCTATCAAAAGAAAATGATGTTCAAATTGGCTCACAACGCAACACTAGTTTTGTACTAGGTACAAAGAAATACAAAGTGATTTAATGTGAAAACCAAGAGACAGGCAAAGTAATACCAGAGAAGTGGTATGGTGCATGTGTACTGCACATGTGCATGTATATGCTATCTTTATCGGGGTTATACTTATTTATAAAAAGTATTTTTATGTTTTTGTTTCTCCGTGGTCCGGAATAATTTACGTAGTACTGGTCTTTGAAGGTTTTGTGGAATTCCTGTGTGAAGTTTGTGGTCCCTATTGCTTTCCTTTGTAGCAAATCTTTGATACATTTCTCTGTTTCTTCTATGGAAGTCAATTTTGGAAAACTGTATTTACCTAGATTTTCCATTTCACCAAAGTTTTCAAATTTATCAAAAGTTACGCCAAGCAGTCTCATTAATTTTTTTCAGAGAACCAGGATTTTGATTTATTGGTGCTACATTTTTCTGTTTTCTACCTCAATTTTTGGTGTATCTTTCCATATGCTTTCTATGGGTTTACTTTGTTATTTTCTAGCTTTCGTAGTGGAGATTTTAATTTACTTATTTTCATTGTTTCGTTTTTATTTACGTAAGTAATGGAATGCTGTAAGTCTGATGGGAATATGTCAGAGAGACACATGAGCCAACTTCCAATGGCTCTGACTGGCCAAATGTGAGACAATTTGAACATCAAAAAGAGTAACAATAGTAATGGATTATGACATACTGAATGGGAAAAAAAAAAAAAACCCATGAGTCCATGGTGATATTTTTTAAAAACCAGGTGTGGAATGGAAGGAGAAAAAACTTTCTTTACAGAAGAATGATAGGAATTGTAAAAAGAACAAAGGATTCCCACATTTGCAAAGAAATGCCCTTCAGATTATTTATTAATTATAATGAAAGAAATATAGCCACTACCTTAGCCAAGTGATCAAACATCAAATTACTGGCAATGGAACAAAGTAATACCATGTGCTTCCTGATATTTTGTACTAAGAAAGACATCGTATCTCCTCCATAGAATCTTGCCAAAAATATTTAACCTGGATCCAATTATGAGAAGATGAATCCAAATTGTGGGATATGCTACAAAATAACTGTCCTGGGTTCTTAAAAATGTCAGTGTCAGAAAGAAATGGGAGGAAGTGGTAGGGAAACTGTTCTAGATTAAAGGAAACTACAGAGATCTGGAAATGAAATGCCATGTGCATTAGAATATTGTGTTAATGTTAAAATTCTGGAGTGTGTTCATGGTTTTGTGGTTTTGTTAAAGTGTTCATTCTTATGAAGTGCCTCCTGACTTAGGAGTGAAGTGTTGCGATAGCTGCAGTTTTTTTTGTTTTTTTTTTTTTAAATCTGCGGCTTTTGATGCTTATCAAAAAAATGTAAGTTTTTATATAAGGAGGGAGAGAAAATATGGCAAATGTTAACAGTTGGTGAATTTAAGGAAGAAGATACATGGGTTTTATTGTACTATTCTTTCAACTTTTATGTAAGTTTGAAATTTACTTTGAAAGTTGGTAAAGAAAACGAATTTATATAGAAAATGTACTAGGCTCAGGAAATTCAAGGCATTTTTCTCCATAAAGTATTTTTCTGTTCACTGCTAGGGGGCCAGTCTTTCCATCAAATTCATGAAGGACCCCCGCCCTATCCTGCCCGAGGCCTTATTCCACTGACTTTTCTTCCAGCTCCTTCCCTTCTCATACACCGAAGACACATTAGTCTTTTTTACCCCCTGCCTTTGTTCATTGCGAACAGTCCCGTTCCTTTTTTCCCCCTTCTGCAAATGAAAGAGGCTGCTCAAGCGCTTTCCCTGACGCTGACAGTAATAGCTGTGCTGAAGATGAGGCGGGAGCACTGGGGAGGGGGCTTGCCTTTCAGCTTTTAGGATTGGCCAGGCAAGTTAACAATAGGCCCCTTTTATTTACGATGAGGGACTGGAAAGGAAAAAGAGAGGAACTCATGCTGATTTTCTGTCAACTAGATCCAGATGCCAGGATGCCTTCTTTCCCTCCCTGAGCTTTAGTCTCTGTCAACATTGCACTCCCAAAAAGTCGTTCATGTACATGGCCTTGAAATGATCTGACTGCAAAGGTCCAGGGTTTACTGTCCGTAACAGTTTCCCTTTGTCTCATTCTCCCCATCCTGGCAGAGAAAGGGACTCCCACTCTGCCTTTTGCACTAATTGGCAGAATGCCCACGGCCTGGTCTGAAAGTCTCCTCTCTCCCTTTCAGATGACCCAGCAGATGGCTGGGATGAACTTCTATGGAGCCAATGGCATGATGAACTATGGACAGTCAATGAGCGGCGGAAGTGGACAGGCAGCAAATCAGACTCTCAGTCCTCAGATGTGGAAATAAAAACAAAACACCTGTATGGCTGCCATTCTCTTCAGCCCTCGCTCTCCCCTTTCCACAGCCTCCACCCCTGACGCCCATCCTCTTTTCCTACCTCTCTGTTTGGTTTAGAAATTGCTCAATAAGTCATTTGGGGTTTGGCATCCTGCCCAGCCACTTCCCAAACATGAAGACCTCTCTGTTGCTTTATGTTGTACATGCCCCATAGCCATCCCAACGTCCTCCCCAGTCCTCTCCTGGCACCAGCACCTTAGAAGTTGTTGGCAGAAGGCACTTAAACTGTGGGAGAAACGTGCACACCTTTGAGTACCTTCCCTCAAGGTTAAAGCTCCTGTCAGACTCTCAGAAGGGTCTGTAGGTGTTGTGTATTAGGCAAACGGGAAAGCGTAGAGGTCCTTCTATATATGTTAATAAGCTGTTTCTAAGTGTTTAAATTTGAAGGGGAAGCATCATGTTCTCATGATTTATGGGAATGAAGCAAGTACTGAAATCAAACTAAATACTCCCTGGGCCCTGGGTCAGTTTGACCCTAGCCCTGTGTTGAGGCAAGCCCCCTCCTATGAGGATGAGCAAAAATTCTACTCTCTTCACCCTGAGTTGCTTTCCGGGTCTGGGGCTTCAGGACTTGCTGCTTCAGTCAGCCTTTATTAGCACCAAAGACTTTATGAAGATCCCACACACGGACACACATCCCTTGCTGCCTCCCACCTGCCTTCAGTAGGATCTGGCTCCGTGGCTGGAGGACAAACCCCTAGAGTGGGAATGCAGAGCTTAACGTGTACTGCTTGTGTGTGCACGTGAGAGTGTGTGTATGTGTGTGTGTGTGTGTATGTGTGTTCCGCCTCCTATCCTCTCCCCATCTGCTCTGGGTATTTTTGTTTTTGTTTAGTTTTAGGTTTACAACAGAGAGGAGTTAATTTATCAGCAGCCTAAAACTGTTGTGTTTTTCTTACAGTTTAAAAAATGCCATGTCATTGATAACTCCCTTTCTCCCTTCCCTTCTCCCAGTCTGCTGATGACTCTTTCATGCCTGTGTATCCGGGTGCTCTGTTTCCCCACCGTTCCCAGGTGTACGAGGCAGAGGCCGGGACAGCTTTCCTCTCAGTCATTGTTCACCCCACTTGAAAATTCAGACAAGAAAACTTTGCTTAAAAGATTTCATGTGTGGGAACTACAGTTCCTGGCTGCCTTTCTCCTGTGTATGTGTAAATTCCTTAATAAATATTGCAGGGAAGGACTGTTTGCTTGGCCATTACTGTGCGTCACTCTTGGAGGAGGGTGCGTTACACTCAGGTTTTCTGTTTTCCAAAGGCAATTCTTTCACTTACTGTATTTTGGAAAATTCTGTACTTCTCATACCCAAGGGCGAGGCCCAGGCTCCAGCAGTCAGAAAGGGGGCCTCTCTCCACTGGCGTCTAGAGCTGTGAACTGAGGGAACTCCGAAGATCAGCACCTGCTAGAGTCAGAACATCAGAGCGGCATGCCTTTCCCCCACAGATGGAGAAACTGAGACACGGAGAAAGGACATGGTTGGCTGATGTCCACTAGAGAACCCTGGGCAGAGCCGGCAGTAGCCTCGCAAGTGTCTGGATTTCCAGCCCCTTGTTCTTTCCCTATGCCATGGCAATTAAGTAGTGAGTTGAAATTCCTCTCTGCCGAGAGAGCAGTAGCTTTAGCTGATAAAGGTAACTCACCCCTCTCTGAGCTATCGGAACTGGGCTTTCCAAATCAGTGTCAGGAATGAGAAACAGGACACTCATTCCTGGGGGCAGTACGAAACACAAAAGGAAGAAGACCGTCTTTGGTCTGTTTCCTTCTCTCCCTTTGACTCCCTTTCTGCTCTCAACAGATGTGATCTTTGGACCCTTCCTCCCTTTTTTCCTTTGAGTACACGCTTTGAGTCCTTACAGATGTAAGTGGGAGGACAGCTCAGTGACTAGGAAAGTCAGCTCTGGGTCAGGCTGCCAGTGTTCCTATCCCTTCCTACGCTGAGCAAACTACTGAACTCCTGTGTCTCCGGGTAAAATGGGGACGATGGTAATAGTTAGGATAATAAGCAGTTCCTGTGGTATATTTAGCACACTATTGGGCACTTAGTAAGCACTCAGGTATTAGCAGGTATTGCATGCCAGATCTGTGTTAGGCAGTAGCTCATTTGACTAACATTTAATAAGTGTCAGTAATGTGCCAAACACTGTTTTAGGCTCTAGAGACAAAGCAGTGAATAAAAACTCTCCAATCTCATAGGGTAATGTGGTAGGAGAAATGGATAATAAACAAATAGATCTAATTCAGACAGTATAAGACAGGGGGAGAGAGTGGGTATGGGGCCATTTGGATGGAGTGGTCACGAGAAGGTTACATTTGGACTGAGACCTGAATACGCAGCCAGTCCGTAGAGATCTGGAAAGAGTTGGAAATAGTTTGGGGGCGTTAGTTTGGGAGTCGTGAGGATACGGGTGTTATGTAAAGCCATGAGAGTGGTTGAAGTCACTTGAGAAAATAGAAGAGAACTGAGTCTGGGAACCCATCAGCGTTTAGAGGTTGAGAAGGATGAATAAGATGAATCTGAGATAGTTTCTGGTTAAGAAGCTCTTGGTCTCATGGGGCAGCAAATTTATAATTTCTTTTTTCCGTTTTTGTTTCTGAGACAGAGTCTCGCTCTGTCACCCAAGCTAGAGTGCAGTGGTGTGATCATGGCTCACTGCAGCCTTGACCTCCTGGGCTTACACAATCCTCCCAACTTCAGCCTCCCCAAGTAGCTGGGGCCAAAGGTGTGCACCACCACACTGGGCTAATTTTATTTTATTTTTTTTGTAGCGACAAGGTCTCCCTATGTTGCCCAGGCGAGTTCCTGTGATCCTCCCACATTGTCCTCCCATAGTGCTGGGATTACAGGCATGAGCCACTGTGTCCGGCCTGTAATTTCCTATACAGGTGGATAATGGGAGCTGAGGTGAGGGGGGACTTAGCCCATTCAGGAAACCTTCCTGAAGAGAGTGGCACTTGAGCTGAGTCTTAAAGGGAGAAGTAGCAGTTAACCAGTGAATTGGTGTGGAGAAGAATATTCCAGACAAATAGTGTCATGTGAATAAGGATATAGAAACCTACAAGAGCATGGAACATTTTGAGAGGTACAAACGTATTTCTAGGGTATGATGTGAGTGTGGTGCGCTGTGGGAGAGGTGGAGCTGGACTAGGTTGGGGGGCCTTTCCACACCCTATGAAGGAGCTTAGCCCAAAGTGTAAGTGGTGGAGAGACTTGGTAGATTTGAGTCTTAGATAGCTCACTCTTGCATCACTGTGAACAGCACATTTGAGGAAACAAGACCAGAGGTAGGGAACCAGAAATGGCAAGAGCTGACCTAGGGCTGTGGTGGTGGGGGTAGGGGAGAATGGAGGGGCTTAGAGTAGCAGTTAATGATTGATCATGAGGCATGTGAGATGCTAAAAGGTGTTCCACAGAAATGCTAAATAAAATAAGCGTTTTATTTGTCTTGGAAAAGACTAGGTTATATCACTTCATATCTAGAATATAGTATCTACAAAGTAATCTCTTTGAAAAGTCCTGTAGTAGACTTTTTTCGTAGTTTTCTAGCACTTACCAATACTTATTTTACCATGGAGTCAATTTCTCTGGTATATCTAATAACCATAGAATACTATTTGGGGAAAAGCAACCAGAAGAATACTTTAGGACAGGAGTGTCCTATCTTTTGGTTCCCTGGGTCACATTGGAAGAATTGTCTTGGGCCACATGTAAAATACTGATAAAATGTGATATCTGATGAGCTAAGAAAAAAAAAAACATAATTTTTTGTTGTTGTTGTTTTGTTTGTTTGTTTTGTAGAGATGGAGTCTCACTCTGTCGCCCCAGCTGACTCTCGGCTCACTGCAACCTCTGCCTCCCAGATTCCAGCAATTCTCCTGCCTCAGCCTCCCGAGTAGCTGGGACTACAGGCGCATGCCGCCACACCCGGCTAATTTCTTTTGTATTTTAGTAGAGACAGGGTTTCACTGTGTTGCCCAGGCTGGTCTCGAACTCCTGAGCTCAGGCAATCCACCTACCTCAGCCTCCCAAAGTGTTAGGATTACAGGCATGAGCCACCAAGCCCGGCCCTCATAATGTTTTATCAATTTGTGTTGGGCCTCATTCAAAGCCATCCTGGGCCGCATGCAGACTGTGGCCCGAGGGCTAGACAAGGTGCTTTAGGAGGTAGAGTTGGAAGGTGTCAGTATTGGATAAGATGTGGGATGGAGAGGGAGGAAGCAGTCAAATCTCCCATGTTTCTAGATTATGTAAAAGAATTTACAGAAGGAAGAGAAGCTGGCTTTTCTCTAGGAAGGAAGAAGTAGATAATTAGGAGTTTGGTTTTAGGCTTGTTGAAATTGTGTTGCCTGTGTTATATCCAGGTCTGGCTGACCTGGATTTAAATTGGATTTAAGAGTCTGAAGTTCAAGGAAGAGGTCAGGCTGGAGAAATTAATTTGTGAGTTAGCCCATGGAGGTGGTAACTGATACCATAGGAGATGGATGGGAATCACATAAGGTGGGTTTGTAAAATAACAGCAGTGGGCTGGGACAATTTGTGGGGAAATACTTATTTTTAATAGAAGTTAAGGAGGAAAGGCCCAAGAAGGAGAGAAGGTGGAATGGGGATGAGGAGGAATAGTCAGAAAGTTATGCAAAACAAAACTCTAGGAAAGTACAATGTCAAGGAACCCTAGGAACTATACTATCTAGGAAAAGGGATGATCACAAACATCAAATCAGCAGGAAAATCTAGAGAGATAAGGATTGGTAAAAGGACTACTGAATTTAGCATTTGGAAACGGTAAACTTCAGTTGGAATGGTAGGGCCAGAAACCAGATTATAGCGAGTTGAAGGGTGAATTGAAGCAGTTGTAAAGTAGAGAAACAGGCGCTATAAAATTAAATATACCTCGTAAGATTTAAGAACAGAAACAGAGTATGTAAATTCCAAGCCAGTAAAGAGGGAAAAATTAGAAAATGCAAATAAGCAAAAATATCAACCATCCTCTTGTCCCCCAAGAAAAAGGCAGGGTAATAATTTTTTTTTTTTTTTAAAGCTCAGAAAAGTGGACTAAACTGAATTAAAAAGTAGTATGATTGAAACAAGTCTAAATACAAAAAATACAATGTAAATGGAATAAATACATTTGGAATACTGACATTGTCAGATTGCACTTTTAAAATCCATTCCTAGCTGTGTGCGGTGGGTTACGCCTGTAATCCCAGCACTTTGGGAGACTGAGGCGGGTGGATCATGAGGTCAGAGGTTTGAGACCATCCTGGCCAAGATGGTGAAACCCTGTCTCTACTAAAAATACAAAAATGAGCCAGGCGTGGTGGCAGGTGGTAGTCCCAGTTACTCGGGACGCTGAGAAAGGACAACCGCTTGAACCCATGAGGTGAAGGTTGCAGTGAGCCGAGATCGCACCATTGCACTCCAGCCTGGGCAACAAGAGCGAAACTCCATCTTAAATAAAAAAATAAATAAATGTAAATAAATAAAAAAGGCCGGGCCAGTAATCCCAGACTTTGGGAGGCCGAGGTGGGTAGATCACGAAGTCAGGAGATCGAGACCATCCTGGCTAACACGGTGAAACCCCGTCTCTACTAAAAAAATACAAAAAGCTAGCCGGACGCGGTGGCGGGCGCCTGTAGTCCCAGCTACTCGGGAGGCTGAGGCAGGAGAATGGCGTGAACCCGGGAGGCGGAGCTTGCAGTGAGCTGAGATCGTGCCACTGCACTCCAGCCTGGGTGACAGAGCGAGACTCTGTCCCAAAATAAAATTAAATTAAATTTAAAAACCCATTCCTAGCCGGGTGCAGTGGTTCACACCTGTAATCCCAGCACTTTGTGGGGCTGAGGCAGGCCAATCACTTGAGTCTTAGGAGTTTGAGACCAGCCTGGGCATCGTGGCAAAAACCATTCTCTAAAAAAGTTAGCTGAATGTGGTGGCGTGTGCTTGTGGTCCCAGCTCCTTGGGAGGCTATGGTGGGAGGATTGCTTGAGCCCAGAGGTTGTGGCTTCAATGAGCCGAGATCTCCCCACTGCATTCCAGCCTGAGTGAAAGAGTGAGACCCTATCTCAAATAAATAAAATAAAATAAAATAATAAAATAGTAAAATAAAGTAAAAATCCATTCCTTCCGGCATCTCGACCTTTCTTTAAGATCACTTTCCTTCACCTGAAGTAGATCCTTTGGAAGTTTCTTTAGTGAAGGTCTCTTTGAGTCATTCCTGAAGCATAAGGATAGGAAAATGTTTAAAATAAAGGAATGGAACAAGCAAGATCAGGCAAATGCAAAACCAAAAGTAAATGGGGATCCTTTATATCATTTATATTTATATTTTCAAAATAGACTTTCAGACAAAAAGCATTACAGGTTAAGCATCCTAACCTGAAAACTCAAAATCCGAAATGCTCTAAAATATCAGCACTAACATGACACCACAAGTGAAAAATTCCACACCTGACCTCATGTGATGGGGTCACAGTCAAAACTTTGTTTCATGCACAAAATTATTTAAAACATTATATAAAATTACCTTCAGACTATGTGTATAGGATGTATATGAAATAAATGAATTTTATGTTTAGACTTGTGTCCTGTTCCCAGGATATCTCATTATCATTATGTAAATATTCCTAAATATGAAAAAATCCAAAATCTGAAACATTTCTAGTCAAGCATTTTGGATAAGGGATACTCATCCTGTATTAGAAAAGAACTCTATGTAGTAATAAAATGTTCAATGCACAAGGAAAATATTACAGTTCTAAACCAGTATGCATTCTTAAAGCCTCATAGTACAAATTTATAGAACTTCATGGAAAAAGAATCCATCATAATTGTGTGAAAATTCTCCACCAGGTTTTTGTTTTTTTGTGTGTGTGGAAATTCAAAAGCTGATTCCAAAATTCATATGGAAATGCAAAGGATCTAGAATAGCCATGACAATCTTGGAAAAAGAAAGAATAAATTTGGGCAGGGCACAGTGGCTCACACCTCTAATCCCAGCACTTTGGGAGGTCGAGGCGGGTGGATCACCTGAGGTCGTGAGTTTGAGATTAGCCTGACCAACATGGAGAAACCTCGTTTCTACTAAAAATACAAAATTAGCCAGGCGTGGTGGCACATGCCTGTAATCCCAGTTACTCGGGAGGCTGAGGTAAGAGAATTGCTTGAACCTGGGAGGCAGAGGTTGCAGTGAGCCAAGATGGTACCATTGCAATCCAGCCTGGGCAACAAGAGCGAAACTCCATCTAAAAATAAATAAATACGTAAATAAATAAAAGAATACATTTGAAAGGATTACACTACCAGATTTTAAGATTTCTTATGAAACTACAGTAATTAAGACAGTGTGGAATCAGTGCAGGATAGACATATAAACCACTGAAATAGAATACAGGACCCAGAAACAGCCCCAGGCACATATTGATTTATGAAGGAGGCAATGCAATGCAATGGATTAAGGGTAGTCTTTTTAAGAACGGACACTGGGACATTAGATAAGCATAGAGAAAAAGTGAAAGTTGACCCCTACCTCATACCATAACAATAAATGAATTCTAGGCCGGGCACAGTGGCTCACGCTTGTAATCCCAGCACTTTGGGAGGCTAAGGAGGATGGATCACTTGAGGCCAGGAATTTGAGACCAATCTGGCCAACATGGTGAAACCACATCTCTACTAAAAATACAAAAACTAGCCAGGTGTGGTAGCACGCGCCTGTTATCCCAGCTATTCAGGAGGCTGAGGCGAGACGATCGTTTAAACCCAGGAAGCAGAGGTTGCAGTGAGCTGAGATCACACCACTGCACTCCAGCCTGGGCGAGAGAGCATGACTCCATCTCAATAAATCAACAAAATACATACATAAATAAATTCTACATAGATTGTAGATCTAGCGTGAAACTTAAAAAAATTAAGCTCCTGAAAGATAATAGGAGAGACTATCTTCATGCCCGTGTGGAGAAGCCTTAGGAATTAAAAAGCACTAATCATAAAGGAAAGATAGATAAAGTTGATTAGATTAAAATTAAGAACATTTATGATTCCACTAAGAGAGCAGAAAGGCTTGCCACAGAGTAAGATAAGATATTTGAAACACATATGATAAAGGCATTGTATCCAGAATATATGAAGAATGCCAGCAAAATAAGAAAAAGACAATGTATTAGAAAAATATGCAATAGAGACCAGAATAGGCACTTCAAGAAGACTAACACTGAAGACTTTGAAGAATGACTAACGTTGAAGAAATGCTGAATCTCATTAGTAGTTAGGGAAATTAAAACAAAACAAAACAAAACATGAGACATCATGAAATACCTACCAGAATGGCTAAAATAAAAGATCATTCTAAGTGTTGGCAAGAATGTGGAGCAACAGAAACTAGTAGGAGTGTAAATTGACATGACTACTTGGAGAATGGTTTAATTGTATCATTGGCTAGATAGACAACCCTATGACCCAACAATTCTGCTCCTAGGTATATACCAAGTGGAAATAGATGTACTTGAGCATTAAAAGATATGCACAAGAATGTTCTGGAAGCATTCATAATAGCTCCAAACTGGAAACAATCCAAATGCCCATCAGCAGGAAAATGGATAGATTATAGTCTGTCTCTTATACACATCTAGATGTGTATAAGAGACAGTTACACTACCAGATTTTAAGATTTCTTATGAAACTACAGTAATTAAGACAGTGTGGAATCAGTGCAGGATAGACATATAAACCACTGAAATAGAATACAGGACCCAGAAACAGCCCCAGGCACATATTGATTTATGAAGGAGGCAATGCAATGCAATGGATTAAGGGTAGTCTTTTTAAGAACGGACACTGGGACATTAGATAAGCATAGAGAAAAAGTGAAAGTTGACCCCTACCTCATACCATAACAATAAATGAATTCTAGGCCGGGCACAGTGGCTCACGCTTGTAATCCCAGCACTTTGGGAGGCTAAGGAGGATGGATCACTTGAGGCCAGGAATTTGAGACCAATCTGGCCAACATGGTGAAACCACATCTCTACTAAAAATACAAAAACTAGCCAGGTGTGGTAGCACGCGCCTGTTATCCCAGCTATTCAGGAGGCTGAGGCGAGACGATCGTTTAAACCCAGGAAGCAGAGGTTGCAGTGAGCTGAGATCACACCACTGCACTCCAGCCTGGGCGAGAGAGCATGACTCCATCTCAATAAATCAACAAAATACATACATAAATAAATTCTACATAGATTGTAGATCTAGCGTGAAACTTAAAAAAATTAAGCTCCTGAAAGATAATAGGAGAGACTATCTTCATGCCCGTGTGGAGAAGCCTTAGGAATTAAAAAGCACTAATCATAAAGGAAAGATAGATAAAGTTGATTAGATTAAAATTAAGAACATTTATGATTCCACTAAGAGAGCAGAAAGGCTTGCCACAGAGTAAGATAAGATATTTGAAACACATATGATAAAGGCATTGTATCCAGAATATATGAAGAATGCCAGCAAAATAAGAAAAAGACAATGTATTAGAAAAATATGCAATAGAGACCAGAATAGGCACTTCAAGAAGACTAACACTGAAGACTTTGAAGAATGACTAACGTTGAAGAAATGCTGAATCTCATTAGTAGTTAGGGAAATTAAAACAAAACAAAACAAAACACGAGACATCATGAAATACCTACCAGAATGGCTAAAATAAAAGATCATTCTAAGTGTTGGCAAGAATGTGGAGCAACAGAAACTAGTAGGAGTGTAAATTGACATGACTACTTGGAGAATGATTTAATTGTATCATTGGCTAGATAGACAACCCTATGACCCAACAATTCTGCTCCTAGGTATATACCAAGTGGAAATAGATGTACTTGAGCATTAAAAGATATGCACAAGAATGTTCTGGAAGCATTCATAATAGCTCCAAACTGGAAACAATCCAAATGCCCATCAGCAGGAAAATGGATAGATTATAGTATATTCCTACAATAGAATACTATACAGTAATGGGAATGATCAAACTACAGTTGACCGGGCACTGTGGCTAAACATAGGACATTAAATCCAAAATCTGTGGTAGGTGCATTCGTATCAGTAAATACCACCAGACCTTAAATGACATCTTTC
This sequence comes from Mandrillus leucophaeus, assembly GCF_000951045.1. NCBI lineage: Eukaryota > Metazoa > Chordata > Mammalia > Primates > Cercopithecidae > Mandrillus > Mandrillus leucophaeus. The sequence goes on along the minus strand of NW_012101832.1, from coordinate 660,458 downwards.
CCTTCTTGACTGAGCACTCAGTATTTTCCTAAGAATTCCTCATGTTTTTTCCCATGACTGTGTAAGTCTCCTCCTCTGTGTGCTTCCTGTTTGCTTCCTAGTGTGATATGTTGTACCCAAAATAAACTGTGACATTCTTAACAAAAATATTTAACCTCAACCTAATCAAGTTTCTAGACCTAACTTCCAGCTTCTAGGAAGATTGAAAAACATTTTTCTTTTCTTTTTTTTTGAGACAGAGTCTCGCTCTGGGGCCCAGGCTTGAGTGCAGCGGGGCGATCTCAGTTCATTGCAACCTCTCCCTCCCAGGTTCAAGCAATTCTCCTGCCTCAGCCTCCGGAGTAGCTGGCACTACAGGTGTGCACCACCACACCCAGCTAATTTTTGTATTTTTAGTAGAGACCAGGTTTCACCATGTTGGCCAGGCTGGTCTCAAACTCCTGACCTCAAGCAATCCGCCCACCTCAGCCTCCCAAAGTGCTGGGATTACAGGCGTGAGCCGCTGCACCCAGCCTGCACCCTGAAATTTTATATCACCTAAAATCTGTCCATTTTCAATTTTGCCATTTATCCCAAGAATGTCTTTTGATGCTTTTCTTTTTAAACCAAGATACAGTGTAGCTTTATGCATTGCATTTGGTTATTATGTCTATTTGGTTTCCTTTAGTTTCGAACAGTGTCTCTCACTTTTTTTTTTTTCTCCTCGTGACAATGACTTTTTGAGGGGCTCAAGCCAATTAGTTGGTAGAAAGTT